>NC_088644.1:33191755-33486755 GCF_964019385.1 Sycon ciliatum
TTTCAGTAAAATTACAACCTTGGAATAGTCAATGGCTTCACGGCTATCATGCTTATGGTGCAAATCAAAACACATGCGGAATTGTATGGATGGGGTGTGTCCCCAGCAACAGTAGCGATAGTGTTCATCCATGGGGAAATGTAGCAAACGCCTCAACCATTCCAAACTCATCCATAAAAGGCATTTCTGAACGCATTTTGTTCATAATAGGAATGTTTTGTCCTCATTTTCTTCAGAATATTTGAATTATATGCTGGCTTCATTCCAATATTCCCTTTGTCGCTCAATATGCCATAATGAACTGTCTCAAAAAATATATATAATTATGCTGAAATATGCGCAAGCATATTTGGTCGAGGCCTACCACGGTGTGCGAGCCACCCAGGAGCCAACAAAATGCATTCACAAGTTTTTTTCACATTTTCTTGCCCATTCTGTCCGTGCGCGGGACCCAAACCTAAAAAAAGGTCCAGAAGCAGCCATGGGTGGTGGGATAGGGCCCCTCAACGTGGCCCTGGAATCTGTCACTACAGCACAAGGGGGCGTTGTCTCACAGACTCCCACAGACCGAAGTCAATTTTTGAATTTTTGAAGGTTTAGGGCGTGCTACGAGATCGTACCTTTGATACAACATCCAGTGCTGGTATGGGACCTCCACAGCAAGCCATTTCCACAGCGCTGCAAACCAAATCCAGGATACCCTCAAAACTCGGCAAAGACTACCACTCACGTTCCACTACTGCCTAGTACTGACTCCTACCTGACTTCTTGACACGACTCAAACTTGCCAAAGTCACTAAATCAACGTCAACTACAATCATCAAGCCACATATCTGCAACGTCACGAGGGTGCTGGCAAAAGTCCTGCTACACGGCGGTGGGCTTCGCCCGCCGCCGTGCAGCCCAGTACGTGGCTAAAACACGTGATTTTTTTGGACTTTTTTTGGACTTGGAGCAAAATTCTGCACACATTCGCGTGTTTCCAAGAGCGCAGCGTGGAGAGGTGGAAGGTTAAGATTTATCGTCACTGTGAGTGTAAAAACTCCCTAAACATTTTGGCTATAACATTGATTGTTTTGGTTTCCTAATTTAGTGACGACTTTCAACTGATAAGTGTCACGACATTTCTCGCTACACATATCCTGGCACACACTGAGACACAGACAGCATTAGCAACAACACACGATGTTTTTGCCAGCTAGCTGGCCTCTGCGTACACCACAGACACACCCACACACCACAGAAAGATACAGATCACAGTAGTAGTGTGGTCTTTTTCACTCACGGTGGAAGATGGAAGAAGAGCTTAGCATTGTGTATACATGAGCAAGAAGAAGGGCATGCCACCTCACACATATACATGTATACATGTACACGTATGTACCAGACCAACATGATGCAAAAAGTGAACCGCTGTGGTGAATGGGGCCGCCGGATAATTAACCAGCCCGAAGCTGGCGGAAAAAACCTCAGGACCCCGGCGGAGGCACAACCCTGAGGAAAAACCGGTTAGAATAACCCCATAAGATAAATGAACAAAACGTAGCCTGCAGGACCTATCCAGAAAGGAGAATAAAGGGGAGGGCGGGTGGGAAACTACAACGAAAAGAGAAAGACCACGATGAAGAGAAAAGTTTGAGAACATGATTCTACCATAAAATCACTTTAATGTTCAGCGATGGAGCTTGCAATCACATTTTGAGCAAAGCCAAGGTGTTCATTGATCTCATTGACCACTTGGTCCATGTTCACACGTTCAGCTGCTTTGTGTCGTATCAAATAAAAAATCAGCTTGTTCGCACAATGGGGCAGGCTAGAAGTAGACAAGCCTATGAATTTGAGAGGCTCAATATATGAACGGCTCTTCATAAGGCCATTCACCAATATGAAATTCAAGTACAATTCGTCACGCGGTACAGCTTCACTCCATAATGAGTGGAAGCTTCGCCGAGTCATTACTTCTAGAATGCACAGTCCAAACCTCCAGGAGTCTGCTGATGGATTTACCATCACCCAATCGTGTCCTGTGTGGGCTAGGTCCAGGCGTGGGAAGAGTTCAGGCGGTCTATATGCAGGCGTATCATCCATATGGCACCTATTGATGAACTCGCCTGCAAATTTAGCAGAGCCTAGGTCGATCAACTTCGCGATCCTCGTGCCGTCGGCTCGCATGCTAACGCAGAAGTTTGAAGGCTTTACGTCAGAATGCATAATACCCAGAGAGTTGAGGAATTGAAGACCTTGAGCAGCATCCCGCAGTAAACCGAGTCGCTCATTATCATGCAGCAGAGTGCTGGGCATCTGCGCTAGTGAGCCTTCTGGAAAATATTCAAGTTCAAAACCATGGTAGCTATTGAACATATACCAATAAGGCTTGCAGGTTGCAATGAACCGATCTAGTTTGTTCTGTCGAATTTCTTCCTCGCATCTCTGTACATACTGGGTAATCCGCAGTTCTTTATACAACAATTTCCTTCTGTACCTCTCTCCAACACCAGGATAAATCTTGCGTAGTTTCAGAACGCTTGTAGTTCCAGCTCTTCCTGTTTCCACCTTGATGACACGTCTTCTTTCTGTAGCATAAATGCAGTAGCCTGGAACCTCCATTTCCTCCACATCATCAGTAGTTGCGATAGTAATAGTTGTGCCGAAGTGGCATATAGACTTCGCTCGTGCCAACTTATCCGCGTCTACAAAGTTCTTGCTAAACTTTGTGAAATATTCCTCGAAGAAGGACTCCTCCACTGTGCGCGGATCTTCCGTTGCCATTACTTCTACTGCTTGTATTCCTGCTGACATTGCCTGGTCGTTATTAACTCCTCAGAAATACTTTCCCTCCAACGGGAGCAGAAGGGAACAGCAGCACGTCACGTTTCAAAACCTATCTTCAAATCACGCTCGGGAGAGTTCGCAAAGGCTGCTGCAGCGTGACGGAATACTCAACAAGCGAAGAGAAAAACTCTGTCTCTCACCACTAACTCAAATGCAAAGCGAAGAGAAAGAGTTTGGTCGCGCCTCGGTATTTATGCTACATCTTTGAAATGCTCCACCCGGCAGCGTGCAGTTGCAGCAACGGTGCACACTTACGGCAACGGTGCGCACTTGCAGCCTCCACACCACGGTCGGCACGGAGGCAGGAGGAGTGGCTGCCCACCTAACTGTGGACGCTAAGGACCTCACCCTAGTCACAACTGAGAATTATTATTTCTGGCCAAGGCCCCTGTACGCGAGGCCATGGCACAGCCAAGACTGGCTCCACAGCAGTCGAACGACACGTGCAGGCGAATATGCAGAGGACATGTGCCACATGGCATGAGGTCGTGGCCTAGGCAGGCCCAGAATGTTATGGCTTGAATGTTCGGTTAACGTACAAGTAGGAGTTAACCGTTGTTAACAGTCACGTACCATTGCTTCGCTGTTGCCGTGTTGCATAACCCTCCTTAGTGGATTACGTGTGTGCACAATCTTGCTCTCTCTACATACTGCTGTGTATCATAGACTACATGCCCACGCTCTGCGCATGCGCAGATTTCCTGTGCGCACAACAGAGCTTGCTGTCTTTCCAGTTTCTTTGCCTGCAGAGTGCAGTCAGCTTTCAAATTCTGAACTCAAAAATTCTGATTTTTGATTTGAGTTTGCCCCCGTCCCGCTTCAGAGTGTTAGTCCTAGTTCTACCGATTGGCTGCCGTCTTTAGTGTTCGCTTTCCTTGTTCTCTCTCAGCTCAGTCCCGTCACACTACGTGTCTTCAGCGGCCAGAGATTATTTGAGTATTACATTCTCACGATGGCTCGTTTCTCGACCAGACAAAAGACGCCATCGGCCAGAGTGGCAGCTCAACCTTCGGATACAGGACGTAATGTGCGTGTGCGGCGAAATCCTGTTCGTCTTCAACCGCCCAGAACTCCAATACCTCCCCACTCGGATTCTGTTGTCTCCGACGTTGCGCCGTCAGTTTCTTCTGCCGCCGCCTTGAATGTGCCAGGCCCCTGATCCCGGGGCGGCAACTCAAACTTCGGCTGCAGGCAGTAATGCGCGTGCGAGGCCGTTTACTCGCAGTTATTAGTATCCTATTCTCTTACTATGTGCTTCCATAGCTTTTACTATGTTCTTCCATAGCCACTTCTAGGCTAAGCCTTCGCCGTCATTTTATTGGGTCGTCATCCCGTTTGAATGTGCGAAGTGAAATAAAATAAAAAAACCAACCAACCAGGCCAACTCCTGTTCGTCGTCAACCAACCGGGACTCCATTATCTTCCTCCGCGGCCTCTGTTGTCTCCGACGTTGCGCCGTCAGTTTCTTCTGCCGCCGCCTTTGAGTGTGGCCCGTGATGTACTTGCTTCGGCTGTTTCTCAGGTCGTCGGCCAGGTCCTCCAGCCCCTGATGGAGCGAGTAGAGCAGTTGGAATCTGCTGCAGCCGTCGTGCCGCCTGTCAACTCCAGCTCCGTTCATGCAGTGGGCCATCCGCCGGCTGCTCGTCCGTCGCTCTCTGTACTACCTGATAAACTCCGTGGGCGAATTGAACGCCGCGAGTTTATTGATTTCGATGACCTCCTCCCCGACCGGCTGGGTGTGGAGCCCGATGTGGTCCAGCTAGCTGTGGGGGCTAACCGCTCTGTCCAACTTGTACAGAAGCCAACTCAGGCCCAGCGCCGCCATGTCCACGATGTAGCGTCATGGCTCGAGGCGTTTACTGTCTACACGAGAGTAATTGTGGCGGCGGCTCCAGATAGGGCAAATGATTTGCTGGCATATCAGGCCACTATTCTGGATGCAAATAACTCGTATCATGTGGACGCATGGCTAAGTTCTGACAGGCGTTTCCGGCGCGCCATAGCCTCCCAACCACTGTCGTACGACTGGGCTATCATCGACTCTAATTAGTGGCAGTCGTCATTCACCAGCCGTGGTCGCCCGCCATGTTCGCGCTGTTCTCTGGTGCACCCAGTGGCCCAGGCCCGATGTCCCTTTAGACCAGGGCCTCCATCCGACGGCGCTGGGAGTGGAGGTCCGCCGCAGTCCAGCGCGCCAACCCATCTTGGGAAGCTTATCTGCCGCAACTTCAACAGGGACCAGTGCAACAACTCATTCTGTTATCGTGCCCACGTGTGCCTTCAATGCCGCGGGAAGCACCCAGAAGTCAAATGTGGCAGGGGACAGTCCGCCACCTCAGCGTCTGCTCCGTAAACATTCTGTGGATACCCCATCAATGTTAGCCGATTAGCCGGGCTCCTTAACCGTCATTCTGATCACTCCTTCTCTCACTTTGTGTTGCATGGGTTGTGTGACGGTTTCACGATAGGCCATTCTGCTGCTATATCTGGTTGCGTTCTCAAACGCGAACTCGCCTCACTCCTGGGCCACCTCTTGTTCGCTTCCAGAGCAATTCCGGCCGCCCGTACATTCTTCCGCCCCCTGTATGACCTCGACAAGGCCACATCTGAGATGTCATCTCACCGAATGCTGCATCTGTCAGCCTCAGCCAAGGGCGACCTGAGCTGGTGGCACCAGACTGTCAACATGGAACGGAAAGTCATTTTTCCTGCTAGAGAAGTGGATGCCCAGCGCTGACCTCCAGTCGCAAGTGGCACCATTGGATTTGGAGCCTTCTTCAATGGTCACTGGTTCAGAGGTGACTTGTCCCCGCAGCAACTGGAACTAAGCATTACCTACAAGGAGCTCTTCGCCATTGACGTGGCCTGCGCCACATGAGGGATCGAGTGGCTGCGCGTGGAGTTTCAGTGCGACAACCAAGCTGTCGTGGAGTGCCTGAAGACGGGCACGAGCCGGTCTCCTGCAGTCATGGCACTCATCCGCACCCTGTACTCAATCTGTGTGAAGCACAATTTCCTGATCCGAGCATCGCACCTGCCAAGAATTTCCAATACCATCGCTGATGCCCTGTCCCGGAACAAGATGGATGCTTTCAGGACCATTCCTCCTACAGCTGCGGAGCGGCCTGACACCATGGTCCAGCCGATCACTGAGTAAGTGCAAAGACATTCACTTAGGATGCAGATAGCGTTCTCTGTCGATCCTAATCCACAATATCAGTCTGACTTTATGCCTCTAGAACAACGCTCTTGTGCAATACATACTTACCATCTATATTGGCTGTTATCACCCGCTATCTCCTCTGGCCCTAATGGGAATGTCGGCATGGGCACTCCTCCGCAACTGGCCTCTCGCGCACTACTATTAAACTCGCATGGGCCATAAACCGCTCCTGCTCAACGCAGGCCGACCCACCAACTCGCATGGGTCACAAACCGCTTCTGCTCAGCGCAGGCCGACCCACTTGGTCATATATAGCTCCTGCCCTCGGTAGGCCGACCACACGATTCGTTAACGCGCACTCAATTGAGGCCAGCTACTCTGCCCGACATTCCCAGTCTTCCAAACTCACTCTCGTGTCTTTTGGTGTGTCGCGTCCTGCACACGTGTGTGTCTACTCTATACTCTAGCATGGGGAGTAGGATGTTAATCATATTATTTCATGGACTGCACCTGACGTGTAGTCCTTGCTAGCTGCTGCACGCGCTCGCTTGTTCATGCTTGCTCTGTGACGCCCCGACGGCCTTAGGGCTATGGGCTTGTGATGATGATGATGATGATGATGATGTGCCACATGTATGGGTTTGACCAGCTCGTCCATGAGCCAACTCGTGGTCGCAACACCTTGCACCTCGTGATGTCAGATTTACCAGGCAGAATCGTCACGCCTGCTGGGCATCTGCGCCAGTGAGCCTTCTGGCAAATATTCAAGTTCAAAACCATGGTAGCTATTGAACATATACCAATAAGGCTTGCAGGTTGCAATGAACCGATCTCGTTTGTTCTGTCGAATTTCTTCCTCGCATCTCTGTACATACTGGGTTATTAACAGTTCTTTATGCAAGAACTTCCTTTTGTACCTCTCTTCAATACCAGGATAAATCTTGCGTAGTTTCAGCACGCTTGTAGTTCCAGCTCTTCCTGTTTCCACCTTGATGACACGTCTTCTTTCTGTAGCATAAATGCAGTAGCCTGGAGCCTCCATTTCCTCCACATCATCAGTAGTTGCGATAGTAATAGTTGTGCCGAAGTGGCATATAGACTTCGCTCGTGCCAACTTATCCGGGTCTACAAAGTTCTTGCTCAACTTTGTGAAATATTCCTCGAAGAAGGACTTCTCCACTGCGCGGATCTTCCGCTGCCAGCTGCTGCAGCGTGATGGAATACTGAACAAGCCAAGAGAAAAATTCTCTCTCACACCACTAACTCAAATGCAAAGCGAAGTGAAAGAGTTTTGTCGCGCCTTGGTATTTATGCTACATCTTTGCGTGGCTTTGCCGAGCTTAATTCAGCTACACCAGGTCATGACATGGTTTTCTCGAATGGTACTAAGTCTTGACAAAGCAGTAGAAGTACAATTCGAATCAGCGCAACAGCTAATTGCTCTGGACGATGACGAGACCAGTAAGAATTAGATACTTGACTATACCAACAAAAAGAATGGAAAAGCTGACAGGATTTTCTTTTCTACTTGTCCCGAGCCGTACCTTCAAAGACAGCTAGCGTGATGTGTTTCTTGCCGGCCCTATGGCTCCCTACAGTCAAGGCTAAGGACCACTAGGGAGGTTAAGTCGCACGTAATTCGTGTGTACCTGACGTATGTGTACCACCGCTGAACCAAAGTCCAACCGAGCTTTGTTGATTGGCAATAGCCGACGTTACGTGCGACATCACAGAAGTCTCCAACGCCTACCACAGCATTGTAAGTGACCCGTCAGCCACAGCTTCACATTCGTGTTGGTGCACAGCCGCAAGACTCTATGCTGACCTTGCAGTCAACCACCTCAGATGACGTCAAGCTCCTTGGAGGCTCCTAGAACTGATAAATAATTCCTGCGAAGCCATATGCAGTGATGTCATCCCTAGTTGTTTGCTACGTGCTTGCGCTGAGCAGTTGCCTTGGTTGGTTGGTTGGTTTATTTTAATTCGCACAATAAACGGGAACTAGGCCCAATGATAATCTAAAGGCGAATGGATAAAACCCATTTAGAAAAGAGAGGACTGGAATTAGAAAACTACGGAAGAAGAAGTATCTGACACAGGAGTCAAGCGGGTATCAGGGGTGACAGGGTGGTCGAGGAGAGCTAGGGGGAGGGCTAGTCTCAGCAAAAATTATGGTAGGCAACTTTTGCTAAGCTTTTCCTGTCTTGCTATTGTCCGAACGTCATCCGGCAGCAGGTTCCAGTGTGCAGATCCTGCGACGGACGGCCGAGAAGCGCCAGAGCGAGTGGAGGATGGCTGACTGAGCAGACCACTGGACCTCTGATGGCGGGTTCTCCTGCCAGCAGATCTGACGAACAGTACAGACAACGTGGCACTAGCTTTCCCGTGAAGGCACCTCCAGGCAAACACTAGTAGTAGCTTGCGCTTGCCGAGTTCGCCTATCCGGTGCAAGCCGTGCTGCACCAGTAGGAGATGCACGGTTGTCTAGGTTGGATGGCAGTCGATAGTTGATAATATTTGGTGTACATTTGCAGAATGATTCATACTCATAGACCCTTTTCTCAGTTTCTCATTAAAAAAAATCCGTTTGCGGGTTTTACGCCTCCCCACTTTGTTGGCCTACTATACTTGATGTCATAGGCACCTCAAAATTCACTTCCTCATCTTGTACTGTCGCAGATATACGAATCTCAAAATTGTTTCATCAAACTTCAACAAAACCTATAATAGTGAAGAAAAAACATCTTTCAAGTACCATGCCCGGCGCCCGCATGGTGCCAAACACTTCACTGTAGCCTGGACTGGCAAAAATATGGAACGCTTCACGAATTTGCGTGTCATCCTTGCGCAGGGGCCATGCTAATCTTCTCTGTATCGTTCCAATTTTAGTATATGTAACACCGAAGTGATACAATATTATTATCATCGGGAGTGGCTTATATACTGCCTACGCCTTTGCAAGTGGGTATGATCATGAAACGCGTTACAGACAATACGAATGGACACTATAATTATTATAACCTAGGAATTTAGCGAATGCATAATCTGCGAACAAGAAAGATTTCCTTGGCTTGTGGTGTCTCGCGTGGTGCCCGCCTACTGCGTCGTCATGGCAACTGCCAGTGTAAACCAATCACAGGTCAGAATGTTTTAAAAGTTGCTGTTGACTTAGGGCATGAATGGTGTATATTTTGTAGACAGCATCCACGATTCTTGGTAGCAGCCTACCCAAAAATTTCATATGTCATTCAATTGACCGTAACTTTGGTGTCTCTCCATGAATTTGAGTGAATTTTTCACCACACACTCCTGCCACTATGCTGGCCCTCTGGACATGACTTACAAGTTCTTGCGCCTCACTGACAGGCTTTTGAGGCCGGAAAAAATTCCGGCATAGTGCGACGGTGTAGGCCTCGACCAAATATGCTAAAAAAAGAGCATATTATGCTCGTCGCATATCAGGGAAAACGTCCATAATATGCCAAAGATTTAGCAAGATATGCAAAAAGATATGCCAATATATTCCAAAATATGCTCGACATAAGCAGGAAGTGTAGATCATTTCAGTAAAATTACAACCTTGGAATAGTCAATGGCTTCACGGCTATCATGCTTGTGGTGCAAATCAAAACACATGCGGAATTGTATGGATGGGGTGTATCCCCAGCAACAGTAGCGATAGTGTTCATCCATGGGGAAATGTAGCAAACGCCTCAACCATTCCCGGCAAATTTATCCATAAAAGGCATTTCTGAACGCATTTTGTTCATAATATGAATGTTTTGTCCTCATTTTCTTCAGAATATTTGAATTATATGCTGGCTTCATTCCAATATTCCCTTTGTCGCTCAATATGCCATATATGAACTGTCTCACAAAATATACTGAAATATGCGCAAGCATATTTGGTCGAGGCCTACCACGGTGTGCGAGACACCCAGGAGCCAACAAAATGCATTCACAAGTTTTTTCACATTTTCTTGCCCATTCTGTCCGTGCGCGGGACCCAAACCTAAAAAAAAGGTCCAGAAGCAGCCATGGGTGGTGGGATAGGGCCCCTCAAAGTGGCCCTGGAATCTGTCACTACAGCACAAGTGGGCGTTCTCTCACAGACTCCCACAGACCGAAGTCAATTTTTGAATTTTTGAAGGTTTAGGGCGTGCTACGAGATCGTACCTTTGATACAACAGCCAGTGCTGGTATGGGACCTCCACAGCAAGCCATTTCCACAGCGCTGCAAACCAAATCCAGGATACCCTCAAAACTCGGCAAAGACTACCACTCACGTTCCACTACTGCCTAGTACTGACTCCTACCTGACTTCTTGACACGACTCAAACTTGCCAAAGTCACTAAATCAACGTCAACTACAATCATCAAGCCACATATCTGCAACGTCACGAGGGTGCTGGCAAAAGTCCTGCTACGGCGGTGGGCTTCGCCCGCCGCCGTGCAGCCCAGTACGTGGCTAAAGCGGGATTCACAGAAGCTTTTTTGCGATGCGACACGCGATGCGACGCGATCTGCGATGGATGCGTGCGATGCGAACTCGCGAAATACCATTCACAGAAGAAGTCAGCGATGCGACAAAGTTTTGCTGATTTGGGTACGTCACCATGATATTCGCGCGGTTTGACACAACTTGTAAAAATTTAGAGGCAACTCTTGCACCTTTGTACAACTTTGCTGTAGAAAAGGTCTAAATCGTACACCAAATCGCTTGTAGCATCGCATCGCATCGCAAAAGTTGAGCCAAGCTCAACTTCTGCGATGGCCTGCGATGGCCCAGTTGCGGCAGTTGCGTGGGGTGCGACATGGCTGCGATTTGGGGTTTTCCCCGTTTCGCGTCTGTCGCATCGCAAAAAAGCTTATGTGAATCCCGCTTAAAACACTTGATTTTTTTGGACTTTTTTTGGACTTGGAGCAAAATTCTGCGCACATTCGCGTGTTTCCAAGAGCGCAGCGTGGAGAGGTGGACGGTTAAGATTTATCGTCACTGTGAATGTAAAAACTCCCAAAACATTTTGGCTGAAACATTGATTGTTTTGGTTTCCTAATTTAGTGACGACTTTCAACTGATAAGTGTCACGACATTTCTCGCTACACATATCCTGGCACACACTGAGACATAGACAGCATTAGCAACAACACACAATGTTTTTGCCAGCTAGCTGGCCTCTGCGTACACCACAGACACACCCACACACCACAGAAAGATACAGATCACAGTAGTAGTGTGGTCTTTGTTCACTCACGGTGGAAGATGGAAGAAGAGCTTAGCATTGTGTATACTTGAGCAAGAAGAAGGGCATGCCACCTCACACATATACATGTATACATGTACACGTATGTACCAGACCAACATGATGCAAAAAGTGAACCGCTGTGGTGAATGGGGCCGCCGGATAATTAACCAGCCCGAAGCTGGCGGAAAAAACCTCAGGACCCCGGCGGAGGCACAACCCTGAGGAAAAACCGGTTATTTATTATTATTATTATTTATTCTTCTTTTACTAGGGAATTCCCAACAGGCGTCAGCGCCTTTTTACAGGGAACCCTAGGTATAATTTGATGGATGAGCGAAATTCAGCTGGTGAACTAGACATGCGGCAAGCCGGTGGAAGTGTATTCCACCTGGCAGCGCCCAAATAAGAAATTGCACTAAAGCCATATCGGGTGTTAGCGGGGGGCAGAACAAGAGCAGCAGAGACTTGGCCACGGGTGGTGGCTGCAGTGCGAGCACCATGGGCGCGCAAGGTAAAGCGGTCTCGCAGAAGAGGACTAGCAAGTCCATTCAGGCAGCGGTAAACAAACACATAGGTTTTGAAGTTGAGGCGTTTCTCAAGGGCGTACAAGTTAGTATGACTGTATAGAAGAGTGGTGGGAGTCATTCTATCCAACGAAAATATTCTCTTTAATGCTACGCGGCTGGCAGTAACAGTCGATGCGCCAGAGCGAAAAAAGCCCTTTTTTATTATCCCGGTCAGCTCATTTTGTACAGAGGTGAAGATGACGATTCCGTGAAGAAGTAATGGCTGACGTTGTCGAACATTCAGACCCACTGGAGGCGTTTCACAGCCTGGAGCCCGCCGATAAGGAATTCGATGTGACTTGAGTAAGTACTAAAGTAATCCGTACTATTTTTGGGGCCAGCTATTGAGCCATTGGGAAGTTTCGTGTCGTCGTTTTCTTACAGTACAGTCGTAGAAATTTCCTCCCTTCTTTGGTATTCAGCCAGTAATGGACTCCATCAAATCTTACACAATATCCGAGATAGCAGAAAGATAGTCCCAACCAACCTGTGTAAAGATCTGGTCATGTCTATGTCCAGACCTACTGCTAACTCAAATGGCACGAAATGAAAGAATTTTTTTGTGATACGTGTAAAATCCACGAAAGTGACATTTCATCACACCTAAGTTTCAAACTATCCCAGGTTACAATAGTTTCTCGCCCATATAGCAGCAGATGGATTGTGTTCCCGGTATATCATCATTTCCAGTGGAAGTAGTGTGTTCCACGTCTATCCATGCTCATTGAAACTCAGGCAGATGTGTATATTTGTGTATTTCAGGTCAGAATTCGTAGTGCATTCCATGTTTCTAGCATATATGCCATAATTCCAGTAAACGATAACACGCACGCATCACCTGTGTGCACATTGACTCAATCTTGGTCCAATTCGTTGCTGGTTTCTTGCTTTTCAGTCTCCTCAAATGAAACAACCTTTTGCTTACTGGAACTGTCGCATTCTTCCCTCGCGGAGGTGTTGTTGAACAGAAAGTGTGGCATTTTAGCCCTGGCCTGCATAACAGATTTGCCTTTTGCACTCGCATTGTATGATCCTGCAGTGGACTTGCATCCACAGCCTTTTGTGAGGCCTGTGACAGGCTGTCTGACTGCTGCAAGATGTTTGTCAGAGCCCCACACCATGACTAGGTCATTGGTTCTTCACAATCCCTACCTTGAAGAGGTGGGTAGTTGATAGTAGATTTTGTTGCTTAAATTAAGCGATAATCAGAGACAACAATTATTCCAGTGTAGCTCAATTCCACTTGTAAGTTTTACGGCACCGCCATCCATGGACTCTTGGTACTACTCCATACTGAAGTTTCACTGTGTGTGGAACCCGCCTGTCTGTGTTAGTGTTTTGCTTTGACGTCGCTTCGTCTCAGTTTCTTCCTCAGTGCTTGTTGTGATTGGCATGTGGCGGGCAAATGGCCATGGAACTTCAACTGTGGTACTTGCATCAATTGGGCTAGTGTGACCAGTGGATGGTAGTTTATTTACATGTTGGACTGGTGTGCCACGTAGCCTTCTGCTGGCATCCTGGCACTACATTTGTTGCCAGGGTACCTCTTTGTCGATTTTGTCCACAGACACCACGCTCACACTCGGCATGTATACATGGAGCTGCAGGTCTTGAATGCCCTTCCCTTTTGCTATGTTCACCATTGTCATTCTGTATGTATTGTAGGTATTATGGCCAGCCGTTACTCCCCGTTGAGAAAAGATCCCTGCAAGCGTACTTGACTGGCTGTATGCGTCTAATACGTCTGCAAGCACCAACTGAAGTGGGTGAGTGCGAACTGGATGACTTACTGTAATGTCGTGTATGAAAGCCTGGCCTGGCGTATTTCTGTAGAAGCCGGTGTGGTGGCTAGGCCTCTATTTACATTATGTTGCATTATGTTTGTAGTCAAACCAAACTTTTTATGGTTGCCGATGCAAAATCCACATTATTGTGCTAGTTGCATATCTTGAAACTCAGGCTTGTGTTCAGAACAGGCTTCTGCATAAGACAGGCTTTTATAGAAAGCAGTGGAGTTAGTGAAGGACTGTTCCTACTTCTTGTAGACACCACAGGTACTACAGGTATGTGTGTGAAGCTTCACTCCAGGGGAGAAAACGAGAGCGAGGTGGAATTGTGACCATCCAGTATTGTCCACCCTCATGACCATAGTTTGGGTTGGATAGTCCTGTCCCCAGGGAAAATCGCGGAAAAATCCCAGAGTTTGCGGTGTAACTTGCAGGTAAATATGGCATAATTTGCGGTGAATTTGCGGTAAGTATGCGGTGAATATTATTGATATCAAGAGTACATAACCCCAAGAGTGTGCAACTGCCTGCACAACCTCTATGCTGTGCTGCGACGGCAGAACTTCACATCACGTGACATGGTTCAAAAGGTTATGCTGGCAAACAGTGCAAAGTGACCACAAGAGAGTTGTACCCAAAGCTGGGCTGCGTACAACCCAGTATCTATCATGCACTAGAGTGCACGGGTTCATCACGTGATGTGAAGTTCTGCCGTCGCAGACCCCATAGCTAGCTGGAGTTGCACACTCTTGGGGTTATGTACTCTTGTTGATATGCGGCAATTTTACCGGGGAGCCGGTCATGTGCCATGTGTATGCTAGGGAGCGCGCGCCCTACACGTAGACTCTCTACTTGACGTCAACGGCTCACAACGGTCAGCCGAACAGTGCACTGTGTGTACATGTAGCGCAACAAAAAAGTTCAAAAAACGCGGGAAAATCGCGGAAAACGCGGTCTTTTAAAAAATCGCAAAAAACGCGGCCGCGGAATCGCGATTTTCCCCGGGAACAGATACTCAGTAGTCTGACAAACAGACGATAAGTCCTTTATTCTTAGTTTCTCGGTACTCTCCTCCACTGTACATTGGCCTGCTCAGCTGTAGGTCAATTTGGTGGATAACTTTGACAGCTGTGTCCAAGGACTTGCCCTTTACTACATCGTGTTTTGGGGTTGCATTCGTCCTCCAGGGTTGTGTGTAGGCACCTGGACAGAGCCCGGTGCAGAGCTTGGGTGGTACCCAACTGGCTCACATGAGCATGATGCCACCTTTCTTAGCTTTGGGGTATGCAGTAGGAATGTGTGCCACTAGTCCCGCCTGCATCAGGGACAGTAGAGTTGGTAATGCTTGTAGCGGGAATGTTATGTGTCGGGTATTCGTCAAAGTAATACTATATTTATGCCATTTTAGCAAATAATGTTGCTCCATTGTGTAACAGTTTGTCTGCTACTTATTATACTCCGTCAAGCATTTCATCTTCTGCACGGTATTGTACTGCTTTGTCTGGTTTATTGCTGTCAGGTGCTGCACGTAATCATTACCCACAGCAGTGGTGTCGGTCAGTGGTGTAACTACCTTCCTCAACAATCACCAGCTGCTGGCTTGTGACAGTTTTGACGAAAATTAGTCGGTCTCTCTCATTCCGTTATCCCTTTGTCGACTCTGAGGAGATGCTCGACAACCACATAATTTGGTACTTCCCGTACAGCCTAGTATTTGCTTCCTACACCAGCCACAGTGCTTTTCTTCCCACGTTCTTTTTTCCGCTGGACGGTTTGGGATTATCTTTTGTGTTACGTTCTTTCGTTTTCTGTTACATCCTTTTCCTGTTCTTGTGTGTTAACGTTTCAGTGGAATGGTGCAATGCATTTCCAACCAATGCAGTCATTCTCGTCTAAATTGGATTGAACTGTACAGGTTTCCAATGTGTATGGCATATTACTGATGTATTCTCAGTCATATTGAGGACACATGGGTGGGTAAACCGCTTACAGGGCGGTTCTCATCGGCAGCAGCAGGTACACTGGGACCCACGTGGAGATTGTGGGTGGTGTCCAACTAAAGCTTTCGTGCTTTGGCCTATGCCAAGGGCATGATACGTACCCTGTGCATGGAAAGACGACGAAAATCAGCAGCTTTGCAAATGCACCTCTACAGCCTGTTTCCGCAGTGACACACATTGTGGCTGTTTTTGATCCATTAGTACACTATGTTTGCTGCCGCAGACATGTGTCAGTATTGTCCGGTGCTACTGCTAACTCAAATGGCACGAAATGACAGGTTTCTCGTCGCTCGTCAATGGCTGAAGCCTTTCTTCTTACAAACCCGCCCGCCATGCGAACGGTTTAGCAAAACCACCACCCTCGCTCATGTAAACACTAGGGCACACGTATAGTATCAACGGAAAATGCACAACAATGCCTCTGAATACTCTTCTTCTTGAGAAAATTGGCATTGACTGCCCGACTATCGATAAAAAATACGTCTCCAAAATGCAGCTGTTTGCATTTGAATTTTCCCGCGCTTTGGCATTTGGGATAATAAAACTACCTCTAAACGTCGACTTTTCGCAAAACGGCGCATCGCCTGGTAAGAAGCTTGTCATATAGGGCTTGTGATAAGCAATGAATATATGCAGTGCTGCCAAACTCAAATGTGGACTGAATGATCGATAAATAGAAAAGTCGTTTGCCAAAAATGCTGATATTCTGCTTTGCATGGACAAATGCTCCGACCTTCCTATTGACATTTGCACATACTGCATCCACTTGGGTTGAGAAAGACAGATGTTCGTCAACCAGTATTCCTAAGTACCGAGCGTAAGCAGATGGGACTATGGAAGTGCCCCGGCAGTTGACTGCGGTGCCAGGTGGCAGCTCCGTGCCCGGTCGCCTGAGCAGGACAAACTGAGTCTTGGACGGGTTTAACACCAGTCCCTTCTGATCTAGGTAGCGATCCAGAGCGGCAAGGTCAGCACTCAGCTGGGTTGTGATGATCTGGATGGACTTGTGCCTGATATAGAGTGTGATATCATCGGCATAAAGTTGATTTAATGCATGTTGGAAGCACTGTGGTGCATCACGGGTGTAAATGCAAAATAGCAATGGGCCGAGCACGGAGCCTTGTGGGACGCCTCTTGTGCAAGGGCGGGCCCCACTTAGCTGTTGTCCTACTCGTACTCGCTGGACGCGTCTGGTCAGGTAGCTTGCAAACCAAGCAAGTTAGAATAACCCCATAAGATAAATGAACAAAACGTAGCCTGCAGGACCTATCCAGAAAGGAGAATAAAGGGGAGGGCGGGTGGGAAACTACAACGAAAAGAGAAAGACCACGATGAAGAGAAACGTTTGAGAACATGATTCTACCATAATATCACTTTAATGTTCAGCGATGGAGCTTGCAATCACATTTTGAGCAAAGCCAAGGTGTTCATTGATCTCATTGACCACTTGGTCCATGTTCACACGTTCAGCTGCTTTGTGTCGTATCAAATAAAAAATCAGCTTGTTCGCAAAGTGGGGCAGGCTAGAAGTAGACAAGCCTATGAATTTGAGAGGCTCAATATATGAACGGCTCTTCATAAGGCCATTCACCAATATGAAATCCATGTACAATTCGTCATGCGGTACAGCTTCACTCCATAATGAGTGGAAGCTTCGCCGAGTCATTACTTCTAGAATGCACAGTCCAAACCTCCAGGAGTCTGCTGATGGATTTACCATCACCCAATCGTGTCCTGTGTGGGCTAGGTCCAGGCGTGGGAAGAGTTCAGGCGGACTATATGCAGGAGTATCATCCATATGGCACCTATTGATGAACTCGCCTGCAAATTTAGCAGAGCCTAGGTCGATCAACTTCGCGATCCTTGTGCCGTCGGCTCGCATGCTAACGCAGAAGTTTGAAGGCTTTACGTCAGAATGCATAATACCTAGAGAGTTGAGGAATTGAAGACCTTCAGCAGCATCCCGCAGTAAACCGAGTCGCTCATTATCATGCAGCAGAGTGCTGGGCATCTGCGCTAGTGAGCCTTCTGGAAAATATTCAAGTTCAAAACCATGGTAGCTATTGAACATATACCAATAAGGCTTGCAGGTTGCAATGAACCGATCTCGTTTGTTCTGTCGAATTTCTTCCTCGCATCTCTGTACATACTGGGTAATCCGCAGTTCTTTATACAACAATTTCCTTCTGTACCTCTCTCCAACACCAGGATAAATCTTGCGTAGTTTCAGTACCGTTGTAGTTCCGGCGCTTCCTGTTTCCACCTTGATGACACGTCTTCTTTCTGTAGCATAAATGCAGTAGCCTGGAACCTCCATTTCCTCCACATCATCAGTAGTTGCGATAGTAATAGTTGTGCCGAAGTGGCATATAGACTTCGCTCGTGCCAACTCATCCGCGTCTACAAAGTTCTTGCTAAACTTTGTGAAATATTCCTCGAAGAAGGACTCCTCCACTGTGCGCGGATCTTCCGTTGCCATTACTTCTACTGCTTGTATTCCTGCTGACATTGCCTGGTCGTTATTAACTCCTCAGAAATACTTTCCCTCCAACAGGAGCAGAAGGGAACAGCAGCACGTCACGTTTCAAACCCTATCTTCAAATCACGCTCGGGAGAGTTCGCAAAGGCTGCTGCGGCGTGACGGAATACTCAACAAGCGAAGAGAAAAACTCTGTCTCTCACCACTAACTCAAATGCAAAGCGAAGTGAAAGAGTTTTGTCTCGCTCGGTATTTATGCTACATCTTTGAAATGCTCCACCCTTCAGCGTGCAGTTGCAGCAACGGTGCAGACTAAAGGCAACGGTGCACACTTGCAGCCTCCACACCACGGTCGGCACGGAGGCAGGAGGAGTGACTGCCCACCTAACTGTGGACGCTAAGGACCTCACCCTAGTCATAACTGAGAATTATTATTTCTGGCCAAGGGCAAGGCCCCTGTACGCGAGGCCATGGCACAGCCAAGACTGGCTCCACAGCAGTCGAACGACACGTGCAGGCGAATATGCAGAGGACATGTGCCACATGGCATGAGGTCGTGGCCGAGGCAGGCCCAGAATGTTATGGCTTGAATGTTTTTTTTTTTTTTTTTTTTTTTTTTACGAGAAACCACGAACCTCGAGAACAGAATACTGCATGGTAGAGGTGGTTGCAGACGCAACTGTGGTGGTGAAAACTGGAGCATCTCCGCCGACCTGAGGTCTCGGCTTCAGCGACACTTCAGAGCACCAAAAACTGGGGAGGAGTAGGCACAGGGGGAGGGGAGGGGGGGGGGTACATTTATATAGAGGAAGGAAAAACGGAAAGTTGATACATGTGATAGAGGAAGAAAATAAAAAAAAAATAATAAAAAAATAAAATGATAAAAAAAAAAAAAAAAAAAGGGGGGAGCCAGGGTGCAAGCAGAGAGGGTGTTCAGGGAGTGTTCAGAGGGCATCTGTGGCTGAACGCCAGTCTCGGCTGCGGAGCGACTTGTAGGCGCCTTCCTTGAATGCCTGCATTCCCTTCTGCGTGGGAAGGTTGCGTAGCAGGGCAGATGGGAGACGATTCCAGTCTTGGATCGTGGCATGGGGGAATGATCGGAGAGCACTATTACGGGCTCCGGCGGGCAGTGTCGGTGCTAGTTGGTGCTGGTGCTGGTTCTTTTGCTGGTGGCGAGTGGAGCGCCGGTGCTGGTTTGCAACTGCCCTCGGTGGTGTCATGGTGGTCAGGATTGGGGGACCGTCGATCCAATGCAGCTTGTACAGGAATGTGAGTGCTGCGACTTGACGCCGAACAGTGAGGCTTGGGAGGTATGACCCTGGGCCGATGAGCTTTAGGGCTCGGTGCTGTACCCGGTCCAGCTGGTTCAGGGTGGACTGGGACGCACCCAACCATGAAAGCGGGCAGTACTCAAGTACTGGGCGGACGAAGCCGCGATACACTGCATACTTGGCCTTGCTGTCGAGAATGGGCAGGGCCTTCCTCATGAAGCCAAGACGTTGGTGACCACGGACTGCAACCTGTCGAATGTGGGAGCGAAAGGAGAGGCTCCGATCAAAGAGCACTCCGAGCAACTTCAGCTCCTCCACTTCCTCTATGGCCACCCCATTGAAAGTGGCTGGAGGAATCGGCCAGGGTTGACGGTGATGCGAAATTGTCAAGACTTGCGACTTTGTCGGCTCGAATGCGATCTTCCAGCTCTGGCCCCATTCAGCTAAGGCATCCACAGCAGTCTGGAGCTGCGCTAGGCCAACTGGGAGAGCGGTCAGGGATGGGATGCACTGATAAAACGTGGTGTCATCTGCATATATGGCGAGCTGGGTTGTGGCTGGGAGGTGGTCCTCCATGTCATTGACATATAGGAGGAACAGAGTGGGGCCCAGTATGCTCCCTTGCGGCACACCTGAGCTGATTCGGAATTTAGGTGAGGTTTGTCCACTCAAAACGGCCTGGATTCGTCTATCCGCCAGGTAGCTGTGGAGCCACTTGAGGAGGTTCCCGGACACTCCGTAAGCCTTTGCCTTGTGAAGGACACCTGCGTGGGAGACTTTATCGAAGGCCCCCGCAATGTCGACGGCAACAATACGTACAGCACCGCCAGCAGCTGCTATCTTGCTCCATTGGTGGTGTAGTCCTGTTAGGAGATCAGCAGGTCCTAACCCTCGACGAAAACCGAACTGGTGGTTTGAGAGTATATTATTTCGTTCGAGAAAGTTGGTGAGAGCACGGTTAACAACTGCTTCCATTGTCTTGGAGATGAGCGACAGGAGGGAAATGGGCCGATAGTTCGATGGGGCTGACTTTGACCGTTTCTTATGGACTGGGACGACACTTGCCACTTTCCAAGACTGTGGTTGTGTCCCCGACGTCATGCACTGGCGGAAGAGCAAGCATAGTGGCACTGCAAGGTGCTCAGCGTTGGCTTTGAGGACTCTGCCCGGAACTGCATCAGGGCCTGATGCTTTCGAAGGATCAAGGGCCCTCAGCAATTTACGGACCGGGGATGTTCGGTTAACGTAGGCGTTAACCGTTGTTAAAGGGAAACTGAACGCTAAAAATAAGTATGGCTTATCCGAAGGAGAATTGGGCACTGATTCCGATGAGCTATGTCTCGAGCCGATCAGAGAAGAGGAACCGTGTCAAATTTCATAAATAACACCTTCCATATTTGGAAATTGGGCTTGATGACGTGCGTACTGCTTAGCTGTCACCATGCTGTGCATGCTCACTTGCTCAGCAGTGTAATTGAATGGAAGAAACCAATTACTTTGGTGTTTTGCAGCTCTGTTTCGTTCGTTGTTAAAGGGAAACTGAACGCTAAAAATAAGTATGGCTTATCCGAAGGAGAATTGGGCACTGATTCCGATGAGCTATGTCTCGAGCCGATCAGAGAAGAGGAACCGTGTCAAATTTCATAAATAACACCTTCCATATTTGGAAATTGGGCTTGATGACGTGCGTACTGCTTAGCTGTCACCATGCTGTGCATGCTCACTTGCTCAGCAGTGTAATTGAATGGAAGAAACCAATTACTTTGGTGTTTTGCAGCTCTGTTTCGTTCCCTGACGGTAACCAAATCTAGATGTAGGAATCTGTTGAGCAGGAGAGTGACACATGTCTTCCCAAAGGCTGTCCAGGCTGCAGGGGTGATGAAGAAGACACGATCATCACCCCGAGATCGATTGTAGTGAATTGGAAAACTCATGGTGAATTTGCTTCCACTCCAAGGCAATGTCGAGGTATGAAGGGTGCTTGTACTGCCTTCCAAAGTGAAGAGGAGATGAACATGGCTTTGCATAGCTGTTGTTCTATGCCAACTTACCTACTCTTGCTGGTACCGTAGTGGCATATTGCAAATTTCGTGGACGAACAACTCTAGTCACTAGTGGCTAGTGAGCAACACTAACAGGTGAGATTTTTCAATTCGACAAAAAATGTTTTTGTTTGAGAACAGACAGTGGCAGTCATTAGACTCAGTAGGTGTCTCTCTGCTGCTTCTTTCCCTTCATCCGCGATTGGCCCATATGTTGTAGTCTTTTGGACGCTGAGTCGACTGGTTTTGGTCCGAAAAGGCTGCGATGCAGCGTTCCTCCTTTATTCCCAATCGAACATGGTGTAACGAGTGGTCACGTGCTCCTGCGTACACCAGTCAGCTGGTCACCGTGCCTGCAGGGTACAACTTACTAGCCTGTTTGACCTTTTTTGGGTGCAGTCCTGTCACTCGAGTTGAACTCGAGTTGAACCTTGGTGTGAAAGTTGTCGCCTGCTGGCGTGGTGACCAGGTGATTTGGGCACCCAGGAGCACGTGACCGCTTGTTCAACTATGTTCGATTGGGAATAAAGGAGGAACGCTGCATCGTAGCCTTTTCGGACCAAAACCAGTCGACTCAGCGTCCAAAAGACTACAACATATGGGCCAATCGCGGTCATCCGTGCTTTGATAAGAACGAAACGGCGCTTTTAGTGGCATTTTGCATACAAATCCCCATCTAGTAGGGCGCAGTCACCCAGTTTCGGTGGAAGTGCGCGAGTTAGATTGGGATTCAAGTAGGAAGGGAGCGTCTCAGCCTTCTCGGACCAAGACCATTCGACTCAGCACCCCGAAGACTACAACTGGTGAAATTTTAATTTTTGCCTTAACTTCCCCTTTAACAGTCACGTACCATTGCTTCGCTGTTGCAGTGTTGCATAACCCTCCTTAGTGGATTACGTATGTGCACAATCTTGCTCTCTCTACATACTGACTACATGCCCACGCTCTGCGCATGCGCAGATTTCCTGTGCGCACAACAGTCAACAGAGCTTGCTGTCTTTCCAGTTTCTTTGCCTGCAGA
Organism: Sycon ciliatum; assembly: GCF_964019385.1. Classification (NCBI taxonomy): domain Eukaryota; kingdom Metazoa; phylum Porifera; class Calcarea; order Leucosolenida; family Sycettidae; genus Sycon; species Sycon ciliatum. The sequence goes on from NC_088644.1 coordinate 33,214,163, forward strand.
GTGCAGTCAGCTTTCAAATTCTGAACTCAAAAATTCTGATTTCTGATTTGAGTTTGCCCCCGTCCCGCTTCAGAGTGTCAGTCCTAGTTCTGCCGATTGGCTGCCGTCTTTAGTGTTCGCTTTCCTTGTTCTCTCTCAGCTCAGTCCCGTCACGCTACGTGTCTTCAGCGGCCAGAGATTATTTGAGTATTATATTCTCACGATGGCTCGTTTCTCGACCAGACAAAAGACGCCATCGGCCAAAGTGGCAGCTCAACCTTCGGATACAGGACGTAATGTGCGTGTGCGGCGAAATCCTGTTCATCTTCAACCGCCCAGAACTCCAATACCTCCCCACTCGGATTCTGTTGTCTCCGACGTGGCGCCGTCAGTTTCTTCTGCCGCCGCCTTGAATGTGGCCCCTGCACAGCGGTGGGCTTCGCCCGCCGCCGTGCAGCCCAATACGTGGCTAAAACACGTGATTTTTTAGGACTATTTGGACTTGGAGCAAAATTCTGCACACTTTCGCGTGTTTCCGTGATCCGACAAGTTGCGCACGGTCTGCTCAGATTCAAATACAGTGCTGCCAAGAAATGACAGCGTGCAACAAAAAAATCTTTCCTTGCAAGGGCACATTTTCGGCCATAACTCTTGAAAAGCGGTGTTTCGGGCAACATTACCAACGCAGGCCAAGACCAGCACGTCGATGGATAATTTTGTTGCCAAAATCTCTGCTCAATTATAGGTTTCATGTATATCCTGCTGGTTTGTCTCCTCCTTTGCCTTTATCACCTTTAGAACCTTTCTCACCCTCAACTTCTTTGGGTATGCCACTTTCTATGTAGAAAGTGCGCAATTGCGCCACTATACCCTATAAATATACTCACTCCTTTAACTTCTATTTATTCGTTATCTACCTCCACCGAGTAGCTCTTAATGAGCGAAACAGCTGTCTGGAGGAAATGGAACATCTACGGAAAGAACGAACTTCCTCGCTATGGAGTGTGTTGTGAATGAGGGCCAAGAGCGCAGCGTGGAGAGGTGGACGGTTAGGATTTATCGTCACTGTGAATGTAAAACCTCCCTTAACATCTTGGCTATAACATTGATTGTTTTGGTTTCCTAATTTAGTGACGACTTTCAACTGATAAGTGTCACGACATTTCTCGCTATACATATCCTGGCACACACTGAGACATAGACAGCATTAGCAACAACACACACTGTTTTTGCCAGCTAGCCGGCCTCTGCGTACACCACAGATAAACCCACACACAACAGAAAGATACAGATCACAGTAGTAGTGTGGTCTTTGTTCACTCACGGTGGAAGATGGAAGAGCTTAGCGTAGTGTATACATGAGCAAGAAGAAGGGCATGCCAGCTCACACATATATGTACAGGAATGTACCAGACCAACATGATGCAAAATGTGAATCACTGTGGTGAATGGGGCCGCCGGATAATTAACCAGCCCGAAGCTGGCGGAAAAAACCTCAGTACCCCGGCGGAGGCACAACCCTGAGGAAAAACCGGTTAGAATAACCCCATAAGATAAATGAACAAAACGTAGCCTGCAGGACCTATCCGGAAAGTGAGAATAGGGTGGGAAACTACAACGAAAAGAGAAAGACCACGATGAAGAGAAAAGTTTGAAAACACTGACAGAAAACCAGCTGACGCAATCCTGGTGCCGTAACTATGGTGAAAATGCTGGCAAAAAATACATTTTTCGTTTCATTCCCTACGCTCAGCCAACGAAAAATAACACTACATTGAAAAACACTTTAATGTTCAGGGATGGAAAAAATTAAGGAAGAATACAGTACAAAAGTCAAGGTAGGAGTTTACATGATTGTACCATAAAATCACTTTAATGTTCAGCGATGGAGCTTGCAATCACATTTTGAGCAAAGCCAAGGTGTTCATTGATCTCCTTGACCACTTGGTCCATGTTCACACGTTCAGCTGCTTTGCTTAGACAGCATTAGCAACAACACACACTGTTTTTGCCAGCTAGCCGGCCTCTGCGTACACCACAGATAAACCCACACACAACAGAAAGATACAGATCACAGTAGTAGTGTGGTCTTTGTTCACTCACGGTGGAAGATGGAAGAGCTTAGCGTAGTGTATACATGAGCAAGAAGAAGGGCATGCCAGGTCACACATATATGTACAGGAATGTACCAGACCAACATGATGCAAAATGTGAATCACTGTGGTGAATGGGGCCGCCGGATAATTAACCAGCCCGAAGCTGGCGGAAAAAACCTCAGTACCCCGGCGGAGGCACAACCCTGAGGAAAAACCGGTTAGAATAACCCCATAAGATAAATGAACAAAACGTAGCCTGCAGGACCTATCCGGAAAGTGAGAATAAGGTGGGAAACTACAACGAAAAGAGAAAGACCACGATGAAGAGAAAAGTTTGAAAACACTGACAGAAAACCAGCTGACGCAATCCTGGTGCCGTTACTATGGTGAAAATGCTGGCAAAAAATACATTTTTCGTTTCATTCCCTACGCTCAGCCAACGAAAAATAACACTACATTGAAAAACACTTTAATGTTCAGGGATGGAAAAAATTAAGGAAGAATACAGTACAAAAGTCTAGGTACGAGTTTACATGATTGTACACTAAAATCACTTTAATGTTCAGCGATGGAGCTTGCAATCACATTTTGAGCAAAGCCAAGGTGTTCATTAATCTCCTTGACCACTTGGTCCATGTTCACACGTTCAGCTGCTTTGTGTCGTATCAAATAAAAAATCAGCTTGTTCGCACAATGGGGCAGGCTAGAAGTACACAAGCCTATGAATTTGTGAGGCTCAATATATGAACGGCTCTTCATAAGGGGTCGTCCACAATTATCGAACTTTTTTCACGAAACGAAATAATTTCGTTATGGGGTGGGAGGGGGTTGACCAATTTCGTTTCAGAAAAGTTCGATACATGCACATGGCCATAGGAGAAGTGACACACTAGCGACTTTTGTTGTATATGCATGTATATGTCAACAATTTTTACGTTCTGAGGGGGAGGGAGGGAGGGGTTGGGTCTAAACTAAAATAATTCGTTTGGTGAAAAAAGTTCGATATTTACGGACGGCCCCTAAGGCCATTCACCAATATAAACTCCTTGTACAATTCGTCTTGCTGTGTAGCTTCACTCCATAATGAGTGGAAGCTTCGCCGAGTCATTACTTCTAGAATGCACAGTCCAAACCTCCAGGAGTCTGCTGATGGATTTACCATCACCCAATCGTGTCCTGTGTGGGCTAGGTCCAGGCGTGGGAAGAGTTCAGGCGGTCTATATGCAGAAGTATCATCCATGTGGCACCTATTGATGAACTCGCCCTCAAATTTAGCAGAACCTAGGTCGATCAACTTCGCGATCCTTGTACCGTTGGCTCGCATGCTTACGCAGAAGTTTGAAGTCTTTACGTCAGAATGCATAATACCTAGAGAGTTGAGGAATTGAAGACCTTGAGCAGCATCCCGCAGTAAACCGAGTCGCTCATTATCATGCAGCACAGTGCTGGGCATCTGCGCTAGTGAGCCTTCTGGAAAATATTCAAGTTCAAAACCATGGTAGCTATTGAACATATACCAATAAGGCTTGCAGGTTGCAATGAACCGATCTCGTTTGTTCTGTCGAATTTCTTCCTCGCATCTCTGTACATACTGGGTTATTAACAGTTCTTTATACAACAACTTCCTTTTGTACCTTTCCTCAATACCAGGATAAATCTTGCGTAGTTTCAGTACGCTTGTAGTTCCGGCGCTTCCTGTTTCCACCTTGATGACACGTCTTCTTTCTGTAGCATAAATGCAGTAGCCTGGAACCTCCATTTCCTCCACATCATCAGTAGTTGCGATAGTAATAGTTGTGCCGAAGTGGCATATAGACTTCGCTCGTGCCAACTTATCCGGGTCTACAAAGTTCTTGCTAAACTTTGTGAAATAGTCCTTGAAGAAGGACTCCTCCACTGTGCGCGGATCTTCCGTTGCCATTACTTCTACTGCTTGTATTCCTGCCGACATTGCCTGGTCGTTATTAACTCCTCAGAAATACTTTCCCTCCAACGGGAGCAGAAGGGAACAGCAGCACGTCACGTTTCTAAACCTATCTTCAAATCACGCTCGGGAGAGTTCGCAAAGGCTGCTGCAGCGTGACGGAATACTCAACAAGCGAAGAGAAAAACTCTCTCTCTCTCACCACTAACTCAAATGCAAAGCGAAGTGAAAGAGTTTTGTCGCACCTCGGTATTTATGCTACATCTTTGCGTGGCTATGCCGCGCTTAATTCAGCTACACCAGGTCATGACATGTTGGTTTTCTCGAATTGTACTAAGTCTTGACAAAGCAGTTGAAGTACAATTCGAATCAGCGCAACAGCTAATTGCTTTGGACGATGACGAGACCAGTAAGATACTTGACTATACCAACCAAAAGAATGGAAAAGCTGACAGGATTTTCTTTTCTACTTGACCCGAGCCGTACCTTCAAAGACAGCTAGCGTGATGTGTTTCTTGCCGGCCCTATGGCTCCCTACAGGCAAGGCTAAGGACCACTAGGGATGTTAAGTCGCACGTAATCCGTGTGTACTTGACGTGAGTGTACCACCGCTGAACCGAAGTCCAACCGAGCTTTGTTGATTGGCAATAGCCCACGTTACGTGCGACATCACAGTGGCGTGTCCAGGATTTGGCTGAGGGGGGGTTGCGGCCGGGATCAAGGCGGGATGGGGTGGGGGTAGATGACATCATGCTACTGTCCCAGGTCATTTTGAAAACCGATGTCAAGAAGCTCCTCCTGTAGCCCCCTTCTTCAACAGTTATTCACCCGAACGGCCCCAGAGACTGTTCCGGAGGATCAGCGCACCACACGGGGACAAGTGTCGAACTTTCTTCAAGTTCCCTTTCTTCGTGGGCCTGCGGGACGATCGACCATGATGTTTCGGGGAAGCATTCTCTGGAACGCTCTCCCCTCTGATTTTAGAGTGATACGTGTCCCTGGTCCCTTCCGAAAAGCTCTTTCTGCCATTGGTATACTTACTTTGTGAATATCCTCGTTAAACTTTTATTATCTGTCATAAATTCCAACCTTCTCATCTATCACATTTGTGCATGCATGTCTATAAAATCAACCACGTGTTCCTGACTCCATGAGATTGTCTTTCTATTCTTTGACTCCATGAAATTATTGTCTTTCTATTTCTGACTCCATGAAATTGTCTTCATATAAATTTTTCCTTTTCTTCTTTTGGTCCTTTCTGTCTTATAATTATTATAATATCATTTCTTGTTTTCCCTTGCATATCATCCCTTCATCATTCTGTGAGAACCTGTCCTATGGGCAGGTGAGAAGGCATCTCTGCCTGCTCATTTGGTGAAGTAAAATAAACAACAACAACAAGCCGTAAATCTCACACACCACGAGCAGTATTTCTGTACACGCAGCAACAATGTACATTGTAAACTTCAAATTTGCCGTTAGGTGAGCGAATCAACTGCAATTATTTATGCGAGTCCAACAATTTCTCACCGCTCTCAAAGAGTCAAAGCATCCTTTACATAGGCAGCGGCACTTGTCACTGTGCGCTGTTCTTCATGTTCTGGCTACTACCTGACAACAGATTCTTCCGCGTCTGGCGGAGTGTGACTGTCAGTCCGCTCCGAAAGTTCAACTGGAATAACAGCGACTTCATCACTCCCACTGTTTCCTGTTGGAGCGGCAGCAGGAGTTGCGCCGCCACAGGAACGCTTTACAAAAATTCCAGGCTCTGCTGGCTAGAGCTTGGCCTTTTGGGATGTCCCTGAGACATCGAAGAAAAGCCTTCGAGTCAACCAAAACACGATTCGAACGAGGATGATCGCCTGACCCCTCGGCATTCGAATCGTGTTTTGGTTGACTCGATCGAAGACTTTTCTTCGATGTTTGTACCGTTGAAGACGCGTCGAGCGCGTCCCAGCAGGGATCACACTGTACAACAGTACACAGTCAGGTCACCGTGTTTCTGTGGTAGGCGTTGGAGACTTCTGTGATGATCACAGAAGTCTCCAACGCCTACCACAGCATTGTACGTGACCCGTCCAGCACAGCTTCACATTCGTGTTGGTGCACAGCCCCAAGACTCTAGTCTATGCTGACCTTGCAGTCAACTACCTCAGATGACGTCAAGTTCCTTGGAGGCTCCTAGAACGGATAAATCCCTGCAAAGCCATATGCAGTGATGTCATCCCTGGATGTTTGCTAATGGCTTGCGCTGAGCAGTTGCCTTGGTTGGTTGGTTGGTTTATTTTAATTCGCACAATAAACGGGAACTAGGCCCAATGATAATCTAAAGGCGAATGGATAAAACCCATTTAGAAAAGAGAGGACAGGAATTAGAAAATTACGAAAGAAGAAGTATCTGACACAGGAGTCAAGTGGGTATCAGGGGTGACAGGGTGGTCGAGAAGAGCTAGAGGGAGGACTAGTCTGAGCAACAATATGGTAGGCAACTTATGCTAAACCTTTCCTGTCTAGCTATGGTCCGAACGTCATCCGGCAGCAGGTTCCAGTGTGCAGATCCTGCGACGGACGGCCGAGAAGCGCCAGAGCGAGTGGAGGATGGCTGACTGAGCAGACCACTGGACCTCTGATGACGGGTTCTTCTGCCAGCAGATCTGACGAACAGTACAGACAACGTGGCACTAGCTTTCCCATGAAGGCACCTCCAGGCAAACACTAGTAGTAGCTTGCGCTTGCCGAGTTCGCCTATCCGGTGCAAGCCGTGCTGCACCAGTAGGGGATGCACGGTTGTCTAGGGTGGATGGCCGTCGATAGTTGATAACATTTGGTGTACATTTGCAGAATGATTCATAGACCCTTTTCTCAGTTTCTCATTAAAAAAATCCGTTTGCGGGTTTTACGCCTCCCCACTTTGTAGGCCTACTATACTTGATGTCATAGGCACCTCAAAATTCACTTCCTCATCTTGTACTGTCGCAGATATACGAATCTCAAAATTGTTTCATCAAACTTCAACAAAACCGATATAGTGAAGAAAAAACATCTTTCAAGTACCATGCCCGGCGCCCGCATGGTGCCAAACATTTCACTGTAGCCTGGACTGGCAAAAAATATGGAATGCTTCACGAATTTGCGTGTCATCCTTGCGCAGGGGCCATGCTAATCTTCTCTGTATCGTTCCGATTTTAGTATATCTAACACCGAAGTGATACAACATTATTATCATCAGGGTTGGCTTATATACTGTCTACGCCTTTGCAAGTGGGTATGATCAGGAAACGCGTTACGGACAATACGAATGGACACTATAATTATAACCTAGGAATTTAGCGAATGCATGATCTGCAAACAAGAATGATTTCCTTGGCTTGTGGTGTCTCGCGTGGTGCCCGCCTACTGCGTCGTCATGGCAACTGCCAGTGTAAACCAATCACAGGTCAGAATGTTTTAAAAGTTGCTGTTGACTTAGGGCATGAATGGTGTATAATTATTTTGTAGACAGCATCCACGATTCTTGGTAGCAGCCTACCCAAAAATTTCATATGGCATTCAATTGACCGTAACTTTGGTGTCTCTCCATGGATTTGAGTGAATTTTCACCACACACTCCTACCACTATGCTGGCCCTCTGGACATGACTTACAAGTTCTTGCGCCTCACTAACAGGCTTTTGAGGCCGGAAAAAATTCCGGCATAGTGCGACGGTGTAGGCCTCGACCAAATATGCTAAAAAAAAGAGCATATTATGCTCGTCGCATTTCAGGGAAAACGTCCATAATATGCCAAAGATTTAGCAAGATATGCAAAAAGATATGCCAAAATATTCCAAAATATGCTCGACATAAGCAGGAAGTGTAGATCATTTCAGTAAAATTACAACCTTGGAATAGTCAATGGCTTCACGGCTATCATGCTTATGGTGCAAATCAAACCACATGCGGAATTGTATGGCTGGAATGTGTCCCCAGCAACAGTAGCGATAGTGTTCATCCATGCGGAAATGTAGCAAACGCCTCAACCATTCCAAATTCATCCATAAAAGGCATTTCTGAACGCATTTTGTTCATAATATGAATGTTTTGTCCTCATTTTCTTCAGAATATTTGAATTATATGCTGGCTTCATTCCAATATTCCCTTTGTCGCTCAATATGCCATATATGAACTGTCTCACAAAATATACTGAAATATGCGCAAGCATATTTGGTCGAGGCCTACCACGGTGTGTGAGCCACCCAGGAGCCAACAAAATGCATTCACAAGTTTTTTTCACATTTTCCTGCCCATTCTGTCCGTGCGCGGGACCCAAACCTAAAAAAAGGTCCAGAAGCAGCCATGGGTGGTGGGATAGGGCCCCTCAACGTGGCCCTGGAATCTGTCACTACAGCACAAGTGGGCGTTCTCTCACAGACTCCCACAGACCGAAGTCAATTTTTGAATTTTTGAAGGTTTAGGGCGTGCTACGAGATCGTACCTTTGACACAACATCCAGTGCTGGTATGGGACCTCCACAGCAAGCCATTTCCACAGCGCTGCAAACCAAATCCAGGATACCCTCCAAACTCGGCAAAGACTACCACTCACGTTCCACTACTGCCTAGTACTGACTCCTACCTGACTTCTTGACACGACTCAAACTTGCCAAAGTCACTAAATCAACGTCAACTACAATCATCAAGCCACATATCTGGAACGTCACGAGGGTGCTGGCAAAAGTCCTGCTACACCTAGTGAAGCATCGGCGAAGGTCCTACACGGGAAGTCTAAAACATAACAACCACGCACTCACAAGCAAGGAGAGTTCCAAGTTCTTTAACCTGACCGGTTTCTGTGACATGAGTCACTTCATCAGAGGAATGAGGATAAATGACAATGTGGAACTCAATATAACCAGCGAACTGGACAGACAGGCGTTGAGCACTGTCGAGTAATTAGCGCGAAAAAAAACAATTTAGCGATTTAGCGCGAAAGAAAGCGTGAACAAAACACGGGGTTGCTTGCGAGGCGAAAAAACAAACACGAGGTTGAGTGCAAGGCATGGCATGGAGGTAAAAAATACCTATACCCATCGTGAATGTGGTTTCCTAAAACATAAGTTAGCGCGAAAAGAATTTTGCAGGGTGCGTTGAAGGCTGAGGAGGCCAGGGTGATAGTCAGTAACAAAAACTGTGGGGCAAGATGCAGAAGCTTGCACAGAACTAGCTGGAGGTATGAGTTGACAGCTAGCTGGGGTATCACTGAACGCGTCGATCGTGGAGAAACCTAGGAGGGTAACCACGCTTGCGAAGCCTGGTCCAGAAAGCATCACGTATAGCGAGCAGCAGTGGCGGGTTTAGGGGGGGGGGGGCGCGGGGGGCGCGCGCCCCCCCCCCCCCCTCAAAAATTTCGACCTAGGTTTCGAAAAATAATACTAGGCAGGGCGCTATAGGGCGCCGGGTCGATCGAGCTACATGTACATTGTAGACTAGGCTCGTCGGGGCGCGCGCGGCCTGAAACGATTGTCCAAAAGCGGTTGCACGGTCGAGCTGGTGTTGATTGTACACACTACAGACTAGTACAGTACAGTCTTTTGAGTACGAGTCTACGTACAGTGAGCATGCACGGCGCGGCTACAGAAACACGGTGACCTGACTGTGTACTGTTGTACAGTGTGATCCCTGCTGGGAAGCGCTCGACGCGTCTTCAACGGTACAAACATCGAAGAAAAGTCTTCGATCGAGTCAACCAAAACACGATTCGAATGCCGAGGGCTCAGGCGATCATCCTCGTTCGAATCGTGTTTTGGTTGACTCGAAGGCTTTTCTTCGATGTCTCAGGGACATCCCAAAAGGCCAAGCTCTAGCCAGCAGAGCCTGGAATTTTTGTAAAGCGTTCCTGTGGCGGCGCAACTCCTGCTGCCGCTCCAACAGGAAACAGTGGGAGTGATGAAGTCGCTGTTATTCCAGTTGAACTTTCGGAGCGGACTGACAGTCACACTCCGCCAGACGCGGAAGAATCTGTTGTCAGGTAGTAGCCAGAACATGAAGAACAGCGCACAGTGACAAGTACCGCTGCCTATGTAAAGGATGCTTTGACTCTTTGAGAGCGGTGAGAAATTGTTGGACTCGCATAAATAATTGCAGTTGATTCGCTCACCTAACGGCAAATTTGAAGTTTACAATGTACATTGTTGCTGCGTGTACAGAAATACTGCTCGTGGTGTGTGAGATTTACGGCTTGTTGTTGTTGTTTATTTTACTTCACCAAATGAGCAGGCAGAGATGCCTTCTCACCTGCCCATAGGACAGGTTCTCACAGAATGATGAAGGGATGATATGCAAGGGAAAACAAGAAATGATATTATAATAATTATAAGACAGAAAGGACCAAAAGAAGAAAAGGAAAAATTTATATGAAGACAATTTCATGGAGTCAGAAATAGAAAGACAATAATTTCATGGAGTCAAAGAATAGAAAGACAATCTCATGGAGTCAGGAACATGTGGTTGATTTTATAGACATGCATGCACAAATGTGATAGATGAGAAGGTTGGAATTTATGGCAGATAATAAAAGTTTAACGAGGATATTCACAAAGTAAGTATACCAATGGCAGAAAGAGCTTTTCGGAAGGGACCAGGGACACGTATCACTCTAAAATCAGAGGGGAGAGCGTTCCAGAGAATGCTTCCCCGAAACATCATGGTCGATCGTCCCGCAGGCCCACGAAGAAAGGGAACTTGAAGCAAGTTCGACACTTGTCCCCGTGTGGTGCGCTGATCCTCCGGAACAGTCTCTGGGGCCGTGCTCGTCCGTCGCTCTCTGTACTACCTGATAAACTCCGTGGGCGAATTGAACGCCGCGAGTTTATTGATTTCGATGACCTCCTCCCCGACCGGCTGGGTGTGGAGCCCGATGTGGTCCAGCTAGCTGTGGGGGCTAACCGCTCTGTCCAACTTGTACAGAAGCCAACTCAGGCCCAGCGCCGCCATGTCCACGATGTAGCGTCATGGCTCGAGGCGTTTACTGTCTACACGAGAGTAATTGTGGCGGCGGCTCCAGATAGGGCAAATGATTTGCTGGCATATCAGGCCACTATTCTGGATGCAAATAACTCGTATCATGTGGACGCATGGCTAAGTTCTGACAGGCGTTTCCGGCGCGCCATAGCCTCCCAACCACTGTCGTACGACTGGGCTATCATCGACTCTAATTTGTGGCAGTCGTCATTCACCAGCCGTGGTCGCCCGCCATGTTCGCGCTGTTCTCTGGTGCACCCAGTGGCCCAGGCCCGATGTCCCTTTAGACCAGGGCCTCCATCCGACGGCGCTGGGAGTGGAGGTCCGCCGCAGTCCAGCGCACCAACCCATCTTGGGAAGCTTATCTGCCGCAACTTCAACAGGGACCAGTGCAACAACTCATTCTGTTATCGTGCCCACGTGTGCCTTCAATGCCGCGGGAAGCACCCAGAAGTCAAATGTGGCAGGGGACAGTCCGCCACCTCAGCGTCTGCTCCGTAAACATTCTGTGGATACCCCATCAATGTTAGCCGATTAGCCGGGCTCCTTAACCGTCATTCTGATCACTCCTTCTCTCACTTTGTGTTGCATGGGTTGTGTGACGGTTTCACGATAGGCCATTCTGCTGCTATATCTGGTTGCGTTCTCAAACGCGAACTCGCCTCACTCCTGGGCCACCTCTTGTTCGCTTCCAGAGCAATTCCGGCCGCCCGTACATTCTTCCGCCCCCTGTATGACCTCGACAAGGCCACATCTGAGATGTCATCTCACCGAATGCTGCATCTGTCAGCCTCAGCCAAGGGCGACCTGAGCTGGTGGCACCAGACTGTCAACATGGAACGGAAAGTCATTTTTCCTGCTAGAGAAGTGGATGCCCAGCGCTGACCTCCAGTCGCAAACCGACGCAAGTGGCACCATTGGATTTGGAGCCTTCTTCAATGGTCACTGGTTCAGAGGTGACTTGTCCCCGCAGCAACTGGAACTAAGCATTACCTACAAGGAGCTCTTCGCCATTGACGTGGCCTGCGCCACATGAGGGATCGAGTGGCTGCGCGTGGAGTTTCAGTGCGACAACCAAGCTGTCGTGGAGTGCCTGAAGACGGGCACGAGCCGGTCTCCTGCAGTCATGGCACTCATCCGCACCCTGTACTCAATCTGTGTGAAGCACAATTTCCTGATCCGAGCATCGCACCTGCCAAGAATTTCCAATACCATCGCTGATGCCCTGTCCCGGAACAAGATGGATGCTTTCAGGACCATTCCTCCTACAGCTGCGGAGCGGCCTGACACCATGGTCCAGCCGATCACTGAGTAAGTGCAAAGACATTCACTTAGGATGCAGATAGCGTTCTCTGTCGATCCTAATCCACAATATCAGTCTGACTTTATGCCTCTAGAACAACGCTCTTGTGCAATACATACTTACCATCTATATTGGCTGTTATCACCCGCTATCTCCTCTGGCCCTAATGGGAATGTCGGCATGGGCACTCCTCCGCAACTGGCCTCTCGCGCACTACTATTAAACTCGCATGGGCCATAAACCGCTCCTGCTCAACGCAGGCCGACCCACCAGCTCGCATGGGTCACAAACCGCTTCTGCTCAGCGCAGGCCGACCCACTTGGTCATATATAGCTCCTGCCCTCGGTAGGCCGACCACACGATTCGTTAACGCGCACTCAATTGAGGCCAGCTACTCTGCCCGACATTCCCAGTCTTCCAAACTCACTCTTGTGTCTTTTGGTGTGTCGCATCCCGCACACGTGTGTGTCTACTCTATACTCTAGCATGGGGAGTAGGATGTTAATCATATTATTTCATGGACTGCACCTGACGTGTAGTCCTTGCTAGCTGCTGCACGCGCTCGCTTGTTCATGCTTGCTCTGTGACGCCCCGACGGCCTTAGGGCTATGGGCTTGTGATGATGATGATGATGATGATGATGATGATGATGATGTGCCACATGTATGGGTTTGACCAGCTCGTCCATGAGCCAACTCGTGGTCGCAACACCTTGCACCTCGTGATGTCAGATTTACCAGGCAGAATCGTCACGCCTGCTGGGCATCTGCGCCAGTGAGCCTTCTGGCAAATATTCAAGTTCAAAACCATGGTAGCTATTGAACATATACCAATAAGGCTTGCAGGTTGCAATGAACCGATCTCGTTTGTTCTGTCGAATTTCTTCCTCGCATCTCTGTACATACTGGGTTATTAACAGTTCTTTATGCAAGAACTTCCTTTTGTACCTCTCTTCAATACCAGGATAAATCTTGCGTAGTTTCAGCACGCTTGTAGTTCCAGCTCTTCCTGTTTCCACCTTGATGACACGTCTTCTTTCTGTAGCATAAATGCAGTAGCCTGGAGCCTCCATTTCCTCCACATCATCAGTAGTTGCGATAGTAATAGTTGTGCCGAAGTGGCATATAGACTTCGCTCGTGCCAACTTATCCGGGTCTACAAAGTTCTTGCTCAACTTTGTGAAATATTCCTCGAAGAAGGACTTCTCCACTGCGCGGATCTTCCGCTGCCAGCTGCTGCAGCGTGATGGAATACTGAACAAGCCAAGAGAAAAATTCTCTCTCACACCACTAACTCAAATGCAAAGCGAAGTGAAAGAGTTTTGTCGCGCCTTGGTATTTATGCTACATCTTTGCGTGGCTTTGCCGAGCTTAATTCAGCTACACCAGGTCATGACATGGTTTTCTCGAATGGTACTAAGTCTTGACAAAGCAGTTGAAGTACAATTCGAATCAGCGCAACAGCTAATTGCTCTGGACGATGACGAGACCAGTAAGAATTAGATACTTGACTATACCAACAAAAAGAATGGAAAAGCTGACAGGATTTTCTTTTCTACTTGCCCCGAGCCGTACTTTCAAAGACAGCTAGCGTGATGTGTTTCTTGCCAGCCCTATGACTCCCTACAGTCAAGGCTAAGGACCACTAGGGAGGTTAAGTCGCACGTAATTCGTGTGTACCTGACGTATGTGTACCACCGCTGAACCAAAGTCCAACCGAGCTTTGTTGATTGGCAATAGCCGACGTTACGTGCGACATCACAGAAGTCTCCAACGCCTACCACAGCATTGTAAGTGACCCGTCAGCCACAGCTTCACATTCGTGTTGGTGCACAGCCGCAAGACTCTATGCTGACCTTGCAGTCAACCACCTCAGATGACGTCAAGCTCCTTGGAGGCTCCTAGAACTGATAAATAATTCCTGCGAAGCCATATGCAGTGATGTCATCCCTAGTTGTTTGCTACGTGCTTGCGCTGAGCAGTTGCCTTGGTTGGTTGGTTGGTTTATTTTAATTCGCACAATAAACGGGAACTAGGCCCAATGATAATCTAAAGGCGAATGGATAAAACCCATTTAGAAAAGAGAGGACTGGAATTAGAAAACTACGGAAGAAGAAGTATCTGACACAGGAGTCAAGCGGGTATCAGGGGTGACAGGGTGGTCGAGGAGAGCTAGGGGGAGGGCTAGTCTCAGCAAAAATTATGGTAGGCAACTTTTGCTAAACTTTTCCTGTCTTGCTATTGTCCGAACGTCATCCGGCAGCAGGTTCCAGTGTGCAGATCCTGCGACGGACGGCCGAGAAGCGCCAGAGCGAGTGGAGGATGGCTGACTGAGCAGACCACTGGACCTCTGATGGCGGGTTCTCCTGCCAGCAGATCTGACGAACAGTACAGACAACGTGGCACTAGCTTTCCCGTGAAGGCACCTCCAGGCAAACACTAGTAGTAGCTTGCGCTTGCCGAGTTCGCCTATCCGGTGCAAGCCGTGCTGCACCAGTAGGAGATGCACGGTTGTCTAGGGTGGATGGCAGTCGATAGTTGATAATATTTGGTGTACATTTGCAGAATGATTCATACTCATAGACCCTTTTCTCAGTTTCTCATTAAAAAAAATCCGTTTGCGGGTTTTACGCCTCCCCACTTTGTTGGCCTACTATACTTGATGTCATAGGCACCTCAAAATTCACTTCCTCATCTTGTACTGTCGCAGATATACGAATCTCAAAATTGTTTCATCAAACTTCAACAAAACCTATAATAGTGAAGAAAAAACATCTTTCAAGTACCATGCCCGGCGCCCGCATGGTGCCAAACACTTCACTGTAGCCTGGACTGGCAAAAATATGGAACGCTTCACGAATTTGCGTGTCATCCTTGCGCAGGGGCCATGCTAATCTTCTCTGTATCGTTCCAATTTTAGTATATGTAACACCGAAGTGATACAATATTATTATCATCGGGAGTGGCTTATATACTGCCTACGCCTTTGCAAGTGGGTATGATCATGAAACGCGTTACGGACAATACGAATGGACACTATAATTATTATAACCTAGGAATTTAGCGAATGCATGATCTGCGAACAAGAAAGATTTCCTTGGCTTGTGGTGTCTCGCGCGATGCCCGCCTACTGCGTCGTCATGGCAACTGCCAGTGTAAACCAATCACAGGTCAGAATGTTTTAAAAGTTGCTGTTGACTTAGGGCATGAATGGTGTATATTTTGTAGACAGCATCCACGATTCTTGGTAGCAGCCTACCCAAAAATTTCATATGTCATTCAATTGACCGTAACTTTGGTGTCTCCCCATGAATTTGAGTGAATTTTTCACCACACACTCCTGCCACTATGCTGGCCCTCTGGACATGACTTACAAGTTCTTGCGCCTCACTGACAGGCTTTTGAGGCCGGAAAAAATTCCGGCATAGTGCGACGGTGTAGGCCTCGACCAAATATGCTAAAAAAAGAGCATATTATGCTCGTCGCATATCAGGGAAAACGTCCATAATATGCCAAAGATTTAGCAAGATATGCAAAAAGATATGCCAATATATTCCAAAATATGCTCGACATAAGCAGGAAGTGTAGATCATTTCAGTAAAATTACAACCTTGGAATAGTCAATGGCTTCACGGCTATCATGCTTATGGTGCAAATCAAAACACATGCGGAATTGTATGGATGGGGTGTGTCCCCAGCAACAGTAGCGATAGTGTTCATCCATGGGGAAATGTAGCAAACGCCTCAACCATTCCCGGCAAATTTATCCATAAAAGGCATTTCTGAACGCATTTTGTTCATAATATGAATGTTTTGTCCTCATTTTCTTCAGAATATTTGAATTATATGCTGGCTTCATTCGAATATTCCCTTTGTCGCTCAATATGCCATATATGAACTGTCTCACAAAATATACTGAAATATGCGCAAGCATATTTGGTCGAGGCCTACCACGGTGTGTGAGCCACCCAGGAGCCAACAAAATGCATTCACAAGTTTTTTCACATTTTCTTGCCCATTCTGTCCGTGCGCGGGACCCAAACCTAAAAAAAAGGTCCAGAAGCAGCCATGGGTGGTGGGATAGGGCCCCTCAACGTGGCCCTGGAATCTGTCACTACAGCACAAGTGGGCGTTCTCTCACAGACTCCCACAGACCGAAGTCAATTTTTGAATTTTTGAAGGTTTAGGGCGTGCTACGAGATCGTACCTTTGATACAACATCCAGTGCTGGTATGGGACCTCCACAGCAAGCCATTTCCACAGCGCTGCAAACCAAATCCAGGATACCCTCAAAACTCGGCAAAGACTACCACTCACGTTCCACTACTGCCTAGTACTGACTCCTACCTGACTTCTTGACACGACTCAAACTTGCCAAAGTCACTAAATCAACGTCAACTACAATCATCAAGCCACATATCTGCAACGTCACGAGGGTGCTGGCAAAAGTCCTGCTACGGCGGTGGGCTTCGCCCGCCGCCGTGCAGCCCAGTACGTGGCTAAAGCGGGATTCACAGAAGCTTTTTTGCGATGCGACACGCGATGCGACGCGATCTGCGATGGATGCGTGCGATGCGAACTCGCGAAATACCATTCACAGAAGAAGTCAGCGATGCGACAAAGTTTTGCTGATTTGGGTACGTCACCATGATATTCGCGCGGTTTGACACAACTTGTAAAAATTTATAGGCAACTCTTGCACCTTTGTACAACTTTGCTGTAGAAAAGGTCAAAATCGTACACCAAATCGCTTGTAGCATCGCATCGCATCGCAAAAGTTGAGCCAAGCTCAACTTCTGCGATGGCCTGCGATGGCCCAGTTGCGGCAGTTGCGTGGGGTGCGACATGGCTGCGATTTGGGGTTTTCCCCGTTTCGCGTCTGTCGCATCGCAAAAAAGCTTCTGTGAATCCCGCTTAAAACACGTGATTATTTTGGACTTTTTTTGGACTTGGAGCAAAATTCTGCGCACATTCGCGTGTTTCCAAGAGCGCAGCGTGGAGAGGTGGACGGTTAAGATTTATCGTCACTGTGAATGTAAAAACTCCCTAAAAATTTTGGTTATAACATTGATTGTTTTGGTTTCCTAATTTAGTGACGACTTTCAACTGATAAGTGTCACGACATTTCTCGCTACACATATCCTGGCACACACTGAGACATAGACAGCATTAGCAACAACACACAATGTTTTTGCCAGCTAGCTGGCCTCTGCGTACACCACAGACACACCCACACACCACAGAAAGATACAGATCACAGTAGTAGTGTGGTCTTTTTCACTCACGGTGGAAGATGGAAGAAGAGCTTAGCATTGTGTATACTTGAGCAAGAAGAAGGGCATGCCACCTCACACATATACATGTATACATGTACACGTATGTACCAGACCAACATGATGCAAAAAGTGAACCGCTGTGGTGAATGGGGCCGCCGGATAATTAACCAGCCCGAAGCTGGCGGAAAAAACCTCAGGACCCCGGCGGAGGCACAACCCTGAGGAAAAACCGGTTAGAATAACCCCATAAGATAAATGAACAAAACGTAGCCTGCAGGACCTATCCAGAAAGGAGAATAAAGGGGAGGGCGGGTGGGAAACTACAACGAAAAGAGAAAGACCACGATGAAGAGAAAAGTTTGAGAACATGATTCTACCATAAAATCACTTTAATGTTCAGCGATGGAGCTTGCAATCACATTTTGAGCAAAGCCAAGGTGTTCATTGATCTCATTGACCACTTGGTCCATGTTCACACGTTCAGCTGCTTTGTGTCGTATCAAATAAAAAATCAGCTTGTTCGCACAATGGGGCAGGCTAGAAGTAGACAAGCCTATGAATTTGAGAGGCTCAATATATGAACGGCTCTTCATAAGGCCATTCACCAATATGAAATCCATGTACAATTCGTCATGCGGTACAGCTTCACTCCATAATGAGTGGAAGCTTCGCCGAGTCATTACTTCTAGAATGCACAGTCCAAACCTCCAGGAGTCTGCTGATGGATTTACCATCACCCAATCGTGTCCTGTGTGGGCTAGGTCCAAACGTGGGAAGAGTTCAGGCGGTCTATATGCAGGAGTATCATCCATATGGCACCTATTGATGAACTCGCCTGCAAATTTAGCAGAGCCTAGGTCGATCAACTTCGCGATCCTTGTGCCGTCGGCTCGCATGCTAACGCAGAAGTTTGAAGGCTTTACGTCAGAATGCATAATACCCAGAGAGTTGAGGAATTGAAGACCTTGAGCAGCATCCCGCAGTAAACCGAGTCGCTCATTATCATGCAGCAGAGTGCTGGGCATCTGCGCTAGTGAGCCTTCTGGAAAATATTCAAGTTCAAAACCATGGTAGCTATTGAACATATACCAATAAGGCTTGCAGGTTGCAATGAACCGATCTCGTTTGTTCTGTCGAATTTCTTCCTCGCATCTCTGTACATACTGGGTAATCCGCAGTTTTTTATACAACAATTTCCTTCTGTACCTCTCTCCAACACCAGGATAAATCTTGCGTAGTTTCAGAACGCTTGTAGTTACAGCTCTTCCTGTTTCCACCTTGATGACACGTCTTCTTTCTGTAGCATAAATGCAGTAGCCTGGAACCTCCATTTCCTCCACATCATCAGTAGTTGCGATAGTAATAGTTGTGCCGAAGTGGCATATAGACTTCGCTCGTGCCAACTTATCCGCGTCTACAAAGTTCTTGCTAAACTTTGTGAAATATTCCTCGAAGAAGGACTCCTCCACTGTGCGCGGATCTTCCGTTGCCATTACTTCTACTGCTTGTATTCCTGCTGACATTGCCTGGTCGTTATTAACTCCTCAGAAATACTTTCCCCTCCAACGGGAACAGAAGGGAACAGCAGCACGTCTCGTTTCAAAACCTATCTTCAAATCACGCTCGGGAGAGTTCGCAAAGGCTGCTGCAGCGTGACGGAATACTCAACAAGCGAAGAGAAAAACTCTGTCTCTCACCACTAACTCAAATGCAAAGCGAAGTGAAAGAGTTTGGTCGCGCCTCGGTATTTATGCTACATCTTTGAAATGCTCCACCCGGCAGCGTGCAGTTGCAGCAACGGTGCACACTTACAGCAACGGTGCGCACTTGCAGCCTCCACACCACGGTCGGCACGGAGGCAGGAGGAGTGACTGCCCACCTAACTGTGGACGCTAAGGACCTCACCCTTGTCACAACTGAGAATTATTATTTCTGGCCAACGCCCCTGTACGCGAGGCCATGGCACAGCCAAGACTGGCTCCACAGCAGTCGAACGACACGTGCAGGCGAATATGCAGAGGACATGTGCCACATGGCATGAGGTCGTGGCCGAGGCAGGCCCAGAATGTTATGGCTTGAATGTTCGGTTAACGTAGGAGTTAACCGTTGTTAAAGGGAAACTGAACGCTAAAAATAAGTATGGCTTATCCGAAGGAGAATTGGGCACTGATTCCGATGAGCTATGTCTCGAGCCGATCAGAGAAGAGGAACCGTGTCAAATTTCATAAATAACACCTTCCATATTTGGAAATTGGGCTTGATGACGTGCGTACTGCTTAGCTGTCACCATGCTGTGCATGCTCACTTGCTCAGCAGTGTAATTGAATGGAAGAAACCAATTACTTTGGTGTTTTGCAGCTCTGTTTCGTTCCCTGACGGTAACCAAATCTAGATGTAGGAATCTGTTGAGCAGGAGAGTGACACATGTCTTCCCAAAGGCTGTCCAGGCTGCAGGGGTGATGAAGAAGACACGATCATCACCCCGAGATCGATTGTAGTGAATTGGAAAACTCATGGTGAATTTGCTTCCACTCCAAGGCAATGTCGAGGTATGAAGGGTGCTTGTACTGCCTTCCAAAGTGAAGAGGAGATGAACATGGCTTTGCATAGCTGTTGTTCTATGCCAACTTACCTACTCTTGCTGGTACCGTAGTGGCATATTGCAAATTTCGTGGACGAAATTCCTCCTTTATTCCCAATCGAACATGGTGTAACGAGTGGTCAGTTGAACCTTGGTGTGAAAGTTGTCGCCTGCTGGCGTGGTGACCAGGTGATTTGGGCACCCAGGAGCACGTGACCGCTTCTTCAACTATGTTCGATTGGGAATAAAGGAGGAACGCTGCATCGTAGCCTTTTCGGACCAAAACCAGTCGACTCAGCGTCCAAAAGACCACAACATATGGGCCAATCGCGGTCATCCGTGCTTTGATAAGAACGAAACGGCGCTTTTAGTGGCATTTTGCATACAAATCCCCATCTAGTAGGGCGCAGTCACCCAGTTTCGGTGGAAGTGCGCGAGTTAGATTGGGATTCAAGTAGGAAGGGAGCGTCTCAGCCTTCTCGGACCAAGACCATTCGACTCAGCACCCCGAAGACTACAACTGGTGAAATTTTAATTTTTGCCTTAACTTCCCCTTTAACAGTCACGTACCATTGCTTCGCTGTTGCAGTGTTGCATAACCCTCCTTAGTGGATTACGTGTGTGCACAATCTTGCTCTCTCTACATACTGACTACATGCCCACGCTCTGCGCATGCGCAGATTTCCTGTGCGCACAACAGTCAACAGAGCTTGCTGTCTTTCCAGTTTCTTTGCCTGCAGAGTGTAGTCAGCTTTCAAATTCTGAACTCAAAAATTCTGATTTCTGATTTGAGTTTGCCCCCGTCCCGCTTCAGAGTGTCAGTCCTAGTTCTGCCGATTGGCTGCCGTCTTTAGTGTTCGCTTTCCTTGTTCTCTCTCAGCTCAGTCCCGTCACGCTACGTGTCTTCAGCGGCCAGAGATTATTTGAGTATTATATTCTCACGATGGCTCGTTTCTCGACCAGACAAAAGACGCCATCGGCCAAAGTGGCAGCTCAACCTTCGGATACAGGACGTAATGTGCGTGTGCGGCGAAATCCTGTTCATCTTGAACCGCCCAGAACTCCAATACCTCCCCACTCGGATTCTGTTGTCTCCGACGTGGCGCCGTCAGTTTCTTCTGCCGCCTTGAATGTGGCCCCTGCACAGCGGTGGGCTTCGCCCGCCGCCGTGCAGCCCAATACGTGGCTAAAACACGTGATTTTTTAGGACTATTTGGACTTGGAGCAAAAGCACACTTTCGCGTGTTTCCGTGATCCGACAAGTTGCGCACGGTCTGCTCAGATTCAAATACAGTGCTGCCAAGAAATGACAGCGTGCAACAAAAAAATCTTTCCTTGCAAGGGCACATTTTCGGCCATAACTCTTGAAAAGCGGTGTTTCGGGCAACATTACCAACGCAGGCCAAGACCAGCACGTCGATGGATAATTTTGTTGCCAAAATCTCTGCTCAATTATAGGTTTCATGTATATCCTGCTGGTTTGTCTCCTCCTTTGCCTTTATCACCTTTAGAACCTTTCTCACCCTCAACTTCTTTGGGTATGCCACTTTCTATGTAGAAAGTGCGCAATTGCGCCACTATACCCTATAAATATACTCACTCCTTTAACTTCTATTTATTCGTTATCTACCTCCACCGAGTAGCTCTTAATGAGCGAAACAGCTGTCTGGAGGAAATGGAACATCTACGGAAAGAACGAACTTCCTCGCTATGGAGTGTGTTGTGAATGAGGGCCAAGAGCGCAGCGTGGAGAGGTGGACGGTTAGGATTTATCGTCACTGTGAATGTAAAACCTCCCTTAACATCTTGGCTATAACATTGATTGTTTTGGTTTCCTAATTTAGTGACGACTTTCAACTGATAAGTGTCACGACATTTCTCGCTATACATATCCTGGCACACACTGAGACATAGACAGCATTAGCAACAACACACACTGTTTTTGCCAGCTAGCCGGCCTCTGCGTACACCACAGATAAACCCACACACAACAGAAAGATACAGATCACAGTAGTAGTGTGGTCTTTGTTCACTCACGGTGGAAGATGGAAGAGCTTAGCGTAGTGTATACATGAGCAAGAAGAAGGGCATGCCAGCTCACACATATATATGTACACGAATGTACCAGACCAACATGATGCAAAATGTGAATCACTGTGGTGAATGGGGCCGCCGGATAATTAACCAGCCCGAAGCTGGCGGAAAAAACCTCAGTACCCCGGCGGAGGCACAACCCTGAGGAAAAACCGGTTAGAATAACCCCATAAGATAAATGAACAAAACGTAGCCTGCAGGACCTATCCGGAAAGTGAGAATAGGGTGGGAAACTACAACGAAAAGAGAAAGACCACAATGAAGAGAAAAGTTTGAAAACACTGACAGAAAACCAGCTGACGCAATCCTGGTGCCGTTACTATGGTGAAAATGCTGGCAAAAAATACATTTTTCGTTTCATTCCCTACGCTCAGCCAACGAAAAATAACACTACATTGAAAAACACTTTAATGTTCAGGGATGGAAAAAATTAAGGAAGAATACAGTACAAAAGTCTAGGTACGAGTTTACATGATTGTACACTAAAATCACTTTAATGTTCAGCGATGGAGCTTGCAATCACATTTTGAGCAAAGCCAAGGTGTTCATTAATCTCCTTGACCACTTGGTCCATGTTCACACGTTCAGCTGCTTTGTGTCGTATCAAATAAAAAATCAGCTTGTTCGCACAATGGGGCAGGCTAGAAGTAGACAAGCCTATGAATTTGTGAGGCTCAATATATGAACGGCTCTTCATAAGGCCATTCACCAATATAAACGCCTTGTACAATTCGTCTTGCTGTGTAGCTTCACTCCATAATGAGTGGAAGCTTCGCCGAGTCATTACTTCTAGAATGCACAGTCCAAACCTCCAGGAGTCTGCTGATGGATTTACCATCACCCAATCGTGTCCTGTGTGGGCTAGGTCCAGGCGTGGGAAGAGTTCGGGCGGTCTATATGCAGAAGTATCATCCATATGGCACCTATTGATGAACTCGCCCTCAAATTTAGCAGAACCTAGGTCGATCAACTTCGCGATCCTTGTACCGTTGGCTCGCATGCTTACGCAGAAGTTTGAAGTCTTTACGTCAGAATGCATAATACCTAGAGAGTTGAGGAATTGAAGACCTTGAGCAGCATCCCGCAGTAAACCGAGTCGCTCATTATCATGCAGCAGAGTGCTGGGCATCTGCGCTAGTGAGCCTTCTGGAAAATATTCAAGTTCAAAACCATGGTAGCTATTGAACATATACCAATAAGGCTTGCAGGTTGCAATGAACCGATCTCGTTTGTTCTGTCGAATTTCTTCCTCACATCTCTGTACATACTGGGTAATTAACAGTTCTTTATACAAGAACTTCCTTTTGTACCTTTCTTCAATACCAGGATAAATCTTGCGTAGTTTCAGCACGCTTGTAGTTCCAGCTCTTCCTGTTTCCACCTTGATGACACGTCTTCTTTCTGTAGCATAAATGCAGTAGCCTGGAACCTCCATTTCCTCCACATCATCAGTAGTTGCGATAGTAATAGTTGTGCCGAAGTGGCATATAGACTTCGCTCGTGCCAACTTATCCGGGTCTACAAAGTTCTTGCTAAACTTTGTGAAATATTCCTCGAAGAAGGACTCCTCCACTTTGCGCGGATCTTCCGTTGCCATTACTTCTACTGCTTGTACACCTGCCGACATTGCCTGGTCGTTATTAACTCATCAGAAATACTTTCCCTCCAACGGGAGCAGAAGGGACCAGCAGCACTCACGTTTCAAAATCTATCTTCAAATCACGCCCGGGAGAGTTCGCAAAGGCTGCTGCAGCGTGATGGAATACTGAACAAGCGAAGAGAAAAACTCTCTCTCTCACCACTAACTCAAATGCAAAGCGAAGTGAAAGAGTTTTGTCGCGCCTCGGTTTTTATGCTACATCTTTGCGTGGCTTTGCCGCGCTTAATTCAGCTACACCAGGTGACATGTTGGTTTACTCGAATGGTGCTAAGTCTTGACAAAGCAGTTGAAGTACAATTCGAATCAGCGCAACACTAGCTAATTGCTCTGGACGATGACGACACCAGTAAGAATTAGATACTTGACTATACCAACCAAAAGAATGGAAAAGCTGACAGGATTTTCTTTTCTACTTGTCCCGAGCCGTACATTCAAAGACAGCTAGCGTGATGTGTTTCTTGCCGGCCCTTTGGCTCCCTACACTGGCTACAGTCAAGGCTAAGGTCTAATACTAAGGACCACTAGGGAGGTTAAGTCGCACGTAATCCGTGTGTACTTGACGTGTGTGTACCACCGCTGAACCGAAGTCCAACCGAGCTTTGTTGATTGGCAATAGCCGACGGCCGACGTTACGTGCCACATCACAGAAGTCTCCAACGCCTACCACGGCATTGTAAGTGACCCGTCCAGCACAGCTTCACATTCGTGTTGGTGCACAGCCGCAAGACTCTATGCTGACCTTGCAGTCAACCACCTCAGATGACGTCAAGTTACTTGGAGGCTCCTAGAACGGATAAATCCCTGCAAAGCCATATGCAGTGATGTCATCCCTGGGTGTTTGCTAAGGGCTTGCGCTGAGCAGTTGCCTTGGTTTTTTGGTTGGTTTATTTTAATTCGCACAATAAACGGGAACTAGGCCCAATGATATAAAGGCGAATGGATAAGACGCATTTAGAAAAGAGAGGACAGGAATTAGAAAATTACGAAAGAAGAAGTATCTGACACAGGAGCCAAGCGGGTATCAGGGGTGACAGGTTGGTCGAGAAGAGCTAGGTGGAGGGCTAGTCTAAGCAACAATATGGTAGGCAACTTATGCTAAACTTTTCCTGTCTTGCTATGGTCCGAACGTCATCCGGCAGCAGGTTCCAGAGTGCAGATCCTGCGACGGACGGCCGAGAAGCGCCAGAGCGAGTGGAGGATGGCTGACTGAGCAGACCACTGGACCTCTGATGACGGGTTCTCCTGCCAGCAGATCTGACGAACAGTACAGACAACGTGGCACTAGCTTTCCCGTGAAGGCACCTCCAGGCAAACACTAGTAGTAGCTTGCGCTTGAGGAGTTCGCCTATCAGGTACAAGCCGTGCTGCACCAGTAAGGGATGCACAGTTGTCTAGGGTGGATGGCAGTCGATAGTTGATAACATATGGTGTACATTTGCAGAATGATTCATAGGCCCTTTTCTCAGTTTCTCATTAAAAAATCCGTTTTCGGGTTTTACGCCTCCCCACTTTGTTGGCCTCCTATACTTGATGACGTCATAGGCACCTCAAAATTCACTTCCTCATCTTGTACTGTCGCAGATAAACGAATCTGAAAATTGTTTCATCAAACTTGAACAAAACCGATAATATAGTGAAGAAAAAGCATCTTTCAAGTACCATGCCCGGCGCCCGCATGGTGCCAAGCACTTCACTGTAGCCTGGACTGGCAAAAATTATGGAACGCTTCACGAATTTGCGTGTCATCCTTGCGCAGGGGCCATGCTAATCTTCTCTGTATCGTTCCAATTTTAGTATATGTAACACCGAAGTGATACAACATTATTATCATCGGGGGTGGCTTATATACTGCCTACGCCTTTGCAAGTGGGTATGATCAGGAAACGCGTTACGGACAATACGAATGGACACTATAATTATTATAACCTCGGAATTTAGCGAATGCATGATCTGCAAACAAGAAAGATTTCCTTGGCTTGTGGTGTCTCGCGTGGTGCCCGCCTACTGCGTCGTCATGGCAACTGCCAGTGTAAACCAATCACAGGTCAGAATGTTTTAAAGCTGCTGTTGACTAAGGGCATGAATGGTGTATAATTATTTCGTAGACAGCATCCACGATTCTTGGTAGCAGCCTACCCAAAAATTTCATATGGCATTCAATTGACCGTAACTTTGGTGTCTCTCCATGGATTTGAGTGAATTTTCACCACACACTCCTACCACTATGCTGGCCCTCTGGACATGATTTACAAGTTCTTGCGCCTCACTAACAGGCTTTTGAGGCCGGAAAAAATTCCGGCATAGTGCGACGGTGTAGGCCTCGACCAAATATGCTAAAAAAAGAGCATATGATGCTCGTCGCATATCAGGGAAAACGTCCATAATATGCCAAAGATTAAGCAAGATATGCAAAAAGATATGCCAAAATATTCCAAAATATGCTCAACATAAGCAGGAAATGTAGATCATTTCAGTAAAATTACAACCTTGGAATAGTCAATGGCTTCACGCTATCATGCTTATGGTGCAAATCAAAACACATGCGGAATTGTATGGCTGGGGTGTGTCCCCAGCAACAGTAGCGATAGTGTTCATCCATGGGGAAATGTAGCAAACGCCTCAACCATTCCAAATTCATCCATAAAAGGCATTTCTGAACGCATTTTGCTCATAATATGAATGTTTTGTCCTCATTTTCTTCAGAATATTTGAATTATATGCTGGCTTCATTCCAATATTCCCTTTGTCGCTCAATATGCCATATATGAACTGTCTCAGAAAATATGCTGAAATATGCGCAAGCATATTTGGTCGAGGCCTACCACGGTGTGCGAGCCACCCAGGACTGCAGGAGCCAACAAAATGCATTCACAAGTTTTTCACATTTTCTTGCCCATTCTGTCCGTGCGCGGGACCCAAACCTAAAAAAAGGTCCAGAAGCAGCCATGGGTGGTGGGATAGGGCCCCTCAACGTGGCCCTGGAATCCGTCACTACAGCACAAGTGGGCGTTCTCTCACAGACTCCCACAGACCGAAGTAATTTTTTAAATTTTTGAAGGTTTAGGGCGTGCTACGAGATCGTACCTTTGATACAACATCCAGTGCTGGTGTGGGACCTCCACAGCAAGCCATTTCCACAGCGCTGCAAACCAAATCCAGGATACCCTCAAAACTCGGCTAAGACTACCACTCACGTTCCACTACTGCCTAGTAGTAGTACTGAAGTGTCACGACATTTCTCGCTACACATATCCTGGCACACACTGAGACATAGACAGCATTAGCAACAACACACAATGTTTTTGCCAGCTAGCTGGCCTCTGCGTACACCGCAGACACACCCACACACCACAGAAAGATACAGATCACAGTACAGTCGTCCCTCTCTAATCCGGCACTTTATAATCCAGCACCCTCGATAAACCGGCACAATTTTCAGTAGCCAAATGTCCTCTTCATGCACATTGCAGCAATAGATCAGATTTGTTAATCCAGCACCCTCCCTAATCCAGCAGATTTTCGTGGCACAAATGGTGCCGGATTATAGAGGGACCACTGTAGTGGTGAGGTCTTTGTTCACTCACGGTGGAAGATGGAAGAAGAGCTTAGCGTTGTGTATACATGAGCAAGAAGAAGGGCATGCCACCTCACACATATACAAGTATACATTTACACGTATGTACCAGACCAACATGATGCAAAAAGTGAACCGCTGTGGTGAATGGGGCCGCCGGATAATTAACCAGCCCGAAGCTGGCGGAAAAAACCTCAGGACCCCGGCGGAGGCACAACCCTGAGGAAAAACCGGTTAGAATAACCCCATAAGATAAATGAACAAAACGTAGCCTGCAGGACCTATCCAGAAAGGAGAATAAAGGGGAGGGCGGGTGGGAAACTACAACGAAAAGAGAAAGACCACGATGAAGAGAAAAGTTTGAGAAAATGATTCTACCATAAAATCACTTTAATGTTCAGCGATGGAGCTTGCAATCACATTTTGAGCAAAGCCAAGGTGTTCTTTGATCTCATTGACCACTTGGTCCATGTTCACACGTTCAGCTGCTTTGTGTCGTATCAAATAAAAAATCAGCTTGTTCGCACAATGGGGCAGGCTAGAAGTAGACAGGCCTATAAATTTGAGAGGCTCAATATATGAACGACTCTTCATAAGGCCATTCACCAATATGAAATCCTTGTACAATTCGTCATGCGGTACAGCTTCACTCCATAATGAGTGGAAGCTTCGCCGAGTCATTACTTCTAGAATGCACAGTCCAAACCTCCAGGAGTCTGCTGATGGATTTACCATCACCCAATCATGTCCTGTGTGGGCTAGGTCCAGGCGTGGGAAGAGTTCAGGCGGTCTATATGCAGGAGTATCATCCATATGGCACCTATTGATGAACTCGCCTGCAAATTTAGCAGAGCCTAGGTCGATCAACTTCGCGATCCTTGTGCCGTCGGCTCGCATGCTAACGCAGAAGTTTGAAGGCTTTACGTCAGAATGCATAATACCCAGAGAGTTGAGGAATTGAAGACCTTGAGCAGCATCCCGCAGTAAACCGAGTCGCTCATTATCATGCAGCAGAGTGCTGGGCACCTGCGCTAGTGAGCCTTCTGGAAAATATTCAAGTTCAAAACCATGGTAGCTGTTGAACATATACCAATAAGGCTTGCAGGTTGCAATGAACCGATCTCGTTTGTTCTGTCGAATTTCTTCCTCGCATCTCTGTACATACTGGGTAATCCGCAGTTCTTTATACAACAATTTCCTTCTGTACCTCTCTCCAACACCAGGATAAATCTTGCGTAGTTTCAGCACGCTTGTAGTTCCGGCGCTTCCTGTTTCCACCTTGATGACACGTCTTCTTTCTGTAGCATAAATGCAGTAGCCTGGAACCTCCATTTCCTCCACATCATCAGTAGTTGCGATAGTAATAGTTGTGCCGAAGTGGCATATAGACTTCGCTCGTGCCAACTTATCCGGGTCTACAAAGTTCTTGCTAAACTTTGTGAAATATTCCTCGAAGAAGGACTCCTCCACTGTGCGCGGATCTTCCGTTGCCATTACTTCTACTGCTTGTATTCCTGCTGACATTGCCTGGTCGTTATTAACTCCTCAGAAATACTTTCCCTCCAACAGGAGCAGAAGGGAACAGCAGCACGTCACGTTTCAAACCCTATCTTCAAATCACGCTCGGGAGAGTTCGCAAAGGCTGCTGCAGCGTGACGGAATACTCAACAAGCGAAGAGAAAAACTCTGTCTCTCACCACTAACTCAAATGCAAAGCGAAGTGAAAGAGTTTTGTCGCGCCTCGGTATTTATGCTACATCTTTGAAATGCTCCACCCGGCAGCGTGCAGTTGCAGCAACGGTGCACACTTACGGCAACGGTGCACACTTGCAGCCTCCACACCACGGTCGGCACGGAGGCAGGAGGACTGACTGCCCACCTAACTGGGGACGCTAAGGACCTCACCCTAGTCACGACTGAGAATAATTATTTCTGGCCAAGGCCCCTGTACGCGAGGCCATGGCACAGCCAAGACTGGCTCCACACAGCAGTCGAACGACACGTGCAGGCGAATATGCAGAGGACATGTGCCCCATGGCATGAGGTCGTGGCCTAGGCAGGCCCAGAATGTTATGGCTATGTTCGGTTAACGTAGGAGTTAACCGTTGTTAACAGTCACGTACCATTGCTTCGCTGTTGCCGTGTTGCATAACCCTCCTTAGTGGATTACGTGTGTGCACAATCTTGCTCTCTCTACATACTGCTGTGTATCATAGACTACATGCCCACGCTCTGCGCATGCGCAGATTTCCTGTGCGCACAACAGAGCTTGCTGTCTTTCCAGTTTCTTTGCCTGCAGAGTGCAGTCAGCTTTCAAATTCTGAACTCAAAAATTCTGATTTTTGATTTGAGTTTGCCCCCGTCCCGCTTCAGAGTGTTAGTCCTAGTTCTACCGATTGGCTGCCGTCTTTAGTGTTCGCTTTCCTTGTTCTCTCTCAGCTCAGTCCCGTCACACTACGTGTCTTCAGCGGCCAGAGATTATTTGAGTATTACAATCCTGTTCGTCTTCAACCGCCCAGAACTCCAATACCTCCCCACTCGGATTCTGTTGTCTCCGACGTTGCGCCGTCAGTTTCTTCTGCCGCCGCCTTGAATGTGCCAGGCCCCTGATCCCGGGGCGGCAACTCAAACTTCGGCTGCAGGCAGTAATGCGCGTGCGAGGCCGTTTACTCGCAGTTATTAGTATCCTATTCTCTTACTATGTGCTTCCATAGCTTTTACTATGTTCTTCCATAGCCACTTCTAGGCTAAGCCTTCGCCGTCATTTTATTGGGTCGTCATCCCGTTTGAATGTGCGAAGTGAAATAAAATAAAAAAACCAACCAACCAGGCCAACTCCTGTTCGTCGTCAACCAACCGGGACTCCATTATCTTCCTCCGCGGCCTCTGTTGTCTCCGACGTTGCGCCGTCAGTTTCTTCTGCCGCCGCCTTTGAGTGTGGCCCGTGATGTACTTGCTTCGGCTGTTTCTCAGGTCGTCGGCCAGGTCCTCCAGCCCCTGATGGAGCGAGTAGAGCAGTTGGAATCTGCTGCAGCCGTCGTGCCGCCTGTCAACTCCAGCTCCGTTCATGCAGTGGGCCATCCGCCGGCTGCTCGTCCGTCGCTCTCTGTACTACCTGATAAACTCCGCGGGCGAATTGAACGCGGCGAGTTTATTGATTTCGACGACCTCCTCCCGGACGAGCTGGGTGTGGAGCCCGATGTGGTCCAGCTAGCTGTGGGGGCTAACCGCTCTGTCCAACTTGTACAGAAGCCAACTCAGGCCCAGCGCCGCCATGTCCACGATGTAGCGTCATGGCTCGAGGCGTTTACTGTCTACACGAGAGTAATTGTGGCGGCGGCTCCAGATAGGGCAAATGATTTGCTGGCGTATCAGGCCACTATTCTGGATGCAAATAACTCGTATCATGTGGACGTATGGCTAAGTTCTGACAGGCGTTTCCGGCACGCCATAGCCTCCCAACCACTGTCGTACGACTGGGCTATCATCGACTCTAATTTGTGGCAGTCGTCATTCACCAGCCGTGGTCGCCCGCCATGTTCGCGCTGTTCTCTGGTGCACCCAGTGGCCCAGGCCCGATGTCCCTTTAGACCAGGGCCTCCATCCGACGGCGCTGGGAGTGGAGGTCCGCCGCAGTCCAGCGCGCCAACCCATCTTGGGAAGCTTATCTGCCGCAACTTCAACAGGGACCAGTGCAACAACTCATTCTGCTATCGTGCCCACGTGTGCCTTCAATGCCGCGGGAAGCACCCAGAAGTCAAATGTGGCAGGGGACAGTCCGCCACCTCAGCGTCTGCTCCGTAAACATTCTGTGGATACCCCATCAATGTTAGCCGATTAGCCGGGCTCCTTAACCGTCATTCTGATCACTCCTTCTCTCATTTTGTGTTGCATGGGTTGTGTGACGGTTTCACGATAGGCCATTCTGCTGCTATATCTGGTTGCGTTCTCAAACGCGAACCCGTCTCACTCCTGGGCCCCCTCTCGTTCGCTTCCAGAGCAATTCCGCCCCCCCCCCCCGTACATTCTTCCGCCCCCTGTATGACCTCGACAAGGCCACATCTGAGATGTCATCTCACCGAATGCTGCATCTGTCAGCCAAGGGCAACCTGAGCTTGTGGCACCAGACTGTCAACATGGAACGGAAAGTCATTTTTCCTGCTAGAGAAGTGGATGCCCAGCGCTGACCTCCAGTCGCAAACCGACGCAAGTGGCACCATTGGATTTGGAGCCTTCTTCAATGGTCACTGGTTCAGAGGTGGCTGGTCCCCGCAGCAACTGGAACTAAGCATTACCTACAAGGAGCTCTTCGCCATTGACGTGGCCTGCGCCACATGAGGGATCAAGTGGCTGCGCGTGGAGTTTCAGTGCGACAACCAAGCTGTCGTGGAGTGCCTGAAGACGGGCACGAGCCGGTCTCCTGCAGTCATGGCACTCATCCGCACCCTGTACTCAATCTGTGTGAAGCACAATTTCCTGATCCGAGCATCGCACCTGTCAAGAATTTCCAATACCATCGCTGATGCCCTGTCCCGGAACAAGATGGATGCTTTCAGGACCATTCCTCCTACAGCTGCGGAGCGGCCTGACACCATGGTCCAGCCGATCACTGAGTAAGTGCAAAGACATTCACTTAGGATGCAGATAGCGTTCTCTGTCGATCCTAATCCCCAATATCAGTCTGACTTTATGCCTCTAGAACAACGCTCTTGTGCAATACATACTTACCATCTATATTGGCTGTTATCACCCGCTATCTCCTCTGGCCCTAATGGGAATGTCGGCATGGGCACTCCTCCGCAACTGGCCTGTCGCGCACTACTATTAAACTCGCATGGGTCATAAACCGCTCCTGCTCAACGCAGGCCGACCCACCAACTCGCATGGGTCACAAACCGCTTCTGCTCAGCGCAGGCCGACCCACTTGGTCATATATAGCTCCTGCCCTCGGAAGACCGACCACACGATTCGTTACCGCGCACTCAATTGAGGCCAGCTACTCTGCCCGACATTCCCAGTCTTCCAAACTCACTCTCGTGTCTTTTGGTGTGTCGCGTCCTGCACACGTGTGTGTCTACTCTATACTCTAGCATGGGGAGTAGGATGTTAATCATATTATTTCATGGACTGCACCTGACGTGTAGACTGTAGTCCTTGCTAGCTGCTGCACGCGCTCGCTTGTTCATGCTTGCTCTGTGACGCCCCGACGGCCTTAGGGCTATGGGCTTGTGATGATGATGATGATGATGATGATGATGATGATGATGATGATGATGATGATGATGATGTGCCACATGTATGGTTTTGAGCAGCTCGTCCATGAGCCAACTCGTGGTCGCAACACCTTGGACCTCGTGATGTCAGATTTACCAGGCAGAATCGTCACGCCTGCTGGGCATCTGCGCCAGTGAGCCTTCTGGAAAATATTCAAGTTCAAAACCATGGTAGCTATTGAACATATACCAATAAGGCTTTCAGGTTGCAATGAACCGATCTCGTTTGTTCTGTCGAATTTCTTCCTCGCATCTCTGTACATACTGGGTTATTAACAGTTCTTTGTACAAGAACTTCCTTTTGTACCTCTCTTCAATACCAGGATAAATCTTGCGTAGTTTCAGCACGCTTGTAGTTCCAGCTCTTCCTGTTTCCACCTTGATGACACGTCTTCTTTCTGTAGCATAAATGCAGTAGCCTGGAGCCTCCATTTCCTCCACATCATCAGTAGTTGCGATAGTAATAGTTGTGCCGAAGTGGCATATAGACTTCGCTCGTGCCAACTTATCCGGGTCTACAAAGTTCTTGCTCAACTTTGTGAAATATTCCTCGAAGAAGGACTTCTCCACTGCGCGGATCTTCCGCTGCCAGCTGCTGCAGCGTGATGGAATACTGAACAAGCCAAGAGAAAAATTCTCTCTCACACCACTAACTCAAATGCAAAGCGAAGTGAAAGAGTTTTGTCGCGCCTTGGTATTTATGCTACATCTTTGCGTGGCTTTGCCGAGCTTAATTCAGCTACACCAGGTCATGACATGGTTTTCTCGAATGGTACTAAGTCTTGACAAAGCAGTTGAAGTACAATTCGAATCAGCGCAACAGCTAATTGCTCTGGACGATGACGAGACCAGTAAGAATTAGATACTTGACTATACCAACAAAAAGAATGGAAAAGCTGACAGGATTTTCTTTTCTACTTGTCCCGAGCCGTACCTTCAAAGACAGCTAGCGTGATGTGTTTCTTGCCGGCCCTATGGCTCCCTACAGTCAAGGCTAAGGACCACTAGGGAGGTTAAGTCGCACGTAATTCGTGTGTACCTGACGTATGTGTACCACCGCTGAACCAAAGTCCAACCGAGCTTTGTTGATTGGCAATAGCCGACGTTACGTGCGACATCACAGAAGTCTCCAACGCCTACCACAGCATTGTAAGTGACCCGTCAGCCACAGCTTCACATTCGTGTTGGTGCACAGCCGCAAGACTCTATGCTGACCTTGCAGTCAACCACCTCAGATGACGTCAAGCTCCTTGGAGGCTCCTAGAACTGAAAAATAATTCCTGCGAAGCCATATGCAGTGATGTCATCCCTAGTTGTTTGCTACGTGCTTGCGCTGAGCAGTTGCCTTGGTTGGTTGGTTGGTTTATTTTAATTCGCACAATAAACGGGAACTAGGCCCAATGATAATCTAAAGGCGAATGGATAAAACCCATTTAGAAAAGAGAGGACTGGAATTAGAAAACTACGGAAGAAGAAGTATCTGACACAGGAGTCAAGCGGGTATCAGGGGTGACAGGGTGGTCGAGGAGAGCTAGGGGGAGGGCTAGTCTCAGCAAAAATTATGGTAGGCAACTTTTGCTAAACTTTTCCTGTCTTGCTATTGTCCGAACGTCATCCGGCAGCAGGTTCCAGTGTGCAGATCCTGCGACGGACGGCCGAGAAGCGCCAGAGCGAGTGGAGGATGGCTGACTGAGCAGACCACTGGACCTCTGATGGCGGGTTCTCCTGCCAGCAGATCTGACGAACAGTACAGACAACGTGGCACTAGCTTTCCCGTGAAGGCACCTCCAGGCAAACACTAGTAGTAGCTTGCGCTTGCCGAGTTCGCCTATCCGGTGCAAGCCGTGCTGCACCAGTAGGAGATGCACGGTTGTCTAGGTTGGATGGCAGTCGATAGTTGATAATATTTGGTGTACATTTGCAGAATGATTCATACTCATAGACCCTTTTCTCAGTTTCTCATTAAAAAAAATCCGTTTGCGGGTTTTACGCCTCCCCACTTTGTTGGCCTACTATACTTGATGTCATAGGCACCTCAAAATTCACTTCCTCATCTTGTACTGTCGCAGATATACGAATCTCAAAATTGTTTCATCAAACTTCAACAAAACCTATAATAGTGAAGAAAAAACATCTTTCAAGTACCATGCCCGGCGCCCGCATGGTGCCAAACACTTCACTGTAGCCTGGACTGGCAAAAATATGGAACGCTTCACGAATTTGCGTGTCATCCTTGCGCAGGGGCCATGCTAATCTTCTCTGTATCGTTCCAATTTTAGTATATGTAACACCGAAGTGATACAATATTATTATCATCGGGAGTGGCTTATATACTGCCTACGCCTTTGCAAGTGGGTATGATCATGAAACGCGTTACGGACAATACGAATGGACACTATAATTATTATACCCCCCCCCCTTCTCATTGGTCTCGGCTTCCGCAGGAGGTAAAGTCTCGTGACACCTTCGCTGCATTTTGTTCCATTCTGCCCGCGCCTAAGTTGAATTGAATTGAATTCGTTGTTTTCCATTGCTAGCCTAATCTTCATACTGCTCTCTCCAGGTTCCTATAGTACTCCTTTTGTTTTCTTTTCTTTTCTCTTTTTCTTCTCCTTCTTTTTCTCAGTTGTCCCCACCATGGCTGGTTAAAATCGCCCGCATCACATGCTTATTGGCACTATGTCATCGTGATTGTGAAATAATAATAATAATAATAACCTAGGAATTTAGCGAATGCATAATCTGCGAACAAGAAAGATTTCCTTGGCTTGTGGTGTCTCGCGTGGTGCCCGCCTACTGCGTCGTCATGGCAACTGCCAGTGTAAACCAATCACAGGTCAGAATGTTTTAAAAGTTGCTGTTGACTTAGGGCATGAATGGTGTATATTTTGTAGACAGCATCCACGATTCTTGGTAGCAGCCTACCCAAAAATTTCATATGTCATTCAATTGACCGTAACTTTGGTGTCTCTCCATGAATTTGAGTGAATTTTTCACCACACACTCCTGCCACTATGCTGGCCCTCTGGACATGACTTACAAGTTCTTGCGCCTCACTGACAGGCTTTTGAGGCCGGAAAAAATTCCGGCATAGTGCGACGGTGTAGGCCTCGACCAAATATGCTAAAAAAAGAGCATATTATGCTCGTCGCATATCAGGGAAAACGTCCATAATATGCCAAAGATTTAGCAAGATATGCAAAAAGATATGCCAATATATTCCAAAATATGCTCGACATAAGCAGGAAGTGTAGATCATTTCAGTAAAATTACAACCTTGGAATAGTCAATGGCTTCACGGCTATCATGCTTGTGGTGCAAATCAAAACACATGCGGAATTGTATGGATGGGGTGTGTCCCCAGCAACAGTAGCGATAGTGTTCATCCATGGGGAAATGTAGCAAACGCCTCAACCATTCCCGGCAAATTTATCCATAAAAGGCATTTCTGAACGCATTTTGTTCATAATATGAATGTTTTGTCCTCATTTTCTTCAGAATATTTGAATTATATGCTGGCTTCATTCCAATATTCCCTTTGTCGCTCAATATGCCATATATGAACTGTCTCACAAAATATACTGAAATATGCGCAAGCATATTTGACTACCACTCACGTTCCACTACTGCCTAGTACTGACTCCTACCTGACTTCTTGACACGACTCAAACTTGCCAAAGTCACTAAATCAACGTCAACTACAATCATCAAGCCACATATCTGCAACGTCACGAGGGTGCTGGCAAAAGTCCTGCTACGGCGGTGGGCTTCGCCCGCCGCCGTGCAGCCCAGGCCCAGTACGTGGCTAAAGCGGGATTCACAGAAGCTTTTTTGCGATGCGACACGCGATGCGACGCGATCTGCGATGGATGCGTGCGATGCGAACTCGCGAAATACCATTCACAGAAGAAGTCAGCGATGCGACAAAGTTTTGCTGATTTGGGTACGTCACCATGATATTCGCGCGGTTTGACACAACTTGTAAAAATTTATAGGCAACTCTTGCACCTTTGTACAACTTTGCTGTAGAAAAGGTCAAAATCGTACACCAAATCGCTTGTAGCATCGCATCGCATCGCAAAAGTTGAGCCAAGCTCAACTTCTGCGATGGCCTGCGATGGCCCAGTTGCGGCAGTTGCGTGGGGTGCGACATGGCTGCGATTTGGGGTTTTCCCCGTTTCGCGTCTGTCGCATCGCAAAAAAGCTTATGTGAATCCCGCTTAAAACACTTGATTTTTTGGACTTTTTTTGGACTTGGAGCAAAATTCTGCGCACATTCGCGTGTTTCCAAGAGCGCAGCGTGGAGAGGTGGACGGTTAAGATTTATCGTCACTGTGAATGTAAAAACTCCCTAAACATTTTGGTTATAACATTGATTGTTTTGGTTTCCTAATTTAGTGACGACTTTCAACTGATAAGTGTCACGACATTTCTCGCTACACATATCCTGGCACACACTGAGACATAGACAGCATTAGCAACAACACACAATGTTTTTGCCAGCTAGCTGGCCTCTGCGTACACCACAGACACACCCACACACCACAGAAAGATACAGATCACAGTAGTAGTGTGGTCTTTTTCACTCACGGTGGAAGATGGAAGAAGAGCTTAGCATTGTGTATACATGAGCAAGAAGAAGGGCATGCCACCTCACACATATACATGTATACATGTACACGTATGTACCAGACCAACATGATGCAAAAAGTGAACCGCTGTGGTGAATGGGGCCGCCGGATAATTAACCAGCCCGAAGCTGGCGGAAAAAACCTCAGGACCCCGGCGGAGGCACAACCCTGAGGAAAAACCGGTTAGAATAACCCCATAAGATAAATGAACAAAACGTAGCCTGCAGGACCTATCCAGAAAGGAGAATAAAGGGGAGGGCGGGTGGGAAACTACAACGAAAAGAGAAAGACCACGATGAAGAGAAAAGTTTGAGAACATGATTCTACCATAAAATCACTTTAATGTTCAGCGATGGAGCTTGCAATCACATTTTGAGCAAAGCCAAGGTGTTCATTGATCTCATTGACAACTTGGTCCATGTTCACACGTTCAGCTGCTTTGTGTCGTATCAAATAAAAAATCAGCTTGTTCGCACAATGGGGCAGGCTAGAAGTAGACAAGCCTATGAATTTGAGAGGCTCAATATATGAACGGCTCTTCATAAGGCCATTCACCAATATGAAATCCATGTACAATTCGTCACGCGGTACAGCTTCACTCCATAATGAGTGGAAGCTTCGCCGAGTCATTACTTCTAGAATGCACAGTCCAAACCTCCAGGAGTCTGCTGATGGATTTACCATCACCCAATCGTGTCCTGTTTGGGCTAGGTCCAGGCGTGGGAAGAGTTCAGGCGGTCTATATGCAGGCGTATCATCCATATGGCACCTATTGATGAACTCGCCTGCAAATTTAGCAGAGCCTAGGTCGATCAACTTCGCGATCCTCGTGCTGTCGGCTCGCATGCTAACGCAGAAGTTTGAAGTCTTTACGTCAGAATGCATAATACCCAGAGAGTTGAGGAATTGAAGACCTTGAGCAGCATCCCGCAGTAAACCGAGTCGCCCATTATCATGCAGCAGAGTGCTGGGCATCTGCGCTAGTGAGCCTTCTGGAAAATATTCAAGTTCAAAACCATGGTAGCTATTGAACATATACCAATAAGGCTTGCAGGTTGCAATGAACCGATCTCGTTTGTTCTGTCGAATTTCTTCCTCGCATCTCTGTACATACTGGGTAATCCGCAGTTCTTTATACAACAATTTCCTTCTGTACCTCTCTCCAACACCAGGATAAATCTTGCGTAGTTTCAGCACGCTTGTAGTTCCAGCTGTTCCTGTTTCCACCTTGATGACACGTCTTCTTTCTGTAGCATAAATGCAGTAGCCTGGAACCTCCATTTCCTCCACATCAGTAGTTGCGATAGTAATAGTTGTGCCGAAGTGGCATATAGACTTCGCTCGTGCCAACTTATCCGCGTCTACAAAGTTCTTGCTAAACTTTGTGAAATATTCCTCGAAGAAGGACTCCTCCACCGTGCGCGGATCTTCCGTTGCCATTACTTCTACTGCTTGTATTCCTGCTGACATTGCCTGGTCGTTATTAACTCCTCAGAAATACTTTCCCTCCAACGGGAGCAGAAGGGAACAGCAGCACGTCACGTTTCAAAACCTATCTTCAAATCACGCTCGGGAGAGTTCGCAAAGGCTGCTGCAGCGTGACGGAATACTCAACAAGCGAAGAGAAAAACTCTGTCTCTCACCACTAACTCAAATGCAAAGCGAAGAGAAAGAGTTTGGTCGCGCCTCGGTATTTATGCTACATCCTTGAAATACTCCACCCGGCAGCGTGCAGTTGCAGCAACGGTGCACACTTACGGCAACGGTGCGCACTTGCAGCCTCCACACCACGGTCGGCACGGAGGCAGGAGGAGTGGCTGCCCACCTAACTGTGGACGCTAAGGACCTCACCCTAGTCACAACTGAGAATTATTATTTCTGGCCAAGGCCCCTGTACGCGAGGCCATGGCACAGCCAAGACTGGCTCCACAGCAGTCGAACGACACGTGCAGGCGAATATGCAGAGGACATGTGCCACATGGCATGAGGTCGTGGCCTAGGCAGGCCCAGAATGTTATGGCTTGAATGTTCGGTTAACGTAGGAGTTAACCGTTGTTAACAGTCACGTACCATTGCTTCGCTGTTGCCGTGTTGCATAACCCTCCTTAGTGGATTACGTGTGTGCACAATCTTGCTCTCTCTACATACTGCTGTGTATCATAGACTACATGCCCACGCTCTGCGCATGCGCAGATTTCCTGTGCGCACAACAGAGCTTGCTGTCTTTCCAGTTTCTTTGCCTGCAGAGTGCAGTCAGCTTTCAAATTCTGAACTCAAAAATTCTGATTTTTGATTTGAGTTTGCCCCCGTCCCGCTTCAGAGTGTTAGTCCTAGTTCTACCGATTGGCTGCCGTCTTTAGTGTTCGCTTTCCTTGTTCTCTCTCAGCTCAGTCCCGTCACACTACGTGTCTTCAGCGGCCAGAGATTGTTTGAGTATTACATTCTCACGATGGCTCGTTTCTCGACCAGACAAAAGACGCCATCGGCCAGAGTGGCAGCTCAACCTTCGGATACAGGACGTAATGTGCGTGTGCGGCGAAATCCTGTTCGTCTTCAACCGCCCAGAACTCCAATACCTCCCCACTCGGATTCTGTTGTCTCCGACGTTGCGCCGTCAGTTTCTTCTGCCGCCGCCTTGAATGTGCCAGGCCCCTGATCCCGGGGCGGCAACTCAAACTTCGGCTGCAGGCAGTAATGCGCGTGCGAGGCCGTTTACTCGCAGTTATTAGTATCCTAATCTATTACTATGTGCTTCCATAGCTTTTACTATGTTCTTCCATAGCCACTTCTACGCTAAGCCTTCGCC
This sequence comes from Sycon ciliatum, assembly GCF_964019385.1. Taxonomy (NCBI): domain Eukaryota; kingdom Metazoa; phylum Porifera; class Calcarea; order Leucosolenida; family Sycettidae; genus Sycon; species Sycon ciliatum. Next base: position 33,254,356 of record NC_088644.1, read on the forward strand.
GTCATTTTATTGGTTCGTCATCCCGTTTGAATGTGCGAAGTGAAATAAAATAAAATAAACCAACCAACCAGGCCAACTCCTGTTCGTCGTCAACCAACCGGGACTCCATTATCTTCCTCCGCGGCCTCTGTTGTCTCCGACGTTGCGCCGTCAGTTTCTTCTGCCGCCGCCTTTGAGTGTGGCCCCTGATGTACTTGCTTCGGCTGTTTCTCAGGTCGTCGGCCAGGTCCTCCAGCCCCTGATGGAGCGAGTAGAGCAGTTGGAATCTGCTGCAGCCGTCGTGCCGCCTGTCAACTCCAGCTCCGTTCATGCATTGGGCCATCCGCCGGCTGCTCGTCCCTCGCTCTCTGTACTACCTGACAAACTCCTCGGGCGAATTGAACGCTTCGAGTTTATTGATTTCGACGACCTCCTCCCGGACCAGCTGGGTGTGGAGGCCGATGTGGTTCAGCTAGCTGTGGGGGCTAACCGCTCTGTCCAACTTGTACAGAAGCCAACACAGGCCCAGCACCGCCATGTCCACGATGTAGCGTCATGGCTCGCGGCGTTTACTGTCTACACGAGAGTAATTGTGGCGGCGGCTCCAGATAGGGCAAATGATTTGCTGGCGTATCAGGCCACTATTCTGGATGCAAATAACTCGTATCATGTGGACGTATGGCTAAGTTCTGACAGGCGTTTCCGGCACGCCATAGCCTCCCAACCACTGTCGTACGACTGGGCCATCATCGACTCTAATTTGTGGCAGTCGTCATTCACCAGCCGTGGTCGCCCGCCATGTTCGCGCTGTTCTCTGGTGCACCCAGTGGCCCAGGCCCGATGTCCCTTTAGACCAGGGCCTCCATCCGACGGCGCTGGGAGTGGAGGTCCGCCGCAGTCCAGCGCGCCAACCCATCTTGGGAAGCTTATCTGCCGCAACTTCAACAGGGACCAGTGCAACAACTCATTCTGCTATCGTGCCCACGTGTGCCTTCAATGCCGCGGGAAGCACCCAGAAGTCAAATGTGGCAGGGGACAGTCCGCCACCTCAGCGTCTGCTCCGTAAACATTCTGTGGATACCCCATCAATGTTAGCCGATTAGCCGGGCTCCTTAACCGTCACTCTGATCACTCCTTCTCTCACTTTGTGTTGCATGGGTTGTGTGACGGTTTCACGATAGGCCATTCTGCTGCTATATCTGGTTGCGTTCTCAAACGCGAACTCGTCTCACTCCTGGGCCCCCTCTCGTTCGCTTCCAGAGCAATTCCGGCCCCCCGTACATTCTTCCGCCCCCTGTATGACCTCGACAAGGCTACATCTGAGATGTCATCTCACCGAATGCTGCATCTGTCAGCCAAAGGCAACCTGAGCTTGTGGCACCAGACTGTCAACATGGACCGGAAAGTCATTTTTCCTGCTAGAGAAGTGGATGCCCAGCGCTGACCTCCAGTCGGAAACCGACGCAAGTTGCACCATTGGATTTGGAGCCTTCTTCAATGGTCACTGGTTCAGAGGTGACTGGTCCCCGCAGCAACTGGAACTAAGCATTACCTACAAGGAGCTCTTCGCCATTGACGTGGCCTGCGCCACTTGAGGGATCGAGTGGCTGCGCGTGGAGTTTCAGTGCGACTACCAAGCTGTCGTGGAGTGCCTGAAGACGGGCACGAGCCGGTCTCCTGCAGTCATGGCACTCATCCGCACCCTGTACTCAATCTGTGTGAAGCACAATTTCCTGATCCGAGCATCGCACCTGCCAAGAATTTCCAATACCATCGCTGATGCCCTGTCCCGGAACAAGATGGATGCTTTCAGGACCATTCCTCCTACAGCTGCGGAGCGGTCTGACACCATGGTCCAGCTGATCACTGAGTAAGTGCAAAGACATTCACTTAGGATGCAGATAGCGTTCTCTGTCGATCCTAATCCACAATATCAGTCTGACTTTATGCCTCTAGAACAACGCTCTTGTGCAATACATACTTACCATCTATATTGGCTGTTATCACCCGCTATCTCCTCTGGCCCTAATGCGAATGTCGGCATGGGCACTCCTCCGCAACTGGCCTCTCGCGCACTACTATTAAACTCGCATGGGTCATAAACCGCTCCTGCTCAACGCAGGCCGACCCACCAACTCGCATGGGTCACAAACCGCTTCTGCTCAGCGCAGGCCGACCCACTTGGTCATATATAGCTCCTGCCCTCGGAAGGCCGACCACACGATTCGTTAACGCGCACTCAATTGAGGCCAGCTACTCTGCCCGACATTCCCAGTCTTCCAAACTCACTCTCGTGTCTTTTGGTGTGTCGCGTCCTGCACACGTGTGTGTCTACTCTATACTCTAGCATGGGGAGTAGGATGTTAATCATATTATTTCATGGACTGCACCTGACGTGTAGACTCGCTTGTTCATGCTTGCTCTGTGACGCCCCGACGGCCTAAGGGCTATGGGCTTGTGATGATGATGATGATGATGATGATGATGATGATGTGCCACATGTATGGTTTTGAGCAGCTCGTCCATGAGCCAACTCGTGGTCGCAACACCTTGGACCTCGTGATGTCAGATTTACCAGGCAGAATCGTCACGCCTGCTGGGCATCTGCGCCAGTGAGCCTTCTGGAAAATATTCAAGTTCAAAACCATGGTAGCTATTGAACATATACCAATAAGGCTTGCAGGTTGCAATGAACCGATCTCGTTTGTTCTGTCGAATTTCTTCCTCGCATCTCTGTACATACTGGGTAATCCGCAGTTCTTTATACAACAATTTCCTTCTGTACCTCTCTCCAACACCAGGATAAATCTTGCGTAGTTTCAGAACGCTTGTAGTTCCAGCTCTTCCTGTTTCCACCTTGATGACACGTCTTCTTTCTGTAGCATAAATGCAGTAGCCTGGAACCTCCATTTCCTCCACATCATCAGTAGTTGCGATAGTAATAGTTGTGCCGAAGTGGCATATAGACTTCGCTCGTGCCAACTTATCCGGGTCTACAAAGTTCTTGCTCAACTTTGTGAAATATTCCTCGAAGAAGGACTTCTCCACTGCGCGGATCTTCCGCTGCCAGCTGCTGCAGCGTGATGGAATACTGAACAAGCCAAGAGAAAAATTCTCTCTCACACCACTAACTCAAATGCAAAGCGAAGTGAAAGAGTTTTGTCGCGCCTTGGTATTTATGCTACATCTTTGCGTGGCTTTGCCGAGCTTAATTCAGCTACACCAGGTCATGACATGTTGGTTTCTCGAATGGTACTAAGTCTTGACAAAGCAGTTGAAGTACAATTCGAATCAGCGCAACAGCTAATTGCTCTGGACGATGACGAGACCAGTAAGAATTAGATACTTGACTATACAAACCAAAAGAATGGAAAAGCTGACAGGATTTTCTTTTCTACTTGTCCCGAGCCGTACCTTCAAAGACAGCTAGCGTGATGTGTTTTTTGCCGGCCCTATGACTCCCTACAGTCAAGGCTAAGGACCACTAGAGAGGTTAAGTCGCACGTAATCCGTGTGTACCTGACGTATGTGTACCACCGCTGAACCAAAGTCCAACCGAGCTTTGTTGATTGGCAATAGCCGACGTTACGTGCGACATCACAGAAGTCTCCAACGCCTACCACAGCATTGTAAGTGTCCCGTCAGCCACAGCTTCACATTCGTGTTGGTGCACAGCCGCAAGACTCTATTCTGACCTTGCAGTCAACCACCTCAGATGACGTCAAGCTCCTTGGAGGCTCCTAGAACTGATAAAATAATTCCTGCGAAGCCATATGCAGTGATGTCATCCCTAGTTGTTTGCTACGTGCTTGCGCTGAGCAGTTGCCTTGGTTGGTTGGTTGGTTTATTTTAATTCGCACAATAAACGGGAACTAGGCCCAATGATATAAAGGCGAATGGATAAGACGCATTTAGAAAAGAGAGGACTGGAATTAGAAAATTACGAAAGAAGAAGTATCTGACAGAGGAGTCAAGCGGGTATCAGGGGTGACAGGGTGGTCGAGGAGAGCTAGGGGGAGGGCTAGTCTCAGCAACAATATGGTAGGCAACTTTTGCTAAACTTTTCCTGTCTTGCTATTGTCCGAACGTCATCCGGCAGCAGGTTCCAGGGTGCAGATCCTGCGACGGACGGCCGAGAAGCGCCAGAGCGAGTGGAGGATGGCTGACTGAGCAGACCACTGGACCTCTGATGGCGGGTTCTCCTGCCAACAGATCGGACGAACAGTACAGACAACGTGGCACTAGCTTTCCCGTGAAGGCACCTCCAGGCAAACACTAGTAGCTTGCGCTTGCCGAGTTCGCCTATCCGGTGCAAGCCGTGCTGCACCAGTAGGGGATGCACGGTTGTCTAGGGTGGATGGCAGTCGATAGTTGATAATATTTGGTGTACATTTGCAGAATGATTCATACTCATAGACCCTTTTCTCAGTTTCTCATTAAAAAAAATCCGTTTGCGGGTTTTACGCCTCCCCACTTTGTTGGCCTACTATACTTGATGTCATAGGCACCTCAAAATTCACTTCCTCATCTTGTACTGTCGCAGATATACGAATCTCAAAATTGTTTCATCAAACTTCAACAAAATCTATAATAGTGAAGAAAAAACGTCTTTCAAGTACCATGCCCGGCGCCCGCATGGTGCCAAACACTTCACTGTAGCCTGGACTGGCAAAAAATATGGAACGCTTCACGAATTTGCGTGTCATCCTTGCGCAGGGGCCATGCTAATCTTCTCTGTATCGTTCCAATTTTAGTATATGTAACACCGAACGGTGATACAACATTATTATCATCGGGGGTGGCTTATATACTGCCTACGCCTTTGCAAGTGGGTATGATCAGGAAACGCGTTACGGACAATACGAATGGACACTATAATTATAACCTTGGAACTTAGCGAATGCATGATCTGCAAACAAGAATGATTTCCTTGGCTTGTGGTGTCTCGCGTGATGCCCGCCTACTGCGTCGTCATGGCAACTGCCAGTGTAAACCAATCACAGGTCAGAATGTTTTAAACGTTGCTGTTGACTTAGGGTATGAATGGTGTATATTTTGTAGACAGCATCCACGATTCTTGGTAGCAGCCTACCCAAAAATTTCATACGGCATTCAATTGTTGGTTGGTTGGTTGGTATAATTATTTTATTTTACTTCGCCAGAATGAACAGGCATTGCTGCCTTCTTGCCTGGACAAGTGGATTGTCCAAGCTCTCACAAAAAGACGAAGAAAGGAAAGAAATATTACATGAGAGTGTGAAGCATGCAATCTTATAAAATAAAATAAAAAAATAAAATTTCCATGAGAGTGTGACGCATGCATGATGAGAGAGGAGAGATAGATATAGATAGAGAGAGAGAGAGAGACTGCTTTATTGCCTGGACAAGTGAACTGTCGAGGCTCTTACAAAATGATCAACAACAACAGCAACGGCGACAACAACAGCGACAGCGACAACAACAACAGACCAACAACAACAGCAACGGCAACACCACAGCAGCAGCAGCAACAACAACAAGAGAGAGAGAGAGAGAGAGAGAGAGAGAGAAATAGAGAGAGGGAGAGAGAGAGAGAGAGAGAGAGAGAGAGAGAGAGAGAGAGAGAGAGAGAGAGAGAGAGAGAGAGAGAGAGAGAGAGAGAGAGAGAGAGAGAGAGAGAGGAGAGGAGAGAGACGCTTTACTACCTGGACAGGGAATTGTACAAGCTGTCACAAAATGACCAACAACAACAACAACAACAACAACAACAACAACAACAACAACAACAACAACAACAACAACAACAACAACAACAACAACAACAACAACAACAACAACAACAACAACAACAACAACAACAACAACAATAACAACAACAGAGAGAGATAGATAGATAGATAGATAGAGGGAGAGAGAGAGAGAGAGAGAGAGAGAGAGAGTGTGTGTGTGTGTGTCAGAGACAGAGAGAGGGGGGGGGGAGGAGGAGAGATATGCGGATTGTTAAAATGGATTTCGACATGAAGTTAGGTACAGAGAATGTTAATATGGGTAAAGGCTGGGCAAGTCGAGAGCCGTGGCTAGAGCTTTAAATGTCTGCCAATCACCTTCCGTACGGACTGCAACTGGGAGAGCATTCCACAGAATGCTGCTAACAAACTGAATTGAACGACGTCCAGCAGGACCAGGGAGGAACGGAACTCTCAGCAGGCTTGACACTTGACCCCGTGTCGTCCTCAGCTGAGGTGTGGCAGGGTCGTTGATCGGCACGAACAGATTCTTTAACAGGGGACTTGTCTTGTCATTTAAACATTTGAAAACGAAGATGGCAAGCTTCTGGAAGAGAAGCTGTGGCAAGCTTTGCACACCCAGTAGCTCGAGAAGGGGGGCAGTTGGGACCAGAGTCCTTTGCTGCAGGGTCGCTCTGACACCGGATTTTGACAGGCGGTGGAGTTTATCCAGGAGCTGCTTGGAAAGACTGCAGAAGAAACAGTTGGATCCATAGGACAGATGAGCCTGTATCATGCTGACATACCAGACTTGGCGTGCTCTTAGGCTCAGGGACCTGCCGTGTCGCCATAGCTGTCCAATTACTGGCCCGATCTTGCGTGTTACATGGCTGATATGTGCCTGCCAGGAGAGGTCATTGTCGATTACAACACCCAGGTATTTCGCAGATGTTGTTGATTCCAGGGATTGTCCTCGACAACGTACGTGTTCTTGAACATCAGCACCGCCTCATGGCTTTACAAACAGAACTTGGGTTTTCTGGGCATTCAGAAGTAGGCCGATGTCATCTAGCCACTTGGCGAGGTTGGTCACTGCAGACGACAGAGACTCGCAGACTTGCTTGGGACACGCGTTGGAGCAATCGAGAGCGATGTCATCAGCGAATTCCTGATCTGCCACATCCGGAGGCATCGTTGACTTGACGTCAGCAGTGTAAATTACAAACAGGAGTGGGCCTAAGACACTGCCCTGCGGAACACCGCGAGAGCAAGGAACAGTCCCTGACAACTGATCCTGCAATTTGATCTGCTGTGTCCGGCCAGACAGGTAACTGCAGAACCAGTTGAGTGCAGTTCCCGAGATGCCTAGCTTAAACAGTTCGGTAACGAGTCGCTCATGCCTGACGTGGTCAAAGGCCTTTGACATGTCGACAAACACGATGCCGGTATACTTGCGCTCTGCCCGTGCCATTTGCCATCGATCAACAGCATACGTTAAGGCATCTTCTGTGGAGTGAAGCTTTCGGTAGGCGAACTGACCGTAACTTTGGTGTCTCTCCATGAATTTGAGTGAATTTTTCACCACACACTCCTGCCACTATGCTGGCCCTCTGGACATGACTTACAAGTTCTTGCGCCTCACTGACAGGCTTTTGAGGCCGGAAAAAATTCCGGCATAGTGCGACGGTGTAGGCCTCGACCAAATATGCTAAAAAAAAGAGCATATTATGCTCGTCGCATATCAGGGAAAACGTCCATAATATGCCAAAGATTTAGCAAGATATGCAAAAAGATATGCCAAAATATTCCAAAATATGCTCGACATAAGCAGGAAGTGTAGATCATTTCAGTAAAATTACAACCTTGGAATAGTCAATGGCTTCACGGCTATCATGCTTATGGTGCAAATCAAAACACATGCGGAATTGTATGGATGGGGTGTGCCCCCAGCAACAGTAGCGATAGTGTTCATCCATGGGGAAATGTAGCAAACGCCTCAACCATTCCAAACTCATCCATAAAAGGCATTTCTGAACGCATTTTGTTCATAATATGAATGTTTTGTCCTCATTTTCTTCAGAATATTTGAATTATATGCTGGCTTCATTCCAATATTCCCTTTGTCGCTCAATATGCCATATATGAACTGTCTCACAAAATATGCTGAAATATGCGCAAGCATATTTGGTCGAGGCCTACCACGGTGTGCGAGCCACCCAGGAGCCAACAAAATGCATTCACAAGTTTTTTTCACATTTTCTTGCCCATTCTGTCCGTGCGCGGGACCCAAACCTAAAAAAATGTCCAGAAGCAGCCATGGGTGGTGGGATAGGGCCCCTCAACGTGGCCCTGGAATCTGTCACTACAGCACAAGTGGGCGTTCTCTCACAGACTCCCACAGACCGAAGTCAATTTTTTAATTTTTGAAGGTTTAGGGCGTGCTACGAGATCGTACCTTTGATACAACATCCAGTGCTGGTATGGGACCTCCACAGCAAGCCATTTCCACAGCGCTGCAAACCAAATCCAGGATACCCTCCAAACTCGGCAAAGACTACCACTCACGTTCCACTACTGCCTAGTACTGACTCCTACCTGACTTCTTGACACGACTCAAACTTGCCAAAGTCACTAAATCAACGTCAACTACAATCATCAAGCCACATATCTGCAACGTCACGAGGGTGCTGGCAAAAGTCCTGCTACACGGCAGTGGGCTTCGCCCGCCGCCGTGCAGCCCAGTACGTGGCTAAAACACGTGATTTTTTTGGACTTTTTTTGGACTTGGAGCAAAATTCTGCACACATTCGCGTGTTTCCAAGAGCGCAGCGTGGAGAGGTGGACGGTTAAGATTTATCGTCACTGTGAATGTAAAAACTCCCTAAACATTTTGGCTATAACATTGATTGTTTTGGTTTCCTAATTTAGTGACGACTTTCAACTGATAAGTGTCACGACATTTCTCCCTACACATATCCTGGCACACACTGAGACATAGACAGCATTAGCAACAACACACAATGTTTTTGCCAGCTAGCTGGCCTCTGCGTACACCACAGACACACCCACACACCACAGAAAGATACAGATCACAGTAGTAGTGAGGTCTTTTTCACTCACGGTGGAAGATGGAAGAAGAGCTTAGCGTTGTGTATACTTGAGCAAGAAGAAGGGCATGCCACCTCACACATATACATGTATATGTACCAGACCAACATGATGCAAAAAGTGAACCGCTGTGGTGAATGGGGCCGCCGGATAATTAACCAGCCCGAAGCTGGCGGAAAAAACCTCAGGACCCCGGCGGAAGCACAACCCTCAGGAAAAACCGGTTAGAATAACCCCATAGGATAAATGAACAAAACATAGCCTGCAGGACCTATCCAGAAAGGAGAATAAAGGGGAGGGCGGGTGGGAAACTACAACGAAAAGAGAAAGACCACGATGAAGAGAAAAGTTTGAGAACATGATTCTACCATAAAATCACTTTAATGTTCAGCGATGGAGCTTGCAATCACATTTTGAGCAAAGCCATGGTGTTCATTGATCTCATTGACCACTTGGTCCATGTTCACACGTTCAGCTGCTTTGTGTCGTATCAAATAAAAAATCAGCTTGTTCGCACAATGGGGCAGGCTAGAAGTAGACAAGCCTATGAATTTGAGAGGCTCAATATATGAACGGCTCTTCATAAGGCCATTCACCAATATGAAATCCATGTACAATTCGTCACGCGGTACAGCTTCACTCCATAATGAGTGGAAGCTTCGCCGAGTCATTACTTCTAGAATGCACAGTCCAAACCTCCAGGAGTCTGCTGATGGATTTACCATCACCCAATCGTGTCCTGTGTGGGCTACGTCCAGGCATGGGAAGAGTTCAGGCGGTCTATATGCAGGAGTATCATCCATATGGCACCTATTGATGAACTCGCCTGCAAATTTAGCAGAGCCTAGGTCGATCAACTTCGCGATCCTTGTGCCATCGGCTCGCATGCTAACGCACAAGTTTGAAGGCTTTACATCAGAATGCATAATACCCAGAGAGTTGAGGAATTGAAGGCCTTGAGCAGCATCCCGCAGTAAACCGAGTCGCTCATTATCATGCAGCAGAGTGCTGGGCATCTGCGCTAGAGAGCCTTCTGGAAAATATTCAAGTTCAAAACCATTGTAGCTGTTGAACATATACCAATAAGGCTTGCAGGTTGCAATGAACCGATCTCGTTTGTTCTGTCGAATTTCTTCCTCGCATCTCTGTACATACTGGGTAATCCGCAGTTCTTTATACAACAATTTCCTACTGTACCTCTCTCCAACACCAGGATAAATCTTGCGTAGTTTCAGTACGCTTGTAGTTCCGGCGCTTCCTGTTTCCACCTTGATGACACGTCTTCTTTTTGTAGCATAAATGCAGTAGCCTGGAACCTCCATTTCCTCCACATCATCAGTAGTTGCGATAGTAATAGTTGTGCCGAAGTGGCATATAGACTTCGCTCGTGCCAACTTATCCGCGTCTACAAAGTTCTTGCTAAACTTTGTGAAATATTCCTCGAAGAAGGACTCCTCCACTGTGCGCGGATCTTCCGTTGCCATTACTTCTACTGCTTGTATTCCTGCTGACATTGCCTGGTCGTTATTAACTCCTCAGAAATACTTTCCCTCCAACAGGAGCACAAGGGAACAGCAGAACGTCACGTTTCAAACCCTATCTTCAAATCACGCTCGGGAGAGTTGGCAAAGGCTGCTGCAGCGTGACGGAATACTCAACAAGCGAAGAGAAAAACTCTGTCTCTCACCACTAACTCAAATGCAAAACGAAGTGAACGAGTTTTGTCGCGCTCGGTATTTATGCTACATCTTTGAAATGCTCCACCCGGCAGCGTGCAGTTGCAGCAACGGTGCACACTTACGGCAACGGTGCACACTTGCAGCCTCCACACCACGGTCGGTACGGAGGCAGGAGGAGTGACTGCCCACCTAACTGTGAACGCTAAGGACCTCACCCTAGTCACAACTGAGAATAATTATTTCTGGCCAAGGCCCCTGTACGCGAGGCCATGGCACAGCCAAGACTGGCTCCACAGCAGTCGAACGACACGTGCAGGCGAATATGCAGAGGACATGTGCCCCATGGCATGAGGTCGTGACCGAGGCAGGCCCAGAATGTTATGGCTTGAATGTTCGGTTAACGTAGGAGTTAACCGTTGTTAACAGTCACGTACCATTGCTTCGCTGTTGCCGTGTTGCATAACCCTCCTTAGTGGATTACGTGTGTGCACAATCTTGCTCTCTCTACATACTGCTGTGTATCATAGACTACATGCCCACGCTCTGCGCATGCGCAGATTTCCTGTGCGCACAACAGAGCTTGCTGTCTTTCCAGTTTCTTTGCCTGCAGAGTGCAGTCAGCTTTCAAATTCTGAACTCAAAAATTCTGATTTCTGATTTGAGTTTGCCTCCGTCCTGCTTCAGAGTGTCAGTCCTAGTTCTGCCGATTGGCTGCCGTCTTTAGTATTTGCTTTCCTTGTTCTCTCTCAGCTCAGTCCCGTCACACTACGTGTCTTCAGCGGCCAGAGATTATTTGAGTATTATATTCTCACGATGGCTCGTTTCTCGACCAGACAAAAGACGCCATCGGCCAGAGTGGCAGCTCAACCTTCGGATACAGGACGTAACGTGCGTGTGCGGCGAAATCCTGTTCGTCTTCAACCGCCCAGAACTCCAATACCTCCCCACTCGGATTCTGTTGTCTCCGACGTTGCGCCGGCAGTTTCTTCTGCCGCCGCCTTGAGTGTGGCCCCTGATCGCGGGGCGGCAACTCAAACTTCGGCTGCAGGCAGTAATGCGCGTGCGAGGCCGTTTACTCGCAGTTATTAGTGTCCTATTCTCTTACTATGTGCTTCCATAGCTTTTACTATGTTCTTCCATAGCCACTTCTAGGCTAAGCCTTCGCCGTCATTTTATTGGGTCGTCATCCCGTTTGAATGTGCGAAGTGAAATAAAAAAAAACCAACCAACCAACCAGGCCAACTCCTGTTCGTCGTCAACAAACCGGGACTCCATTATCTTCCTCCGCGGCCTCTGTTGTCTCCGACGTTGCGCCGTCAGTTTCTTCTGCCGCCGCCTTTGAGTGTGGCCCCTGATGTACTTGCTTCGGCTGTTTCTCAGGCCGTCGGCCAGGTCCTCCAGCCCCTGATGGAGCGAGTAGAGCAGTTGGAATCTGCTGCAGCCGTCGTGCCGCCTGTCAACTCCAGCTCCGTTCATGCAGTGGGCCATCCGCCGGCTGCTCGTCCGTCGCTCTCTGTACTATCTGATAAACTCCGCGGGCCAATTGAACGCGGCGAGTTTATTGATTTCGACGACCTCCTCCCGGACCAGCTGGGTGTGGAGCCCGATGTGGTCCAGCTAGCTGTGGGGGCTAACCGCTCTGTCCAACTTGTACAGAAGCCAACTCAGGCCCAGCGCCGCCATGTCCACGATGTAGCGTCATGGCTCGAGGCGTTTACTGTCTACACGAGAGTAATTGTGGCGGCGGCTCCAGATAGGGCAAATAATTTGCTGGCATATCAGGCCACTATTCTGGATGCAAATAACTCCTATCATGTGGACGCATGGCTAAGTTCAGACAGGCGTTTCCGGCGCGCCATAGCCTCCCAACCACTGTCGTACGACTGGGCTATCATCGACTCTAATTTGTGGCAGTCGTCATTCACCAGCCGTGGTCGCCCGCCATGTTCGCGCTGTTCTCTGGTGCACCCAGTGGCCCAGGCCCGATGTCCCTTAAGACCAGGGCCTCCATCCGACGGCGCTGGGAGTGGAGGTCCGCCGCAGTCCAGCGCGCCAACCCATCTTGGGAAGCCTATCTGCCGCAACTTCAACAGGGACCAGTGAAACAACTCATTCTGCTATCGTGCCCACGGGTGCCTTCAATGCCGCGGGAAGCACCCAGAAGTCAAATGTGTCAGGGGACAGTCCGCCACCTCAGCGTCTGCTCCGTAAACATTCTGTGGATACCCCATCAATGTTAGCCGATTAGCCGGGCTCCTTAACCGTCATTCTGATCACTCCTTCTCTCACTTTGTGTTGCATGGGTTGTGTGACGGTTTCACGATAGGCCATTCTGCTGCTATATCTGGTTGCGTTCTCAAACGCGAACTCGCCTCACTCCTGGGCCACCTCTCGTTCGCTTCCAGAGCAATTCCGGCCGCCCGTACATTCTTCCGCCCCCTGTATGACCTCGACAAGGCCACATCTGAGATGTCATCTCACCGAATGCTGCATCTGTCAGCCTCAGCCAAGGGCGACCTGAGCTGGTGGCACCAGACTGTCAACATGGAACGGAAAGTCATTTTTCCTGCTAGAGAAGTGGATGCCCAGCGCTGACGTCCAGTCGCCAACCGACGCAAGTGGCACCATTGGATTTGGAGCCTTCTTCAATGTCACTGGTTCGTAGGTGACTGGTCCCCGCAGCAACTGGAACTAAGCATTACCTACAAGGAGCTCTTCGCCATTGACGTGGCCTGCGCCACATGAGGGATCGAGTGGCTGCGCGTGGAGTTTCAGTGCGACTACCAAGCTGTCGTGGAGTGCCTGAAGACGGGCACGAGCCGGTCTCCTGCAGTCATGGCACTCATCCGCACCCTGTACTCAATCTGTGTGAAGCACAATTTCCTGATCCGAGCATCGCACCTGCCAAGAATTTCCAATACCATCGCTGATGCCCTGTCCCGGAACAAGATGGATGCTTTCAGGACCATTCCTCTTACAGCTGCGGAGCGGCCTGACACCATGGTCCAGCCGATCACTGAGTAAGTGCAAAGACATTCACTTAGGATGCAGATAGCGTTCTCTGTCGATCCTAATCCACAATATCAGTCTGACTTTATGCCTCTAGAACAACGCTCTTGTGCAATACATACTTACCATCTATATTGGCTGTTATCACCCGCTATCTCCTCTGGCCCTAATGCGAATGTCGGCATGGGCACTCCTCCGCAACTGGCCTCTCGCGCACTACTATTAAACTCGCATGGTCCATAAACCGCTCCTGCTCAACGCAGGCCGACCCACCAACTCGCATGGGTCACAAACCGCTTCTGCTCAGCGCAGGCCGACCCACTTGGTCATATATAGCTCCTGCCCTCGGAAGGCCGACCACACGATTCGTTAACGCGCACTCAATTGAGGCCAGCTACTCTGCCCGACATTCCCAGTCTTCCAAACTCACTCTCGTGTCTTTTGGTGTGTCGCGTCCTGCACACGTGTGTGTCTACTCTATACTCTAGCATGGGGAGTAGGATGTTAATCATATTATTTCATGGACTGCACCTGACGTGTAGCTGTAGTCCTTGCTAGCTGCTGCACGCGCTCCCTTGTTCATGCTTGCTCTGTGACGCCCCGGCGGCCTTAGGGCTATGGGCTTGTGATGATGATGATGATGTGCCACATGTATGGGTTTGACCAGCTCGTCCATGAGCCAACTCGTGGTCGCAACACCTTGGACCTCGTGATGTCAGATTTACCAGGCAGAATCGTCACGCCTGCTGGGCATCTGCGCCAGTGAGCCTTCTGGAAAATATTCAAGTTCAAAACCATGGTAGCTATTGAACATATACCAATAAGGCTTGCAGGTTGCAATGAACCGATCTCGTTTGTTCTGTCGAATTTCTTCCTCGTATCTCTGTACATACTGGGTTATTAACAGTTCTTTATGCAAGAACTTCCTTTTGTACCTCTCTTCAATACCAGGATAAATCTTGCGTAGTTTCAGCACGCTTGTAGTTCCAGCTCTTCCTGTTTCCACCTTGATGACACGTCTTCTTTCTGTACCATAAATGCAGTAGCCTGGAACCTCCATTTCCTCCACATCATCAGTAGTTACGATAGTAATAGTTGTGCCGAAGTGGCATATAGACTTCGCTCGTGCCAACTTATCCGGGTCTACAAAGTTCTTGCTCAACTTTGTGAAATATTCCTCGAAGAAGGCTGCGCAGATCTTCCGCTGCCAGCTGCTGCAGCGTGATGGAATACTGAACAAGCCAAGAGAAAAATTCTCTCTCACACCACTAACTCAAATGCAAATCTCTCTCTCTCTCTCTCTCTCTCTGTCTCTCTCTCTCTCTCTGTCTCTCTCTGTCTCTCTCTCTCTCTCTCTCTCTCTCTCTCTCTCTCTCTCTCTCTCTCTCTCTCTCTCTCTCCCTCTCTCTCTCTCTCTCTCTCTCGCTCTCCCTCCCCACCCACTCTTGGTGCGTCTAGGTGGCTATGAAGTCGAGACCCTAGGTCGGCGGAGCTCCCTAAACCTCACCACCACTGCCACGATTCAGGTTGTGCGTGCTTCCCCTAGCTGCATCTCATGTTTGGCATTAAGTGGTCTTTGAAAAAAAAAAAAAAAAAAAAGCGAAGTGAAAGAGTTTTGTCGCGCCTTGGTATTTATGCTACATCTTTGCGTGGCTTTGCCGAGCTTAATTCAGCTACACCATACCAGGTCATGACATGGTTTTCTCGAATGGTACTAAGTCTTGACAAAGCAGTTGAAGTACAATTCGAATCAGCGCAACAGCTAATTGCTCTGGACGATGACGAGACCAGTAAGAATTAGATACTTGACTATACCAACCAAAAGAATGGAAAAGCTGACAGGATTTTCTTTTCTACTTGTCCCGAGCCGTACCTTCAAAGACAGCTAGCGTGATGTGTTTCTTGCCGGCCCTATGGCTCCCTACAGTCAAGGCTAAGGACCACTAGGGAGGTTATGTCGCACGTAATCCGTGTGTACTTGACGTGTGTGTACCACCGCTGAACTGAAGTCCAACCGATCTTTGTTGATTGGCAATAGCCGACGTTACGTGCGACATCACAGAAGTCTCCAACGCCTACCACAGCATTGTACGTGACCCGTCCAGCACAGCTTCACATTCGTGTCTGTGCACAGCCGCAAGACTCTATGCTGACCTTTCAGTCAACCACCTCAGATGACGTCAAGTTCCTTGGAGGCTCCTAGAACGGATAAATCCCTGCAAAGCCATATGCAGTGATGTCATCCCTGGGTGTTTGCTAATGGCTTGCGCTGAGTAGTTGCCTTGGTTGGTTGGTTGGTTTATTTTAATTCGCACAATAAACGGGAACTAGGCCCAATGATATAAAGGCGAATGGATAAGACGCATTTAGAAAAGAGAGGACAGGAATTAGAAAATTACGAAAGAAGAAGAATCTGACACAGGAGTCAAGCGGGTATCAGGGGTGACGGGGTGGTCGAGAAGAGCTAGGGGGAGGGCTAGTCTGAGCAACAATAATTATGGTAGGCAACTTATGCTAAACTTTTCCTGTCTTGCTATGGTCCGAACGTCATCCGGCAGCAAGTTCCAGTGTGCAGATCCTGCGACGGACGGCCGAGAAGCGCCAGAGCGAGTGGAGGATGGCTGACTGAGCAGACCACTGGACCTCTGATGGCGGGTTCTCCTGCCAGCAGATCTGACGAACAGTACAGACAACGTGGCACTAGCTTTCCCGTGAAGGCACCTCCAGGCAAACACTAGTAGTAGCTTGCGCTTGCCCAGTTCGCCTATCCGGTGCAAGCCGTGCTGCACCAGTAGGAGATGCACGGTTGTCTAGGGTGGATGGCACTCGATAGTTGATAATATTTGGTGTACATTTGCAGAATGATTCATACTCATAGACCCTTTTCTCAGTTTCTCATTAAAAAAAATCCGTTTGCGGGTTTTACGCCTCCCCACTTTGTTGGCCTACTATACTTGATGTCATAGGCTCCTCAAAATTCACTTCCTCATTTTGTACTGTCGCAGATATACGAATCTCAAAATTGTTTATTCAAACTTCAACAAAACCTATAAGGCCACACGTTTTTATTTCTATGTTTCTCGTCACCCGCGCGCATACGATTCAGGAGTCTGGAAGAAAAAAAGAAAAAAAACTGTGCTGCACTGACTGTGCATGTGGGGACCAGCACACTCATGCACATGTACATAATGTGGCCTGGCCTGCGTGACACATGATGCAAGAAGGCATTTTTGTGCGCAATGTAGCTGCACATGCTCAGAATGTGACAGAAGCTCCTACCACATACTACAGTCCATTCATCGGAAACTGGCCCGCTGGCTTTTGAAAGTCGGATTTGCGCCGAATTGAGGATCAAAAACCCACTTTAAATCTCAAAAATCTGGGTTTGGGATCTGCTTCTCCGTACATTTTGCCATGGCATACCTGTCCTAATTTTGTAAAACCTGGCTGAATTTCTATTTCCCTGTTCTTGGACTTTTCTCCGGGCCTCAAATGTGGCAAGGAGTAATTGCACGGGTCACAGAATGCAGGATGTACTGTTGTTTTCACGATATCTACAACTATGTGAGAGAGACACCAAAAAGTTAGGGTGCCAGTTTCCAATGAATGGACTGTAGTTGCTAACTATGGATGCTATTTTGCGTGGTGTATTGGTGGATTTTAGTGTGAACAAAGGTCTAATAAACTTTTTTTATTTTTCGGTCATTTTTTATTTTTTTCCACCTCTCGCATACGTTTTTAGATTTTCAGGTGACGAGAAACATAGAAATAAAAACGTGTGGCCTAATAGTGAAGAAAAAACATCTTTCAAGTACCATGCCCGGCGCCCGCATGGTGCCAAACACTTCACCACGCCTACCACGGTGTGCGAGCCACCCATGCCCAGGAGCCAACAAAATGCATTCACAAGTTTTTTCACATTTTTTTGCCCATTCTGTCCGTGCGCGGGACCCAAACCTAAAAAAAAGGTCCAGAAGCAGCCATGGGTGGTGGGATAGGGCCCCTCAACTTGGCCCTGGAATCTGTCACTACAGCACAAGTGGGCGTTCTCTCACAGACTCCCACAGACCGAAGTCAATTTTTTAATTTTTGAAGGTTTAGGGCGTGCTACGAGATCGTACCTTTGATACAACATCCAGTGCTGGTATGGGACCTCCACAGCAAGCCATTTCCACAGCGCTGCAAACCAAATCCAGGATACCCTCCAAACTCGGCAAAGACTACCACTCACGTTCCACTACTGCCTAGTACTGACTCCTACCTGACTTCTTGACACGACTCAAACTTGCCAAAGTCACTAAATCAACGTCAACTACAATCATCAAGCCACATATCTGCAACGTACGTCACGAGGCAGCTGGCAAAAGTCCTGCTACACGTACACGGCGGTGGGCTTCGCCCGCCGCCGTGCGGCCCAGTACGTGGCTAAAACACGTGATTTTTTTGGACTTTTTGTGACTTGGAGCAAAATTCTGCACACATTCGCGTGTCTCCAAGAGCGCAGCGTGGAGAGGTGGACGGTTAAGATTTATCGTCACTGTGTCTGTGAATGTAAAAACTCCCTAAAAATTTTGGCTATAAGTATAACATTGATTGTTTTGGTTTCCTAATTTAGTGACGACTTTCAACTGATAAGCGTCACGACATTTCTCGCTACACATATCCTGGCACACACTGAGATATAGACAGCATTAGCAACAACACACAATGTTTTTGCCAGCTAGCTGGCCTCTGCGTACACCACAGACACACCCACACACCACAGAAAGATACAGATCACAGTAGTAGTGTGGTCTTTGTTCACTCACGGTGGAAGATGGAAGAAGAGCTTAGCATTGTGTATACTTGAGCAAGAAGAAGGGCATGCCACCTCACACATATACCTGTATACATGTACACGTATGTACCAGACCAACATGATGCAAAAAGTGAACCGCTGTGGTGAATGGGGCCGCCGGATAATTGACCAGCCCGAAGCTGGCGGAAAAAACCTCAGGACCCCGGCGGAGGCACAACCCTGAGGAAAAAACCGGTTAGAATAACCCCATAAGATAAATGAACAAAACGTAGCCTGCAGGACCTATCCAGAAAGGAGAATAAAGGGGAGGGCGGGTGGGAAACTACAACGAAAAGAGAAAGACCACGACGAAGAGAAGAGTTTGAGAACATGATTCTACCATAAAATCACGTTAATGTTCAGCGATGGAGCTTGCAATCACATTTTGAGCAAAGCCAAGGTGTTCATTGATCTCATTGACCACTTGGTCCATGTTCACACGTTCAGCTGCTTTGTGTCGTATCAAATAAAAAATCAGCTTGTTCGCACAATGGGGCAGGCTAGAAGTAGACAAGCCTATGAATTTGAGAGGCTCAATATATGAACGGCTCTTCATAAGGCCATTCACCAATATGAAATTCAAGTACAATTCGTCACGCGGTACAGCTTCACTCCTTTATGAGTGGAAGCTTCGCCGAGTCATTACTTCTAGAATGCACAGTCCAAACCTCCAGGAGTCTGCTGATGGATTTACCGTCACCCAATCGTGTCCTCTGTGGGCTAGGTCCAGGCGTGGGAAGAGTTCAGGCGGTCTATATGGAGGCGTATCATCCATATGGCACCTATTGATGAACTCGCCTGCAAATTTAGCAGAGCCTAGGTCGATCAACTTCGCGATCCTCGTGCCGTCGGCTCGCACGCTAACGCAGAAGTTTGAAGGCTTTACGTCAGAATGCATAATACCCAGGGAGTCGAGGAAATGAAGACCTTGAGCAGCATCCCGCAGTAAACCGAGTCGCTCATTATCATGCAGCAGAGTGCTGGGCATCTGCGCTAGTGAGCCTTCTGGAAAATATTCAAGTTCAAAACCATGGTAGCTATTGAACATATACCAATAAGGCTTGCAGGTTGCAATGAACCGATCTCGTTTGTTCTGTCGAATTTCTTCCTCGCATCTCTGTACATACTGGGTAATCGGCAGTTCTTTATACAACAATTTCCTTCTGTACCTCTCTCCAACACCAGGATAAATCTTGCGTAGTTTCAGCACGCTTGTAGTTCCGGCGCTTCCTGTTTCCACCTTGATGACACGTCTTCTTTCTGTAGCATAAATGCAGTAGCCTGGAACCTCCATTTCCTCCACATCATCAGTAGTTGCGATAGTAATAGTTGTGCCGAAGTGGCATATAGACTTCGCTCGTGCCAACTTATCCGCGTCTGCAAAGTTCTTGCTAAACTTTGTGAAATGTTCCTCGAAGAAGGACTCCTCCACAGTGCGCGGATCTTCCGTTGCCATTACTTCTACTGCTTGTATTCCTGCTGACATTGCCTGGTCGTTATTAACTCCTCAGAAATACTTTCCCTCCAACAGGAGCAGAAGGGAACAGCAGCACGTCACGTTTCAAACCCTATCTTCAAATCACGCTCGGGAGAGTTCGCAAAGGCTGCTGCAGCGTGACGGAATACTCAACAAGCGAAGAGAAAAACTCTGTCTCTCACCACTAACTCAAATGCAAAGCGAAGTGAAAGAGTTTTGTCGCGCTCGGTATTTATGCTACATCTTTGAAATGCTCCACCCTTCAGCGTGCAGTTGCAGCAACGGTGCAGACTAACGGCAACGGTGCACACTTGCAGCCTCCACACCACGGTCGGCACGGAGGCAGGAGGAGTGACTGCCCACCTAACTGTGGACGCTAAGGACCTCACCCTAGTCATAACTGAGAATTATTATTTCTGGCCAAGGCCCCTGTACGCGAGGCCATGGCACAGCCAAGACTGGCTCCACAGCAGTCGAACAACACGTGCAGGCGAATATGCAGAGGACATGTGCCACATGGCATGAGGTCGTGGCCGAGGCAGGCCCAAAATGTTATGGCTTGAATGTTCGGTTAACGTAGGAGTTAACCGTTGTTAAAGGGAAACTGAACGCTAAAAATAAGTATGGCTTATCCGAAGGAGAATTGGGCACTGATTCCGATGAGCTATGTCTCGAGCCGATCAGAGAAGAGGAACCGTGTCAAATTTCATAAATAACACCTTCCATATTTGGAAATTGGGCTTGATGACGTGCGTACTGCTTAGCTGTCACCATGCTGTGCATGCTCACTTGCTCAGCAGTGTAATTGAATGGAAGAAACCAATTACTTTGGTGTTTTGCAGCTCTGTTTCGTTCCCTGACGGTAACCAAATCTAGATGTAGGAATCTGTTGAGCAGGAGAGTGACACATGTCTTCCCAAAGGCTGTCCAGGCTGCAGGGGTGATGAAGAAGACAGGATCATCACCCCGAGATCGATTGTAGCGAATTGCAAAACTCATGGTAAATTTGCTTCCACTCCAAGGCAATGTCGAGGTATGAAGGGTGCTTGTACTGCCTTCCAAAGTGAAGAGGAGATGAACATGGCTTTGCATAGCTGTTGTTCTATGCCAACTTACCTACTCTTGCTGGTACCGTAGTGGCATATTGCAAATTTCGTGGACGAACAACTCTAGTCACTAGTGGCTAGTGAGCAACACTAACAGGTGAGATTTTCAATTCGACAAAAAATGTTTTTGTTTGAGAACAGACAGTGGCAGTCATTAGACTCAGTAGGTGTCTCTCTGCTGCTTCTTTCCCGAGTGGTCACGTGCTCCTGCGTACACCAGTCAGGTGGTCACCGTGCCTGCAGGGTACAACTTACTAGCCTGTTTGACCTTTTTTGGGTGCAGTCCTGTCACTCGAGTTGAACTCGAGTTGAACCTTGGTGTGAAAGTTGTCGCCAGCTGGCGTGGTGACAGGTGATTTGAGTGTCAGTCCTAGTTCTGCCGATTGGCTGCCGTCTTTAGTGTTCGCTTTCCTTGTTCTCTCTCAGCTCAGTCCCGTCACACTACGTGTCTTCAGCGGCCAGAGATTATTTGAGTATTATATTCTCACGATGGCTCGTTTCTCGACCAGACAAAAGACGCCATCGGCCAAAGTGGCAGCTCAACCTTCGGATACAGGACGTAATGTGCGTGTGCGGCGAAATCCTGTTCATCTTCAACCGCCCAGAACTCCAATACCTCCCCACTCGGATTCTGTTGTCTCCGACGTGGCGCCGTCAGTTTCTTCTGCCGCCGCCTTGAATGTGGCCCCTGCACAGCAGTGGGCTTCGCCCGCCGCCGTGCAGCCCAATACGTGGCTAAAACACGTGATTTTTTAGGACTTTTTTGGACTTGGAGCAAAATTCTGCACACTTTCGCGTGTTTCCGTGATCCGACAAGTTGCGCACGGTCTGCTCAGATTCAAATACAGTGCTGCCAACAAATGACAGCGTGCAACAAAAAAATCTTTCCTTGCAAGGGCACATTTTCGGCCATAACTCTTGAAAAGCGGTGTTTCGGGCAACATTACCAACGCAGGCCAAGACCAGCACGTCGATGGATAATTTTGTTGCCAAAATCTCTGCTCAATTATAGGTTACATGTATATCCTGCTGGTTTGTCTCCTCCTTTGCCTTTATCACCTTTAAAACCTTTCTCACCCTCAACTTCTTTGGGTATGCCACTTTCTATGTAGAAAGTGCGCAATTGCGCCACTATACCCTATAAATATACTCACTCCTTTAACTTCTATTTATTCGTTATCTACCTCCAACGAGTAGCTCTTAATGAGCAAAACAGCTGTCTGGAGGAAATGGAACATCTGCGGAAAGAACGAACTTCCTCGCTATGGAGTGTGTTGTGAATGAGGGCCAAGAGCGCAGCGTGGAGAGGTGGACGGTTAAGATTTATCGTCACTGTGAATGTAAAACCTCCCTTAACATTTTGGCTATAACATTGATTGTTTTGGTTTCCTAATTTAGTGACGACTTTCAACTGATAAGTGTCACGACATTTCTCGCTATCCATATCCTGGCACACACTGAGACATAGACAGCATTAGCAACAACACACACTGTTTTTGCCAGCTAGCCGGCCTCTGCGTACACCACCGATAAACCCACACACAACAGAAAGATACAGATCACAGTAGTAGTGTGGTCTTTGTTCACTCACGGTGGAAGATGGAAGAGCTTAGCGTAGTGTATACATGAGCAAGAAGAAGGGCATGCCAGCTCACACATATAATTATATGTATACGAATGTACCAGACCAACATGATGCAAAATGTGAATCACTGTAGTGAATGGGGCCGCCGGATAATTAACCAGCCCGAAGCTGGCGGAAAAAACCTCAGTACCCCGGCGGAGGCACAACCCTGAGGAAAAACCGGTTGGAATAACCCCATAAGATAAATGAACAAAACGTAGCCTGCAGGACCTATCCGGAAAGTGAGAATAGGGTGGGAAACTACAACGAAAAGAGAAAGACCACGATGAAGAGAAAAGTTTGAGAACACTGACAGAAAACCAGCTGACGCAATCCTGGTGCCGTTACTATGGTGAAAATGCTGGCAAAAAATACATTTTTCGTTTCATTCCCTACGCTCAGCCAACGAAAATTAACACTACATTGAAAAACACTTGAATGTTCAGGGATGGAAAAAATTAAGGAAGAATACAGTACAAAAGTCTAGGTACGAGTTTACATGATTGTACACTAAAATCACTTTAATGTTCAGCGATGGAGCTTGCAATCACATTTTGAGCAAAGCCAAGGTGTTCATTAATCTCCTTGACCACTTGGTCCATGTTCACACGTTCAGCTGCTTTGTGTCGTATCAAATAAAAAATCAGCTTGTTCGCACAATGGGGCAGGCTAGAAGTAGACAAGCCTATGAATTTGTGAGGCTCAATATATGAACGGCTCTTCATAAGGCCATTCACCAATATAAACTCCTTGTACAATTCGTCTTGCTGTGTAGCTTCACTCCATAATGAGTGGAAGCTTCGCCGAGTCATTACTTCTAGAATGCACAGTCCAAACCTCCAGGAGTCTGCTGATGGATTAACCATCACCCAATCGTGTCCTGTGTGGGCTAGGTCCAGGCGTGGGAAGAGTTCAGGCGGTCTATATGCAGGAGTATCATCCATATGGCACCTATTGATGAACTCGCCTGCAAATTTAGCAGAGCCTAGGTCGATCAACTTCGCGATCCTTGTGCCGTCGGCTCGCATGCTAACGCAGAAGTTTGAAGGCTTTACGTCAGAATGCATAATACCCAGAGAGTTGAGGAATTGAAGACCTTGAGCAGCATCCCGCAGTAAACCGAGTCGCTCATTATCATGCAGCAGAGTGCTGGGCATCTGCGCTAGTGAGCCTTCTGGAAAATATTCAAGTTCAAAACCATGGTAGCTGTTGAACATATACCAATAAGGCTTGCAGGTTGCAATGAACCGATCTCGTTTGTTCTGTCGAATTTCTTCCTCGCATCTCTGTACATACTGGGTAATCCGCAGTTCTTTATACAACAATTTCCTTCTGTCCCTCTCTTCAATACCAGGATAAATCTTGCGTAGTTTCAGCACGCTTGTAGTTCCGGCGCTTCCTGTTTCCACCTTGATGACACGTCTTCTTTCTGTAGCATAAATGCAGTAGCCTGGAACCTCCATTTCCTCCACATCATCAGTAGTTGCGATAGTAATAGTTGTGCCGAAGTGGCATATAGACTTCGCTCGTGCCAACTTATCCGGGTCTACAAAGTTCTTGCTAAACTTTGTGAAATAGTCCTTGAAGAAGGACTCCTCCACTGTGCGCGGATCTTCCGTTGCCATTACTTCTACTGCTTGTATTCCTGCCGACATTGCCTGGTCGTTATTAACTCCTCAGAAATACTTTCCCTCCAACGGGAGCAGAAGGGAACAGCAGCACGTCACGTTTCTAAACCTATCTTCAAATCACGCTCGGGAGAGTTGGCAAAGGCTGCTGCAGCGTGACGGAATACTCAACAAGCGAAGAGAAAAACTCTGTCTCTCACCACTAACTCAAATGCAAAGCGAAGTGAAAGAGTTTTGTCGCACCTCGGTATTTATGCTACATCTTTGCGTGGCTTTGCCGCGCTTAATTCAGCTACAACAGGTCATGACATGTTGGTTTTCTCGAATGGTACTAAGTCTTGACAAAGCAGTTGAAGTACAATTCGAATCAGCGCAACAGCTAATTGCTCTGGACGATGACGAGACCAGTAAGATACTTGACTATACCAACCAAAAGAATGGAAAAGCTGACAGGATTTTCTTTTCTACTTGACCCAAGCCGTACCTTCAAAGACAGCTAGCGTGATGTGTATCTTGCCGGCCCTATGGCTCCCTACAGGCAAGGCTAAGGACCACTAGGGATGTTAAGTCGCATGTAATCCGTGTGTACTTGACGTGAGTGTACCACCGCTGAACTGAAGTCCAACCGAGCTTTGTTGATTGGCAATAGCCGACGTTACGTGCGACATCACAGAAGTCTCCAACGCCTACCACAGCATTGTACGTGACCCGTCCAGCACAGCTTCACATTCGTGTTGGTGCACAGCCCCAAGACTCTATGCTGACCTTGCAGTCAACCACCTCAGATGACGTCAAGTTCCTTGGAGGCTCCTAGAACGGATAAATCCCTGCAAAGCCATATGCAGTGATGTCATCCGTGGGTGTTTGCTAATGGCTTGCGCTGAGCAGTTGCCTTGGTTGGTTGGTTGGTTTATTTGAATTCGCACAATATACGGGAACTAAGCCCAATGATATAAAGGCGAATGGATAAGACGCATTTAGAAAAGAGAGGACAGGAATTAGAAAATTACGAAAGAAGAAGTATCTGACACAGGAGTCAAGCGGGTATCAGGGGTGACGGGGTGGTCGAGAAGAGCTAGAGGGAGGACTAGTCTGAGCAACAATATGGTAGGTCATTATGCTAAACCTTTCCTGTCTTGCTATGGTCCGAACGTCATCCGGCAGCAGGTTCCAGTGTGCAGATCCTGCGACGGACGGCCGAGAAGCGCCAGAGCGAGTGGAGGATGGCTGACTGAGCAGACCACTGGACCTCTGATGACGGGTTCTCCTGCCAGGAGATCTGACGAACAGTACAGACAACGTGGCACTAGCTTTCCCGTGAAGGCACCTCCAGGCAAACACTAGTACAGTCAACTTCGCTAATAACGACTGCGGATATAACGACAATTCGCGAATAACGACCGAATTTCCATGCCCAGAGCAAAGTCCCATCTAACTGTATACATTTAACTTCGGATATAACGACTATCTGAATAACGACAATTCGCGTATAGCGACATGCTTTTAGTGCCCCGAGGTCATATTCACTGCTTGAATAACGACTTTCTGGGCTTTTGACAGCTATTTCAAGTACCTGTCAGTCAAGTACATGTACCTGTCATGCAGAAGTACCAGAACCTTTGGTGATGGATATTATTCATAATTAATAATTATTATAAAGGCACACATGCAAGAAAATGCAGCCAAGGGGGAGGGGGCTTTTTCTTCCTTTTTTATGTTGGCTTCAAAATTGTTGGATTTACCAGCACACCTATATGTATACAATGTACATGTAGTGGTACATGATTGTACAGTAATCATCATACATGTACATGTACATGTCTCTGGCCCTGTATCTACTGTATCAAAAAGGCATAATATTATTATTAATTTTTTCAATTAATTTCCCTTGCATATTGAATTTTTAGTTCCTTTCAACTGCAATATGAAAATAAAGTACACATTGACATAGAGCAAGAAAAGAGCTTGATTTTGATATGCATGTCATACTATACAAAATATGGGTTCACATACATTCAAATGGGACTTCGGTTATAAGGACACTTCGCGAATAAGGACACTTTTCTGATGCCCCGCCGAATGTCGTTATTGGCGAAGTTGACTGTAGTAGCTTGCGCTTGCCGAGTTCGCCTATCCGGTGCAAGCCGTGCTGCACCAGTAGGGGATGCACGGTTGTCTAGGGTGGATGGCCGTCGATAGTTGATAACATTTGGTGTACATTTGCAGAATGATTCATAGACCCTTTTCTCAGTTTCTCATTAAAAAAATCCGTTTGCGGGTTTTACGCCTCCCCACTTTGTAGGCCTACTATACTTGATGTCATAGGCACCTCAAAATTCACTTCCTCATCTTGTACTGTCGCAGATATACGAATCTCAAAATTGTTTCATCAAACTTGAACAAAACCGATATAGTGAAGAACAAACATCTTTCAAGTACCATGCCCGGCGCCCGCATGGTGCCAAACACTTCACTGTAGCCTGGACTGGCAAAAAATATGGAACGCTTCACGAATTTGCGTGTCATCCTTGCGCAGGGGCCATGCTAATCTTCTCTGTATCGTTCCAATTTTAGTATATGTAACACCGAAGTGATACAACATTATTATCATCAGGGGTGGCTTATATACTGCCTACGCCTTTGCAACGGGGGTATGATCAGGAAACCCGTTACGGACAATACGAATGGACACTATAGTTATTATAACCTAGGAATTTAGCGAATGCATGATCTGCAAACAAGAAAGATTTCCTTGGCTTGTGGTGTCTCGCGCGATGCCCGCCTACTGCGTCGTCATGGCAACTGCCAGTGTAAACCAATCACAGGTCAGAATGTTTTAAAAGTTGCTGTTCACTTAGGGCATGAATGGTGTATATTTTGTAGACAGCATCCACGATTCTTGGTAGCAGCCTACCCAAAAATTTCATATGGCATTCAATTGACCGTAACTTTGGTGTCTTTCCATGAATTTGAGTGAATTTTTCACCACACACTCCTGCCACTATGCTGGCCCTCTGGACATGATTTACAAGTTCTTCCGCCTCACTGACAGGCTTTTGAGGCCGGAAAAATTCCGGCATAGTGCGACGGTGTAGGCCTCGACCAAATATGCTAAAAAAAGAGCATATTATGCTCGTCGCATATCAGGGAAAACGTCCATAATATGCCAAAGATTTAGCAAGATATGCAAAAAGATATGCCAAAATATTCCAAAATATGCTCGACATAAGCAGGAAGTGTAGATCATTTCAGTAAAATTACAACCTTGGAATAGTCAATGGCTTCGCGGCTATCATGCTTATGGTGCAAATCAAAACACATGCGGAATTGTATGGATGGGGTGTGTCCCCAGCAACAGTAGCGATAGTGTTCATCCATGGGGAAATGTAGCAAACGCCTCAACCATTCCCGGCAAATTTATCCATAAAAGGCATTTCTGAACGCATTTTGTTCATAATATGAATGTTTTGTCCTCATTTTCTTCAGAATATTTGAATTATATGCTGGCTTCATTCCAATATTCCCTTTGTCGCTCAATATGCCATATATGAACTGTCTCACAAAATATGCTGAAATATGCGCAAGCATATTTGGTCGAGGCCTACCACGGTGTGCGAGCCACCCAGGAGCCAACAAAATGCATTCACAAGTTTTTTCACATTTTCTTGCCCATTCTGTCCGTGCGCGGGACCCAAACCTAAAAAAATGTCCAGAAGCAGCCATGGGTGGTGGGATAGGGCCCCTCAACGTGGCCCTGGAATCTGTCACTACAGCACAAGTGGGCGTTCTCTCACAGACTCCCACAGACCAAAGTCAATTTTTTAATTTTTGAAGGTTTAGGGCGTGCTACGAGATCGTACCTTTGATACAACATCCAGTACTGGTATGGGACCTCCACAGCAAGCCATTTCCACAGCGCTGCAAACCAAATCCAGGATACCCTCAAAACTCGGCAAAGACTACCACTCACGTTCCACTACTGCCTAGTACTGACTCCTACCTGACTACTTGACACGACTCAAACTTGCCAAAGTCACTAAATCAACGTCAACTACAATCATCAAGCCACATATCTGCAACGTACGTCACGAGGGTGCTGGCAAATGTCCTGCTACACGGCGGTGGGCTTCGCCCGCCGCCGTGCAGCCCAGTACGTGGCTAAAACACGTGATTTTTTTGGACTTTTTTTGGACTTGGAGCAAAATTCTGCACACATTCGCGTGTTTCCAAGAGCGCAGCGTGGAGAGGTGGACGGTTAAGATTTATCGTCACTGTGAATGTAAAAACTCCCTAAACATTTTGGTTATAACATTGATTGTTTTGGTTTCCTAATTTAGTGAGGACTTTCAACTGATAAGTGTCACGACATTTCTCGCTACACATATCCTGGCACACACTGAGACCTAGACAGCATTAGCAACAACACACAATGTTTTTGCCAGCTAGCTGGCCTCTGCGTACACCACAGACACACCCACACACCACAGAAAGATACAGATCACAGTAGTAGTGTGGTCTTTGTTCACTCACGGTGGAAGATGGAAGAAGAGCTTAGCATTGTGTATACATGAGCAAGAAGAAGGGCATGCCACCTCACACATATACATGTATACATGTACACGTATGTACCAGACCAACATGATGCAAAAAGTGAACCGCTGTGGGGAATGGGGCCGCCGGATAATTAACCAGCCCGAAGCTGGCGGAAAAAACCTCAGGACCCCGGCGGAGGCACAACCCTGAGGAAAAACCGGTTAGAATAACCGCATAAGATAAATGAACAAAACGTAGCCTGCAGGACCTATCCAGAAAGGAGAATAAAGGGGAGGGCGGGTGGGAAACTACAACGAAAAGAGAAAGACCACGATGAAGAGAAAAGTTTGAGAACATGATTCTACCATAAAATCACTTTAATGTTCAGCGATGGAGCTTGCAATCACATTTTGAGCAAAGCCAAGGTGTTCATTGATCTCATTGACCACTTGGTCCATGTTCACACGTTCAGCTGCTTTGTGTCGTATCAAATAAAAAATCAGCTTGTTCGCACAATGGGGCAGGCTAGAAGTAGACAAGCCTATGAATTTGAGAGGCTCAATATATGAACGGCTCTTCATAAGGCCATTCACCAATATGAAATCCATGTACAATTCGTCACGCGGTACAGCTTCACTCCATAATGAGTGGAAGCTTCGCCGAGTCATTACTTCTAGAATGCACAGTCCAAACCTCCAGGAGTCTGCTGATGGATTTACCATCACCCAATCGTGTCCTGTGTGGGCTAGGTCCAGGCGTGGGAAGAGTTCAGGCGGTCTATATGCAGGCGTATCATCCATATGGCACCTATTGATGAACTCGCCTGCAAATTTAGCAGAGCCTAGGTCGATCAACTTCGCGATCCTTGTGCTGTCGGCTCGCATGCTAACGCAGAAGTTTGAAGTCTTTACGTCAGAATGCATAATACCCAGAGAGTTGAGGAATTGAAGACCTTGAGCAGCATCCCGCAGTAAACCGAGTCGCTCATTATCATGCAGCAGAGTGCTGGGCATCTGCGCTAGTGAGCCTTCTGGAAAATATTCAAGTTCAAAACCATGGTAGCTATTGAACATATACCAATAAGGCTTGCAGGTTGCAATGAACCGATCTCGTTTGTTCTGTCGAATTTCTTCCTCGCATCTCTGTACATACTGGGTAATCGGCAGTTCTTTATACAACAATTTCCTTCTGTACCTCTCTCCAACACCAGGATAAATCTTGCGTAGTTTCAGCACGCTTGTAGTTCCAGCTGTTCCTGTTTCCACCTTGAGGACACGTCTTCTTTCTGTAGCATAAATGCAGTAGCCTGGAACCTCCATTTCCTCCACATCAGTAGTTGCGATAGTAATAGTTGTGCCGAAGTGGCATATAGACTTCGCTCGTGCCAACTTATCCGCGTCTACAAAGTTCTTGCTAAACTTTGTGAAATATTCCTCGAAGAAGGACTCCTCCACCGTGCGCGGATATTCCGTTGCCATTACTTCTACTGCTTGTATTCCTGCTGACATTGCCTGGTCGTTATTAACTCCTCAGAAATACTTTCCCTCCAACGGGAGCAGAAGGGAACAGCAGCACGTCACGTTTCAAAACCTATCTTCAAATCACGCTCGGGAGAGTTCGCAAAGGCTGCTGCAGCGTGACGGAATACTCAACAAGCGAAGAGAAAAACTCTGTCTCTCACCACTAACTCAAATGCAAAGCGAAGAGAAAGAGTTTGGTCGCGCCTCGGTATTTATGCTACATCTTTGAAATGCTCCACCCGGCAGCGTGCAGTTGCAGCAACGGTGCACACTTACGGCAACGGTGCGCACTTGCAGCTTCCACACCACGGTCGGCACGGAGGCAGGAGGAGTGGCTGCCCACCTAACTGTGGACGCTAAGGACCTCACCCTAGTCACAACTGAGAATTATTATTTCTGGCCAAGGCCCCTGTACGCGAGGCCATGGCACAGCCAAGACTGGCTCCACAGCAGTCGAACGACACGTGCAGGCGAATATGCAGAGGACATGTGCCACATGGCATGAGGTCGTGGCCTAGGCAGGCCCAGAATGTTATGGCTTGAATGTTCGGTTAACGTAGGAGTTAACCGTTGTTAACAGTCACGTACCATTGCTTCGCTGTTGCCGTGTTGCATAACCCTCCTTAGTGGATTACGTGTGTGCACAATCTTGCTCTCTCTACATACTGCTGTGTATCATAGACTACATGCCCACGCTCTGCGCATGCGCAGATTTCCTGTGCGCACAACAGAACTTGCTGTCTTTCCAGTTTCTTTGCCTGCAGAGTGCAGTCAGCTTTCAAATTCTGAACTCAAAAATTCTGATTTTTGATTTGAGTTTGCCCCCGTCCCGCTTCAGAGTGTTAGTCCTAGTTCTACCGATTGGCTGCCGTCTTTAGTGTTCGCTTTCCTTGTTCTCTCTCAGCTCAGTCCCGTCACACTACGTGTCTTCAGCGGCCAGAGATTGTTTGAGTATTACATTCTCACGATGGCTCGTTTCTCGACCAGACAAAAGACGCCATCGGCCAGAGTGGCAGCTCAACCTTCGGATACAGGACGTAATGTGCGTGTGCGGCGAAATCCTGTTCGTCTTCAACCGCCCAGAACTCCAATACCTCCCCACTCGGATTCTGTTGTCTCCGACGTTGCGCCGTCAGTTTCTTCTGCCGCCGCCTTGAATGTGCCAGGCCCCTGATCCCGGGGCGGCAACTCAAACTTCGGCTGCAGGCAGTAATGCGCGTGCGAGGCCGTTTACTCGCAGTTATTAGTATCCTAATCTATTACTATGTGCTTCCATAGCTTTTACTATGTTCTTCCATAGCCACTTCTACGCTAAGCCTTCGCCGTCATTTTATTGGTTCGTCATCCCGTTTGAATGTGCGAAGTGAAATAAAATAAAAAAAACCAACCAACCAGGCCAACTCCTGTTCGTCGTCAACCAACCGGGACTCCATTATCTTCCTCCGCGGCCTCTGTTGTCTCCGACGTTGCGCCGTCAGTTTCTTCTGCCGCCGCCTTTGAGTGTGGCCCCTGATGTACTTGCTTCGGCTGTTTCTCAGGTCGTCGGCCAGGTCCTCCAGCCCCTGATGGAGCGAGTAGAGCAGTTGGAATCTGCTGCAGCCGTCGTGCCGCCTGTCAACTCCAGCTCCGTTCATGCATTGGGCCATCCGCCGGCTGCTCGTCCCTCGCTCTCTGTACTACCTGACAAACTCCTCGGGCGAATTGAACGCTTCGAGTTTATTGATTTCGACGACCTCCTCCCGGACCAGCTGGGTGTGGAGGCCGATGTGGTTCAGCTAGCTGTGGGGGCTAACCGCTCTGTCCAACTTGTACAGAAGCCAACACAGGCCCAGCACCGCCATGTCCACGATGTAGCGTCATGGCTCGCGGCGTTTACTGTCTACACGAGAGTAATTGTGGCGGCGGCTCCAGATAGGGCAAATGATTTGCTGGCGTATCAGGCCACTATTCTGGATGCAAATAACTCGTATCATGTGGACGTATGGCTAAGTTCTGACAGGCGTTTCCGGCACGCCATAGCCTCCCAACCACTGTCGTACGACTGGGCCATCATCGACTCTAATTTGTGGCAGTCGTCATTCACCAGCCGTGGTCGCCCGCCATGTTCGCGCTGTTCTCTGGTGCACCCAGTGGCCCAGGCCCGATGTCCCTTTAGACCAGGGCCTCCATCCGACGGCGCTGGGAGTGGAGGTCCGCCGCAGTCCAGCGCGCCAACCCATCTTGGGAAGCTTATCTGCCGCAACTTCAACAGGGACCAGTGCAACAACTCATTCTGCTATCGTGCCCACGTGTGCCTTCAATGCCGCGGGAAGCACCCAGAAGTCAAATGTGGCAGGGGACAGTCCGCCACCTCAGCGTCTGCTCCGTAAACATTCTGTGGATACCCCATCAATGTTAGCCGATTAGCCGGGCTCCTTAACCGTCACTCTGATCACTCCTTCTCTCACTTTGTGTTGCATGGGTTGTGTGACGGTTTCACGATAGGCCATTCTGCTGCTATATCTGGTTGCGTTCTCAAACGCGAACTCGTCTCACTCCTGGGCCCCCTCTCGTTCGCTTCCAGAGCAATTCCGGCCCCCCGTACATTCTTCCGCCCCCTGTATGACCTCGACAAGGCTACATCTGAGATGTCATCTCACCGAATGCTGCATCTGTCAGCCAAAGGCAACCTGAGCTTGTGGCACCAGACTGTCAACATGGACCGGAAAGTCATTTTTCCTGCTAGAGAAGTGGATGCCCAGCGCTGACCTCCAGTCGGAAACCGACGCAAGTTGCACCATTGGATTTGGAGCCTTCTTCAATGGTCACTGGTTCAGAGGTGACTGGTCCCCGCAGCAACTGGAACTAAGCATTACCTACAAGGAGCTCTTCGCCATTGACGTGGCCTGCGCCACTTGAGGGATCGAGTGGCTGCGCGTGGAGTTTCAGTGCGACTACCAAGCTGTCGTGGAGTGCCTGAAGACGGGCACGAGCCGGTCTCCTGCAGTCATGGCACTCATCCGCACCCTGTACTCAATCTGTGTGAAGCACAATTTCCTGATCCGAGCATCGCACCTGCCAAGAATTTCCAATACCATCGCTGATGCCCTGTCCCGGAACAAGATGGATGCTTTCAGGACCATTCCTCCTACAGCTGCGGAGCGGCCTGACACCATGGTCCAGCTGATCACTGAGTAAGTGCAAAGACATTCACTTAGGATGCAGATAGCGTTCTCTGTCGATCCTAATCCACAATATCAGTCTGACTTTATGCCTCTAGAACAACGCTCTTGTGCAATACATACTTACCATCTATATTGGCTGTTATCACCCGCTATCTCCTCTGGCCCTAATGCGAATGTCGGCATGGGCACTCCTCCGCAACTGGCCTCTCGCGCACTACTATTAAACTCGCATGGGTCATAAACCGCTCCTGCTCAACGCAGGCCGACCCACCAACTCGCATGGGTCACAAACCGCTTCTGCTCAGCGCAGGCCGACCCACTTGGTCATATATAGCTCCTGCCCTCGGAAGGCCGACCACACGATTCGTTAACGCGCACTCAATTGAGGCCAGCTACTCTGCCCGACATTCCCAGTCTTCCAAACTCACTCTCGTGTCTTTTGGTGTGTCGCGTCCTGCACACGTGTGTGTCTACTCTATACTCTAGCATGGGGAGTAGGATGTTAATCATATTATTTCATGGACTGCACCTGACGTGTAGACTCGCTTGTTCATGCTTGCTCTGTGACGCCCCGACGGCCTAAGGGCTATGGGCTTGTGATGATGATGATGATGATGATGATGATGATGATGTGCCACATGTATGGTTTTGAGCAGCTCGTCCATGAGCCAACTCGTGGTCGCAACACCTTGGACCTCGTGATGTCAGATTTACCAGGCAGAATCGTCACGCCTGCTGGGCATCTGCGCCAGTGAGCCTTCTGGAAAATATTCAAGTTCAAAACCATGGTAGCTATTGAACATATACCAATAAGGCTTGCAGGTTGCAATGAACCGATCTCGTTTGTTCTGTCGAATTTCTTCCTCGCATCTCTGTACATACTGGGTAATCCGCAGTTCTTTATACAACAATTTCCTTCTGTACCTCTCTCCAACACCAGGATAAATCTTCCGTAGTTTCAGAACGCTTGTAGTTCCAGCTCTTCCTGTTTCCACCTTGATGACACGTCTTCTTTCTGTAGCATAAATGCAGTAGCCTGGAACCTCCATTTCCTCCACATCATCAGTAGTTGCGATAGTAATAGTTGTGCCGAAGTGGCATATAGACTTCGCTCGTGCCAACTTATCCGGGTCTACAAAGTTCTTGCTCAACTTTGTGAAATATTCCTCGAAGAAGGACTTCTCCACTGCGCGGATCTTCCGCTGCCAGCTGCTGCAGCGTGATGGAATACTGAACAAGCCAAGAGAAAAATTCTCTCTCACACCACTAACTCCAATACAAAGCGAAGTGAAAGAGTTTTGTCGCGCCTTGGTATTTATGCTACATCTTTGCGTGGCTTTGCCGAGCTTAATTCAGCTACACCAGGTCATGACATGTTGGTTTTCTCGAATGGTACTAAGTCTTGACAAAGCAGTTGAAGTACAATTCGAATCAGCGCAACAGCTAATTGCTCTGGACGATGACGAGACCAGTAAGAATTAGATACTTGACTATACCAACCAAAAGAATGGAAAAGCTGACAGGATTTTCTTTTCTACTTGTCCCGAGCCGTACCTTCAAAGACAGCTAGCGTGATGTGTTTTTTGCCGGCCCTATGACTCCCTACAGTCAAGGCTAAGGACCACTAGAGAGGTTAAGTCGCACGTAATCCGTGTGTACCTGACGTATGTGTACCACCGCTGAACCAAAGTCCAACCGAGCTTTGTTGATTGGCAATAGCCGACGTTACGTGCGACATCACAGAAGTCTCCAACGCCTACCACAGCATTGTAAGTGTCCCGTCAGCCACAGCTTCACATTCGTGTTGGTGCACAGCCGCAAGACTCTATGCTGACCTTGCAGTCAACCACCTCAGATGACGTCAAGCTCCTTGGAGGCTCCTAGAACTGATAAATAATTCCTGCGAAGCCATATGCAGTGATGTCATCCCTAGTTGTTTGCTACGTGCTTGCGCTGAGCAGTTGCCTTGGTTGGTTGGTTGGTTTATTTTAATTCGCACAATAAACGGGAACTAGGCCCAATGATATAAAGGCGAATGGATAAGACGCATTTAGAAAAGAGAGGACTGGAATTAGAAAATTACGAAAGAAGAAGTATCTGACAGAGGAGTCAAGCGGGTATCAGGGGTGACAGGGTGGTCGAGGAGAGCTAGGGGGAGGGCTAGTCTCAGCAACAATATGGTAGGCAACTTTTGCTAAACTTTTCCTGTCTTGCTATTGTCCGAACGTCATCCGGCAGCAGGTTCCAGTGTGCAGATCCTGCGACGGACGGCCGAGAAGCGCCAGAGCGAGTGGAGGATGGCTGACTGAGCAGACCACTGGACCTCTGATGGCGGGTTCTCCTGCCAACAGATCGGACGAACAGTACAGACAACGTGGCACTAGCTTTCCCGTGAAGGCACCTCCAGGCAAACACTAGTAGCTTGCGCTTGCCGAGTTCGCCTATCCGGTGCAAGCCGTGCTGCACCAGTAGGGGATGCACGGTTGTCTAGGGTGGATGGCAGTCGATAGTTGATAATATTTGGTGTACATTTGCAGAATGATTCATACTCATAGACCCTTTTCTCAGTTTCTCATTAAAAAAAATCCGTTTGCGGGTTTTACGCCTCCCCACTTTGTTGGCCTACTATACTTGATGTCATAGGCACCTCAAAATTCACTTCCTCATCTTGTACTGTCGCAGATATACGAATCTCAAAATTGTTTCATCAAACTTCAACAAAATCTATAATAGTGAAGAAAAAACGTCTTTCAAGTACCATGCCCGGCGCCCGCATGGTGCCAAACACTTCACTGTAGCCTGGACTGGCAAAAAATATGGAACGCTTCACGAATTTGCGTGTCATCCTTGCGCAGGGGCCATGCTAATCTTCTCTGTATCGTTCCAATTTTAGTATATGTAACACCGAAGTGATACAACATTATTATCATCGGGGGTGGCTTATATACTGCCTACGCCTTTGCAAGTGGGTATGATCAGGAAACGCGTTACGGACAATACGAATGGACACTATAATTATAACCTTGGAACTTAGCGAATGCATGATCTGCAAACAAGAATGATTTCCTTGGCTTGTGGTGTCTCGCGTGATGCCCGCCTACTGCGTCGTCATGGCAACTGCCAGTGTAAACCAATCACAGGTCAGAATGTTTTAAACGTTGCTGTTGACTTAGGGTATGAATGGTGTATATTTTGTAGACAGCATCCACGATTCTTGGTAGCAGCCTACCCAAAAATTTCATACGGCATTCAATTGTTGGTTGGTTGGTTGGTATAATTATTTTATTTTACTTCGCCAGAATGAACAGGCATTGCTGCCTTCTTGCCTGGACAAGTGGATTGTCCAAGCTCTCACAAAAAGACGAAGAAAGGAAAGAAATATTACATGAGAGTGTGAAGCATGCAATCTTATAAAATAAAATAAAAAAATAAAATTTCCATGAGAGTGTGACGCATGCATGATGAGAGAGGAGAGATAGATATAGATAGAGAGAGAGAGAGAGAGACTGCTTTATTGCCTGGACAAGTGAACTGTCGAGGCTCTTACAAAATGATCAACAACAACAGCAACGGCGACAACAACAGCGACAGCGACAACAACAACAGACCAACAACAACAGCAACGGCAACACCACAGCAGCAGCAGCAACAACAACAAGAGAGAGAGAGAGAGAGAGAGAGAGAGAGAGAAATAGAGAGAGGGAGAGAGAGAGAGAGAGAGAGAGAGAGAGAGAGAGAGAGAGAGAGAGAGAGAGAGAGAGAGAGAGAGAGAGAGAGAGAGAGAGAGAGAGAGAGAGGAGAGGAGAGAGACGCTTTACTACCTGGACAGGGAATTGTACAAGCTGTCACAAAATGACCAACAACAACAACAACAACAACAACAACAACAACAACAACAACAACAACAACAACAACAACAACAACAACAACAACAACAACAACAACAACAACAACAACAACAACAACAACAACAACAACAACAACAACAACAACAACAACAACAACAACAACAACAACAACAACAACAACAACAACAACAACAACAACAACAACAACAACAACAACAACAACAATAACAACAACAGAGAGAGATAGATAGATAGATAGAGGGAGAGAGAGAGAGAGAGAGAGAGAGAGAGAGAGAGTGTGTGTGTGTGTGTCAGAGACAGAGAGAGGGGGGGGGAGGAGGAGAGATATGCGGATTGTTAAAATGGATTTCGACATGAAGTTAGGTACAGAGAATGTTAATATGGGTAAAGGCTGGGCAAGTCGAGAGCCGTGGCTAGAGCTTTAAATGTCTGCCAATCACCTTCCGTACGGACTGCAACTGGGAGAGCATTCCACAGAATGCTGCTAACAAACTGAATTGAACGACGTCCAGCAGGACCAGGGAGGAACGGAACTCTCAGCAGGCTTGACACTTGACCCCGTGTCGTCCTCAGCTGAGGTGTGGCAGGGTCGTTGATCGGCACGAACAGATTCTTTAACAGGGGACTTGTCTTGTCATTTAAACATTTGAAAACGAAGATGGCAAGCTTCTGGAAGAGAAGCTGTGGCAAGCTTTGCACACCCAGTAGCTCGAGAAGGGGGGCAGTTGGGACCAGAGTCCTTTGCTGCAGGGTCGCTCTGACACCGGATTTTGACAGGCGGTGGAGTTTATCCAGGAGCTGCTTGGAAAGACTGCAGAAGAAACAGTTGGATCCATAGGACAGATGAGCCTGTATCATGCTGACATACCAGACTTGGCGTGCTCTTAGGCTCAGGGACCTGCCGTGTCGCCATAGCTGTCCAATTACTGGCCCGATCTTGCGTGTTACATGGCTGATATGTGCCTGCCAGGAGAGGTCATTGTCGATTACAACACCCAGGTATTTCGCAGATGTTGTTGATTCCAGGGATTGTCCTCGACAACGTACGTGTTCTTGAACATCAGCACCGCCTCTTGGCTTTACAAACAGAACTTGGGTTTTCTGGGCATTCAGAAGTAGGCCGATGTCATCTAGCCACTTGGCGAGGTTGGTCACTGCAGACGACAGAGACTCGCAGACTTGCTTGGGACACGCGTTGGAGCAATCGAGAGCGATGTCATCAGCGAATTCCTGATCTGCCACATCCGGAGGCATCGTTGACTTGACGTCAGCAGTGTAAATTACAAACAGGAGTGGGCCTAAGACACTGCCCTGCGGAACACCGCGAGAGCAAGGAACAGTCCCTGACAACTGATCCTGCAATTTGATCTGCTGTGTCCGGCCAGACAGGTAACTGCAGAACCAGTTGAGTGCAGTTCCCGAGATGCCTAGCTTAAACAGTTCGGTAACGAGTCGCTCATGCCTGACGCGGTCAAAGGCCTTTGACATGTCGACAAACACGCTGCCGGTATACTTGCGCTCTGCCCGTGCCATTTGCCATCGATCAACAGCATACGTTAAGGCATCTTCTGTGGAGTGAAGCTTTCGGTAGGCGAACTGACCGTAACTTTGGTGTCTCTCCATGAATTTGAGTGAATTTTTCACCACACACTCCTGCCACTATGCTGGCCCTCTGGACATGACTTACAAGTTCTTGCGCCTCACTGACAGGCTTTTGAGGCCGGAAAAAATTCCGGCATAGTGCGACGGTGTAGGCCTCGACCAAATATGCTAAAAAAAAAGAGCATATTATGCTCGTCGCATATCAGGGAAAACGTCCATAATATGCCAAAGATTTAGCAAGATATGCAAAAAGATATGCCAAAATATTCCAAAATATGCTCGACATAAGCAGGAAGTGTAGATCATTTCAGTAAAATTACAACCTTGGAATAGTCAATGGCTTCACGGCTATCATGCTTATGGTGCAAATCAAAACACATGCGGAATTGTATGGATGGGGTGTGCCCCCAGCAAGAGTAGCGATAGTGTTCATCCATGGGGAAATGTAGCAAACGCCTCAACCATTCCAAACTCATCCATAAAAGGCATTTCTGAACGCATTTTGTTCATAATATGAATGTTTTGTCCTCATTTTCTTCAGAATATTTGAATTATATGCTGGCTTCATTCCAATATTCCCTTTGTCGCTCAATATGCCATATATGAACTGTCTCACAAAATATGCTGAAATATGCGCAAGCATATTTGGTCGAGGCCTACCACGGTGTGCGAGCCACCCAGGAGCCAACAAAATGCATTCACAAGTTTTTTTCACATTTTCTTGCCCATTCTGTCCGTGCGCGGGACCCAAACCTAAAAAAATGTCCAGAAGCAGCCATGGGTGGTGGGATAGGGCCCCTCAACGTGGCCCTGGAATCTGTCACTACAGCACAAGTGGGCGTTCTCTCACAGACTCCCACAGACCGAAGTCAATTTTTTAATTTTTGAAGGTTTAGGGCGTGCTACGAGATCGTACCTTTGATACAACATCCAGTGCTGGTATGGGACCTCCACAGCAAGCCATTTCCACAGCGCTGCAAACCAAATCCAGGATACCCTCCAAACTCGGCAAAGACTACCACTCACGTTCCACTACTGCCTAGTACTGACTCCTACCTGACTTCTTGACACGACTCAAACTTGCCAAAGTCACTAAATCAACGTCAACTACAATCATCAAGCCACATATCTGCAACGTCACGAGGGTGCTGGCAAAAGTCCTGCTACACGGCGGTGGGCTTCGCCCGCCGCCGTGCAGCCCAGTACGTGGCTAAAACACGTGATTTTTTTGGACTTTTTCTGGACTTGGAGCAAAATTCTGCACACATTCGCGTGTTTCCAAGAGCGCAGCGTGGAGAGGTGGACGGTTAAGATTTATCGTCACTGTGAATGTAAAAACTCCCTAAACATTTTGGTTATAACATTGATTGTTTTGGTTTCCTAATTTAGTGACGACTTTCAACTGATAAGTGTCACGACATTTCTCGCTACACATATCCTGGCACACACTGAGACATAGACAGCATTAGCAACAACACACAAAGTTTTTGCCAGCTAGCTGGCCTCTGCGTACACCGCAGACACACCCACACACCACAGAAAGATACAGATCACAGTAGTACCGTAGTAGTGTGGTCTTTGTTCACTCACGGTGGAAGATGGAAGAAGAGCTTAGCGTTGTGTATACTTGAGCAAGAAGAAGGGCATGCCACCTCACACATATACATGTATACATGTACACGTATGTACCAGACCAACATGATGCAAAAAGTGAACCGCTGTGGTGAATGGGGCCGCCGGATAATTAACCAGCCCGAAGCTGGCGGAAAAAACCTCAGGACCCCGGCGGAAGCACAACCCTGAGGAAAAACCGGTTAGAATAACCCCATAGGATAAATGAACAAAACATAGCCTGCAGGACCTATCCAGAAAGGAGAATAAAGGGGAGGGCGGGTGGGAAACTACAACGAAAAGAGAAAGACCACGATGAAGAGAAAATTTTGAGAACATGATTCAACCATAAAATCACTTTAATGTTCAGCGATGGAGCTTGCAATCACATTTTGAGCAAAGCCATGGTGTTCATTGATCTCATTGACCACTTGGTCCATGTTCACACGTTCAGCTGCTTTGTGTCGTATCAAATAAAAAATCAGCTTGTTCGCACAATGGGGCAGGCTAGAAGTAGACAAGCCTATGAATTTAAGAGGCTCAATATATGAACGGCTCTTCATAAGGCCATTCACCGATATGAAATCCATGTACAATTCGTCACGCGGTACAGCTTCACTCCATAATGAGTGGAAGCTTCGCCGAGTCATTACTTCTAGAATGCACAGTCCAAACCTCCAGGAGTCTGCTGATGGATTTACCATCACCCAATCGTGTCCTGTGTGGGCTAGGTCCAGGCATGGGAGGAGTTCAGGCGGTCTATATGCAGGAGTATCATCCATATGGCACCTATTGATGAACTCGCCTGCAAATTTAGCAGAGCCTAGGTCGATCAACTTCGCGATCCTTGTGCCATCGGCTCGCATGCTAACGCACAAGTTTGAAGGCTTTACATCAGAATGCATAATACCCAGAGAGTTGAGGAATTGAAGGCCTTGAGCAGCATACCGCAGTAAACCGAGTCGCTCATTATCATGCAGCAGAGTGCTGGGCATCTGCGCTAGTGAGCCTTCTGGAAAATATTCAAGTTCAAAACCATGGTAGCTGTTGAACATATACCAATAAGGCTTGCAGGTTGCAATGAACCGATCTCGTTTGTTCTGTCGAATTTCTTCCTCGCATCTCTGTACATACTGGGTAATCCGCAGTTCTTTATACAACAATTTCCTACTGTACCTCTCTCCAACACCAGGATAAATCTTGCGTAGTTTCAGTACGCTTGTAGTTCCGGCGCTTCCTGTTTCCACCTTGATGACACGTCTTCTTTTTGTAGCATAAATGCAGTAGCCTGGAACCTCCATTTCCTCCACATCATCAGTAGTTGCGATAGTAATAGTTGTGCCGAAGTGGCATATAGACTTCGCTCGTGCCAACTTATCCGCGTCTACAAAGTTCTTGCTAAACTTTGTGAAATATTCCTCGAAGAAGGACTCCTCCACTGTGCGCGGATCTTCCGTTGCCATTACTTCTACTGCTTGTATTCCTGCTGACATTGCCTGGTCGTTATTAACTCCTCAGAAATACTTTCCCTCCAACAGGAGCACAAGGGAACAGCAGAACGTCACGTTTCAAACCCTATCTTCAAATCACGCTCGGGAGAGTTGGCAAAGGCTGCTGCAGCGTGACGGAATACTCAACAAGCGAAGAGAAAAACTCTGTCTCTCACCACTAACTCAAATGCAAAACGAAGTGAACGAGTTTTGTCGCGCTCGGTATTTATGCTACATCTTTGAAATGCTCCACCCGGCAGCGTGCAGTTGCAGCAACGGTGCACACTTACGGCAACGGTGCACACTTGCAGCCTCCACACCACGGTCGGCACGGAGGCAGGAGGAGTGACTGCCCACCTAACTGTGAACGCTAAGGACCTCACCCTAGTCACAACTGAGAATAATTATTTCTGGCCAAGGCCCCTGTACGCCAGGCCATGGCACAGCCAAGACTGGCTCCACAGCAGTCGAACGACACGTGCAGGCGAATATGCAGAGGACATGTGCCACATGGCATGAGGTCGTGGCCGAGGCAGGCCCAGAATGTTATGGCTTGAATGTTCGGTTAACGTAGGAGTTAACCGTTGTTAACAGTCACGTACCATTGCTTCGCTGTTGCCGTGTTGCATAACCCTCCTTAGTGGATTACGTGTGTGCACAATCTTGCTCTCTCTACATACTGCTGTGTATCATAGACTACATGCCCACGCTCTGCGCATGCGCAGATTTCCTGTGCGCACAACAGAACTTGCTGTCTTTCCAGTTTCTTTGCCTGCAGAGTGCAGTCAGCTTTCAAATTCTGAACTCAAAAATTCTGATTTCTGATTTGAGTTTGCCTCCGTCCTGCTTCAGAGTGTCAGTCCTAGTTCTGCCGATTGGCTGCCGTCTTTAGTATTTGCTTTCCTTGTTCTCTCTCAGCTCAGTCCCGTCACACTACGTGTCTTCAGCGGCCAGAGATTATTTGAGTATTATATTCTCACGATGGCTCGTTTCTCGACCAGACAAAAGACGCCATCGGCCAGAGTGGCAGCTCAACCTTCGGATACAGGACGTAACGTGCGTGTGCGGCGAAATCCTGTTCGTCTTCAACCGCCCAGAACTCCAATACCTCCCCACTCGGATTCTGTTGTCTCCGACGTTGCGCCGTCAGTTTCTTCTGCCGCCGCCTTGAGTGTGGCCCCTGATCGCGGGGCGGCAACTCAAACTTCGGCTGCAGGCAGTAATGCGCGTGCGAGGCCGTTTACTCGCAGTTATTAGTGTCCTATTCTCTTACTATGTGCTTCCATAGCTTTTACTATGTTCTTCCATAGCCACTTCTAGGCTAAGCCTTCGCCGTCATTTTATTGGGTCGTCATCCCGTTTGAATGTGCGAAGTGAAATAAAAAAAAACCAACCAACCAACCAGGCCAACTCCTGTTCGTCGTCAACAAACCGGGACTCCATTATCTTCCTCCGCGGCCTCTGTTGTCTCCGACGTTGCGCCGTCAGTTTCTTCTGCCGCCGCCTTTGAGTGTGGCCCCTGATGTACTTGCTTCGGCTGTTTCTCAGGCCGTCGGCCAGGTCCTCCAGCCCCTGATGGAGCGAGTAGAGCAGTTGGAATCTGCTGCAGCCGTCGTGCCGCCTGTCAAATCCAGCTCCGTTCATGCAGTGGGCCATCCGCCGGCTGCTCGTCCGTCGCTCTCTGTACTATCTGATAAACTCCGCGGGCCAATTGAACGCGGCGAGTTTATTGATTTCGACGACCTCCTCCCGGACCAGCTGGGTGTGGAGCCCGATGTGGTCCAGCTAGCTGTGGGGGCTAACCGCTCTGTCCAACTTGTACAGAAGCCAACTCAGGCCCAGCGCCGCCATGTCCACGATGTAGCGTCATGGCTCGAGGCGTTTACTGTCTACACGAGAGTAATTGTGGCGGCGGCTCCAGATAGGGCAAATAATTTGCTGGCATAT
Source organism: Sycon ciliatum (assembly GCF_964019385.1). Classification (NCBI taxonomy): domain Eukaryota; kingdom Metazoa; phylum Porifera; class Calcarea; order Leucosolenida; family Sycettidae; genus Sycon; species Sycon ciliatum. The sequence goes on from NC_088644.1 coordinate 33,298,244, forward strand.
CAGGCCACTATTCTGGATGCAAATAACTCCTATCATGTGGACGCATGGCTAAGTTCTGACAGGCGTTTCCGGCGCGCCATAGCCTCCCAACCACTGTCGTACGACTGGGCTATCATCGACTCTAATTTGTGGCAGTCGTCATTCACCAGCCGTGGTCGCCCGCCATGTTCGCGCTGTTCTCTGGTGCACCCAGTGGCCCAGGCCCGATGTCCCTTAAGTCCAGGGCCTCCATCCGACGGCGCTGGGAGTGGAGGTCCGCCGCAGTCCAGCGCGCCAACCCATCTTGGGAAGCTTATCTGCCGCAACTTCAACAGGGACCAGTGAAACAACTCATTCTGCTATCGTGCCCACGGGTGCCTTCAATGCCGCGGGAAGGACCCAGAAGTCAAATGTGTCAGGGGACAGTCCGCCACCTCAGCGTCTGCTCCGTAAACATTCTGTGGATACCCCATCAATGTTAGCCGATTAGCCGGGCTCCTTAACCGTCATTCTGATCACTCCTTCTCTCACTTTGTGTTGCATGGGTTGTGTGACGGTTTCACGATAGGCCATTCTGCTGCTATATCTGGTTGCGTTCTCAAACGCGAACTCGCCTCACTCCTGGGCCACCTCTCGTTCGCTTCCAGAGCAATTCCGGCCGCCCGTACATTCTTCCGCCCCCTGTATGACCTCGACAAGGCCACATCTGAGATGTCATCTCACCGAATGCTGCATCTGTCAGCCTCAGCCAAGGGCGACCTGAGCTGGTGGCACCAGACTGTCAACATGGAACGGAAAGTCATTTTTCCTGCTAGAGAAGTGGATGCCCAGCGCTGACGTCCAGTCGCCAACCGACGCAAGTGGCACCATTGGATTTGGAGCCTTCTTCAATGTCACTGGTTCGTAGGTGACTGGTCCCCGCAGCAACTGGAACTAAGCATTACCTACAAGGAGCTCTTCGCCATTGACGTGGCCTGCGCCACATGAGGGATCGAGTGGCTGCGCGTGGAGTTTCAGTGCGACTACCAAGCTGTCGTGGAGTGCCTGAAGACGGGCACGAGCCGGTCTCCTGCAGTCATGGCACTCATCCGCACCCTGTACTCAATCTGTGTGAAGCACAATTTCCTGATCCGAGCATCGCACCTGCCAAGAATTTCCAATACCATCGCTGATGCCCTGTCCCGGAACAAGATGGATGCTTTCAGGACCATTCCTCTTACAGCTGCGGAGCGGCCTGACACCATGGTCCAGCCGATCACTGAGTAAGTGCAAAGACATTCACTTAGGATGCAGATAGCGTTCTCTGTCGATCCTAATCCACAATATCAGTCTGACTTTATGCCTCTAGAACAACGCTCTTGTGCAATACATACTTACCATCTATATTGGCTGTTATCACCCGCTATCTCCTCTGGCCCTAATGCGAATGTCGGCATGGGCACTCCTCCGCAACTGGCCTCTCGCGCACTACTATTAAACTCGCATGGTCCATAAACCGCTCCTGCTCAACGCAGGCCGACCCACCAACTCGCATGGGTCACAAACCGCTTCTGCTCAGCGCAGGCCGACCCACTTGGTCATATATAGCTCCTGCCCTCGGAAGGCCGACCACACGATTCGTTAACGCGCACTCAATTGAGGCCAGCTACTCTGCCCGACATTCCCAGTCTTCCAAACTCACTCTCGTGTCTTTTGGTGTGTCGCGTCCTGCACACGTGTGTGTCTACTCTATACTCTAGCATGGGGAGTAGGATGTTAATCATATTATTTCATGGACTGCACCTGACGTGTAGCTGTAGTCCTTGCTAGCTGCTGCACGCGCTCCCTTGTTCATGCTTGCTCTGTGACGCCCCGGCGGCCTTAGGGCTATGGGCTTGTGATGATGATGATGATGTGCCACATGTATGGGTTTGACCAGCTCGTCCATGAGCCAACTCGTGGTCGCAACACCTTGGACCTCGTGATGTCAGATTTACCAGGCAGAATCGTCACGCCTGCTGGGCATCTGCGCCAGTGAGCCTTCTGGAAAATATTCAAGTTCAAAACCATGGTAGCTATTGAACATATACCAATAAGGCTTGCAGGTTGCAATGAACCGATCTCGTTTGTTCTGTCGAATTTCTTCCTCGTATCTCTGTACATACTGGGTTATTAACAGTTCTTTATGCAAGAACTTCCTTTTGTACCTCTCTTCAATACCAGGATAAATCTTGCGTAGTTTCAGCACGCTTGTAGTTCCAGCTCTTCCTGTTTCCACCTTGATGACACGTCTTCTTTCTGTACCATAAATGCAGTAGCCTGGAACCTCCATTTCCTCCACATCATCAGTAGTTACGATAGTAATAGTTGTGCCGAAGTGGCATATAGACTTCGCTCGTGCCAACTTATCCGGGTCTACAAAGTTCTTGCTCAACTTTGTGAAATATTCCTCGAAGAAGGCTGCGCAGATCTTCCGCTGCCAGCTGCTGCAGCGTGATGGAATACTGAACAAGCCAAGAGAAAAATTCTCTCTCACACCACTAACTCAAATGCAAATCTCTCTCTCTCTCTCTCTCTCTCTCTCTGTCTCTCTCTCTCTCTCTCTCTCTCTCTGTCTCTCTCTCTCTCTCTCTCTCTCTCTCTCTCCCTCTCTCTCTCTCTCTCTCGCTCTCCCTCCCCACCCACTCTTGGTGCGTCTAGGTGGCTATGAAGTCGAGACCCTAGGTCGGCGGAGCTCCCTAAACCTCACCACCACTGCCACGATTCAGGTTGTGCGTGCTTCCCCTAGCTGCATCTCATGTTTGGCATTAAGTGGTCTTTGAAAAAAAAAAAAAAAAAAGCGAAGTGAAAGAGTTTTGTCGCGCCTTGGTATTTATGCTACATCTTTGCGTGGCTTTGCCGAGCTTAATTCAGCTACACCATACCAGGTCATGACATGGTTTTCTCGAATGGTACTAAGTCTTGACAAAGCAGTTGAAGTACAATTCGAATCAGCGCAACAGCTAATTGCTCTGGACGATGACGAGACCAGTAAGAATTAGATACTTGACTATACCAACCAAAAGAATGGAAAAGATGACAGGATTTTCTTTTCTACTTGTCCCGAGCCGTACCTTCAAAGACAGCTAGCGTGATGTGTTTCTTGCCGGCCCTATGGCTCCCTACAGTCAAGGCTAAGGACCACTAGGGAGGTTATGTCGCACGTAATCCGTGTGTACTTGACGTGTGTGTACCACCGCTGAACTGAAGTCCAACCGATCTTTGTTGATTGGCAATAGCCGACGTTACGTGCGACATCACAAAAGTCTCCAACGCCTACCACAGCATTGTACGTGACCCGTCCAGCACAGCTTCACATTCGTGTCTGTGCACAGCCGCAAGACTCTATGCTGACCTTTCAGTCAACCACCTCAGATGACGTCAAGTTCCTTGGAGGCTCCTAGAACGGATAAATCCCTGCAAAGCCATATGCAGTGATGTCATCCCTGGGTGTTTGCTAATGGCTTGCGCTGAGCAGTTGCCTTGGTTGGTTGGTTGGTTTATTTTAATTCGCACAATAAACGGGAACTAGGCCCAATGATATAAAGGCGAATGGATAAGACGCATTTAGAAAAGAGAGGACAGGAATTAGAAAATTACGAAAGAAGAAGAATCTGACACAGGAGTCAAGCGGGTATCAGGGGTGACGGGGTGGTCGAGAAGAGCTAGGGGGAGGGCTAGTCTGAGCAACAATAATTATGGTAGGCAACTTATGCTAAACTTTTCCTGTCTTGCTATGGTCCGAACGTCATCCGGCAGCAAGTTCCAGTGTGCAGATACTGCGACGGACGGCCGAGAAGCGCCAGAGCGAGTGGAGGATGGCTGACTGAGCAGACCACTGGACCTCTGATGGCGGGTTCTCCTGCCAGCAGATCTGACGAACAGTACAGACAACGTGGCACTAGCTTTCCCGTGAAGGCACCTCCAGGCAAACACTAGTAGTAGCTTGCGCTTGCCCAGTTCGCCTATCCGGTGCAAGCCGTGCTGCACCAGTAGGAGATGCACGGTTGTCTAGGGTGGATGGCACTCGATAGTTGATAATATTTGGTGTACATTTGCAGAATGATTCATACTCATAGACCCTTTTCTCAGTTTCTCATTAAAAAAAATCCGTTTGCGGGTTTTACGCCTCCCCACTTTGTTGGCCTACTATACTTGATGTCATAGGCTCCTCAAAATTCACTTCCTCATCTTGTACTGTCGCAGATATACGAATCTCAAAATTGTTTATTCAAACTTCAACAAAACCTATAATAGTGAAGAAAAAACATCTTTCAAGTACCATGCCCGGCGCCCGCATGGTGCCAAACACTTCACCACGCCTACCACGGTGTGCGAGCCACCCATGCCCAGGAGCCAACAAAATGCATTCACAAGTTTTTTCACATTTTTTTGCCCATTCTGTCCGTGCGCGGGACCCAAACCTAAAAAAAAGGTCCAGAAGCAGCCATGGGTGGTGGGATAGGGCCCCTCAACTTGGCCCTGGAATCTGTCACTACAGCACAAGTGGGCGTTCTCTCACAGACTCCCACAGACCGAAGTCAATTTTTTAATTTTTGAAGGTTTAGGGCGTGCTACGAGATCGTACCTTTGATACAACATCCAGTGCTGGTATGGGACCTCCACAGCAAGCCATTTCCACAGCGCTGCAAACCAAATCCAGGATACCCTCAAAACTCGGCAAAGACTACCACTCACGTTCCACTACTGCCTAGTACTGACTCCTACCTGACTTCTTGACACGACTCAAACTTGCCAAAGTCACTAAATCAACGTCAACTACAATCATCAAGCCACATATCTGCAACGTACGTCACGAGGCAGCTGGCAAAAGTCCTGCTACACGTACACGGCGGTGGGCTTCGCCCGCCGCCGTGCGGCCCAGTACGTGGCTAAAACACGTGATTTTTTTGGACTTTTTGTGACTTGGAGCAAAATTCTGCACACATTCGCGTGTCTCCAAGAGCGCAGCGTGGAGAGGTGGACGGTTAAGATTTATCGTCACTGTGTCTGTGAATGTAAAAACTCCCTAAAAATTTTGGCTATAACATTGATTGTTTTGGTTTCCTAATTTAGTGACGACTTTCAACTGATAAGCGTCACGACATTTCTCGCTACACATATCCTGGCACACACTGAGATATAGACAGCATTAGCAACAACACACAATGTTTTTGCCAGCTAGCTGGCCTCTGCGTACACCACAGACACACCCACACACCACAGAAAGATACAGATCACAGTAGTAGTGTGGTCTTTGTTCACTCACGGTGGAAGATGGAAGAAGAGCTTAGCATTGTGTATACTTGAGCAAGAAGAAGGGCATGCCACCTCACACATATACATGTATACATGTACACGTATGTACCAGACCAACATGATGCAAAAAGTGAACCGCTGTGGTGAATGGGGCCGCCGGATAATTGACCAGCCCGAAGCTGGCGGAAAAAACCTCAGGACCCCGGCGGAGGCACAACCCTGAGGAAAAAACCGGTTAGAATAACCCCATAAGATAAATGAACAAAACGTAGCCTGCAGGACCTATCCAGAAAGGAGAATAAAGGGGAGGGCGGGTGGGAAACTACAACGAAAAGAGAAAGACCACGACGAAGAGAAGAGTTTGAGAACATGATTCTACCATAAAATCACTTTAATGTTCAGCGATGGAGCTTGCAATCACATTTTGAGCAAAGCCAAGGTGTTCATTGATCTCATTGACCACTTGGTCCATGTTCACACGTTCAGCTGCTTTGTGTCGTATCAAATAAAAAATCAGCTTGTTCGCACAATGGGGCAGGCTAGAAGTAGACAAGCCTATGAATTTGAGAGGCTCAATATATGAACGGCTCTTCATAAGGCCATTCACCAATATGAAATTCAAGTACAATTCGTCACGCGGTACAGCTTCACTCCTTTATGAGTGGAAGCTTCGCCGAGTCATTACTTCTAGAATGCACAGTCCAAACCTCCAGGAGTCTGCTGATGGATTTACCGTCACCCAATCGTGTCCTCTGTGGGCTAGGTCCAGGCGTGGGAAGAGTTCAGGCGGTCTATATGGAGGCGTATCATCCATATGGCACCTATTGATGAACTCGCCTGCAAATTTAGCAGAGCCTAGGTCGATCAACTTCGCGATCCTCGTGCCGTCGGCTCGCACGCTAACGCAGAAGTTTGAAGGCTTTACGTCAGAATGCATAATACCCAGGGAGTCGAGGAAATGAAGACCTTGAGCAGCATCCCGCAGTAAACCGAGTCGCTCATTATCATGCAGCAGAGTGCTGGGCATCTGCGCTAGTGAGCCTTCTGGAAAATATTCAAGTTCAAAACCATGGTAGCTATTGAACATATACCAATAAGGCTTGCAGGTTGCAATGAATCGATCTCGTTTGTTCTGTCGAATTTCTTCCTCGCATCTCTGTACATACTGGGTAATCCGCAGTTCTTTATACAACAATTTCCTTCTGTACCTCTCTCCAACACCAGGATAAATCTTGCGTAGTTTCAGCACGCTTGTAGTTCCGGCGCTTCCTGTTTCCACCTTGATGACACGTCTTCTTTCTGTAGCATAAATGCAGTAGCCTGGAACCTCCATTTCCTCCACATCATCAGTAGTTGCGATAGTAATAGTTGTGCCGAAGTGGCATATAGACTTCGCTCGTGCCAACTTATCCGCGTCTGCAAAGTTCTTGCTAAACTTTGTGAAATGTTCCTCGAAGAAGGACTCCTCCACAGTGCGCGGATCTTCCGTTGCCATTACTTCTACTGCTTGTATTCCTGCTGACATTGCCTGGTCGTTATTAACTCCTCAGAAATACTTTCCCTCCAACAGGAGCAGAAGGGAACAGCAGCACGTCACGTTTCAAACCCTATCTTCAAATCACGCTCGGGAGAGTTCGCAAAGGCTGCTGCAGCGTGACGGAATACTCAACAAGCGAAGAGAAAAACTCTGTCTCTCACCACTAACTCAAATGCAAAGCGAAGTGAAAGAGTTTTGTCGCGCTCGGTATTTATGCTACATCTTTGAAATGCTCCACCCTTCAGCGTGCAGTTGCAGCAACGGTGCAGACTAACGGCAACGGTGCACACTTGCAGCCTCCACACCACGGTCGGCACGGAGGCAGGAGGAGTGACTGCCCACCTAACTGTGGACGCTAAGGACCTCACCCTAGTCATAACTGAGAGTTATTATTTCTGGCCAAGGCCCCTGTACGCGAGGCCATGGCACAGCCAAGACTGGCTCCACAGCAGTCGAACAACACGTGCAGGCGAATATGCAGAGGACATGTGCCACATGGCATGAGGTCGTGGCCGAGGCAGGCCCAAAATGTTATGGCTTGAATGTTCGGTTAACGTAGGAGTTAACCGTTGTTAAAGGGAAACTGAACGCTAAAAATAAGTATGGCTTATCCGAAGGAGAATTGGGCACTGATTCCGATGAGCTATGTCTCGAGCCGATCAGAGAAGAGGAACCGTGTCAAATTTCATAAATAACACCTTCCATATTTGGAAATTGGGCTTGATGACGTGCGTACTGCTTAGCTGTCACCATGCTGTGCATGCTCAGCAGTGTAATTGAATGGAAGAAACCAATTACTTTGGTGTTTTGCAGCTCTGTTTCGTTCCCTGACGGTAACCAAATCTAGATGTAGGAATCTGTTGAGCAGGAGAGTGACACATGTCTTCCCAAAGGCTGTCCAGGCTGCAGGGGTGATGAAGAAGACAGGATCATCACCCCGAGATCGATTGTAGCGAATTGCAAAACTCATGGTGAATTTGCTTCCACTCCAAGGCAATGTCGAGGTATGAAGGGTGCTTGTACTGCCTTCCAAAGTGAAGAGGAGATGAACATGGCTTTGCATAGCTGTTGTTCTATGCCAACTTACCTACTCTTGCTGGTACCGTAGTGGCATATTGCAAATTTCGTGGACGAACAACTCTAGTCACTAGTGGCTAGTGAGCAACACTAACAGGTGAGATTTTCAATTCGACAAAAAATGTTTTTGTTTGAGAACAGACAGTGGCAGTCATTAGACTCAGTAGGTGTCTCTCTGCTGCTTCTTTCCCGAGTGGTCACGTGCTCCTGCGTACACCAGTCAGGTGGTCACCGTGCCTGCAGGGTACAACTTACTAGCCTGTTTGACCTTTTTTGGGTGCAGTCCTGTCACTCGAGTTGAACTCGAGTTGAACCTTGGTGTGAAAGTTGTCGCCAGCTGGCGTGGTGACCAGGTGATTTGAGTGTCAGTCCTAGTTCTGCCGATTGGCTGCCGTCTTTAGTGTTCGCTTTCCTTGTTCTCTCTCAGCTCAGTCCCGTCACACTACGTGTCTTCAGCGGCCAGAGATTATTTGAGTATTATATTCTCACGATGGCTCGTTTCTCGACCAGACAAAAGACGCCATCGGCCAAAGTGGCAGCTCAACCTTCGGATACAGGACGTAATGTGCGTGTGCGGCGAAATCCTGTTCATCTTCAACCGCCCAGAACTCCAATACCTCCCCACTCGGATTCTGTTGTCTCCGACGTGGCGCCGTCAGTTTCTTCTGCCGCCGCCTTGAATGTGGCCCCTGCACAGCGGTGGGCTTCGCCCGCCGCCGTGCAGCCCAATACGTGGCTAAAACACGTGATTTTTTAGGACTTTTTTGGACTTGGAGCAAAATTCTGCACACTTTCGCGTGTTTCCGTGATCCGACAAGTTGCGCACGGTCTGCTCAGATTCAAATACAGTGCTGCCAACAAATGACAGCGTGCAACAAAAAAATCTTTCCTTGCAAGGGCACATTTTCGGCCATAACTCTTGAAAAGCGGTGTTTCGGGCAACATTGCCAACGCAGGCCAAGACCAGCACGTCGATAGATAATTTTGTTGCCAAAATCTCTGCTCAATTATAGGTTACATGTATATCCTGCTGGTTTGTCTCCTCCTTTGCCTTTATCACCTTTAAAACCTTTCTCACCCTCAACTTCTTTGGGTATGCCACTTTCTATGTAGAAAGTGCGCAATTGCGCCACTATACCCTATAAATATACTCACTCCTTTAACTTCTATTTATTCGTTATCTACCTCCAACGAGTAGCTCTTAATGAGCAAAACAGCTGTCTGGAGGAAATGGAACATCTGCGGAAAGAACGAACTTCCTCGCTATGGAGTGTGTTGTGAATGAGGGCCAAGAGCGCAGCGTGGAGAGGTGGACGGTTAGGATTTATCGTCACTGTGAATGTAAAACCTCCCTTAACATCTTGGCTATAACATTGATTGTTTTGGTTTCCTAATTTATCGACGACTTTCAACTGATAAGTGTCACGACATTTCTCGCTATCCATATCCTGGCACACACTGAGACATAGACAGCATTAGCAACAACACACACTGTTTTTGCCAGCTAGCCGGCCTCTGCGTACACCACCGATAAACCCACACACAACAGAAAGATACAGATCACAGTAGTAGTGTGGTCTTTGTTCACTCACGGTGGAAGATGGAAGAGCTTAGCGTAGTGTATACATGAGCAAGAAGAAGGGCATGCCAGCTCACACATATAATTATATGTACACGAATGTACCAGACCAAGATGATGCAAAATGTGAATCACTGTAGTGAATGGGGCCGCCGGATAATTAACCAGCCCGAAGCTGGCGGAAAAAACCTCAGTACCCCGGCGGAGGCACAACCCTGAGGAAAAACCGGTTAGAATAACCCCATACGATAAATGAACAAAACGTAGCCTGCAGGACCTATCCGGAAAGTGAGAATAGGGTGGGAAACTACAACGAAAAGAGAAAGACCACGATGAAGAGAAAAGTTTGAGAACACTGACAGAAAACCAGCTGACGCAATCCTGGTGCCGTTACTATGGTGAAAATGCTGGCAAAAAATACATTTTTCGTTTCATTCCCTACGCTCAGCCAACGAAAAATAACACTACATTGAAAAACACTTTAATGTTCAGGGATGGAAAAAATTAAGGAAGAATACAGTACAAAAGTCTAGGTAAGAGTTTACATGATTGTACACTAAAATCACTTTAATGTTCAGCGATGGAGCTTGCAATCACATTTTGAGCAAAGCCAAGGTGTTCATTAATCTCCTTGACCACTTGGTCCATGTTCACACGTTCAGCTGCTTTGTGTCGTATCAAATAAAAAATCAGCTTGTTCGCACAATGGGGCAGGCTAGAAGTAGACAAGCCTATGAATTTGTGAGGCTCAATATATGAACGGCTCTTCATAAGGCCATTCACCAATATAAACTCCTTGTACAATTCGTCTTGCTGTGTAGCTTCACTCCATAATGAGTGGAAGCTTCGCCGAGTCATTACTTCTAGAATGCACAGTCCAAACCTCCAGGAGTCTGCTGATGGATTAACCATCACCCAATCGTGTCCTGTGTGGGCTAGGTCCAGGCGTGGGAAGAGTTCAGGCGGTCTATATGCAGGAGTATCATCCATATGGCACCTATTGATGAACTCGCCTGCAAATTTAGCAGAGCCTAGGTCGATCAACTTCGCGATCCTTGTGCCGTCGGCTCGCATGCTAACGCAGAAGTTCGAAGGCTTTACGTCAGAATGCATAATACCCAGAGAGTTGAGGAATTGAAGACCTTGAGCAGCATCCCGCAGTAAACCGAGTCGCTCATTATCATGCAGCAGAGTGCTGGGCATCTGCGCTAGTGAGCCTTCTGGAAAATATTCAAGTTCAAAACCATGGTAGCTGTTGAACATATACCAATAAGGCTTGCAGGTTGCAATGAACCGATCTCGTTTGTTCTGTCGAATTTCTTCCTCGCATCTCTGTACATACTGGGTAATCCGCAGTTCTTTATACAACAATTTCCTTCTGTCCCTCTCTTCAATACCAGGATAAATCTTGCGTAGTTTCAGCACGCTTGTAGTTCCGGCGCTTCCTGTTTCCACCTTGATGACACGTCTTCTTTCTGTAGCATAAATGCAGTAGCCTGGAACCTCCATTTCCTCCACATCATCAGTAGTTGCGATAGTAATAGTTGTGCCGAAGTGGCATATAGACTTCGCTCGTGCCAACTTATCCGGGTCTACAAAGTTCTTGCTAAACTTTGTGAAATAGTCCTTGAAGAAGGACTCCTCCACTGTGCGCGGATCTTCCGTTGCCATTACTTCTACTGCTTGTATTCCTGCCGACATTGCCTGGTCGTTATTAACTCCTCAGAAATACTTTCCCTCCAACGGGAGCAGAAGGGAACAGCAGCACGTCACGTTTCTAAACCTATCTTCAAATCACGCTCGGGAGAGTTGGCAAAGCCTGCTGCAGCGTGACGGAATACTCAACAAGCGAAGAGAAAAACTCTGTCTCTCACCACTAACTCAAATGCAAAGCGAAGTGAAAGAGTTTTGTCGCACCTCGGTATTTATGCTACATCTTTGCGTGGCTTTGCCGCGCTTAATTCAGCTACACCAGGTCATGACATGTTGGTTTTCTCGAATGGTACTAAGTCTTGACAAAGCAGTTGAAGTACAATTCGAATCAGCGCAACACTAGCTAATTGCTCTGGACGATGACGAGACCAGTAAGATACTTGACTATACCAACCAAAAGAATGGAAAAGCTGACAGGATTTTCTTTTCTACTTGACCCGAGCCGTACCTTCAAAGACAGCTAGCGTGATGTGTATCTTGCCGGCGCTATGGCTCCCTACAGGCAAGGCTAAGGACCACTAGGGATGTTAAGTCGCATGTAATCCGTGTGTACTTGACGTGAGTGTACCACCGCTGAACTGAAGTCCAACCGAGCTTTGTTGATTGGCAATAGCCGACGTTACGTGCCACATCACAGAAGTCTCCAACGCCTACCACAGCATTGTACGTGACCCGTCCAGCACAGCTTCACATTCGTGTTGGTGCACAGCCCCAAGACTCTATGCTGACCTTGCAGTCAACCACCTCAGATGACGTCAAGTTCCTTGGAGGCTCCTAGAACGGATACATCCGTGCAAAGAGTCACGCGGCCTAATTTTAAATGCCTCCAAAAGCCAGGTAATGACTATCTCACCGCAACATGCCGGGCCTGAGGTCTCTATCGTGTGCTGCGATACCTCTCTACCGATAGTGAAGTCTGCGCGGTATCTTGGTGTCTTTCTTGACAACCGCCTGAGTTGGGATGTACACGTCAGCGCCATAGTGACCAAAGTTGCGAGGAAGATAGGCGCCTTGTGGCGAGCCCGTCGATGCCTCTCCCGCAGCTCGCGCAAGGTATATGTAAAGGCTTTTGTCATGCCGGATATGATATATGGTGCCTGCAGCTTCTCTGCAGCCCTCCGCGTGACCCAACTTCAGCGTCTGCAAGCCATGCAAAACCGGGCGATCCGATGCATTGATGGCAGCCCGCCATGTTCCGCGATGCAGCCCCTCCTGGCTGCCAACTCGATTTACCACGTCACTGAACCTTTCAAACAAAAGCTCCTGATCTTCATCTGGCGTTGTCTAAATGACTCCACTAGCCTTGCTCTAGCCCAGCTTCTCAAACCAACAGCATGCAGCGGCAGAAGTACGCGCCATCAGCATGCCAATGGTCTGCTCAGCCAGCCAGCTCGCAGTCGGTGTGGCCAAACGAGATTCGCCACCGCAGGAGCATTGCTGTGGAACAGTTTGCCTAGAGAGGTGCGCACCGTATCCAGATTGCAAGATTTTAAGCTAGCCTGCCTTCCTTATGTATGCCTGAAATAGGTTGTGTTTCGTCAGGTTTTGACATGTTCCTTTCTTCTCAGTATTCTCGCTCGCATAGTACTCCATTTCTATGATAATATTGCCTATGCTGTTGCTCATTAGGATTTTGGCAAATTCTATCTTTCGCTTTCATATAACTGGGCCATGAACCCGTTTGAACTTGCGAAGTAAAATAAAATCAATCAATCAAAAAGCCATATGCAGTGATGTCATCCCTGGGTGTTTGCTACGGGCTTGCGCTGAGCAGTTGCCTTGGTTGGTTGGTTGGTTTATTTTAATTCGCACAATAAACGGGAACTAGGCCCAATGATATAAAGGCGAATGGATACGACGCATTTAGAAAAGAGAGGACAGGAATTAGAAAATTACGAAAGAAGAAGTATCTGACACAGGAGTCAAGCAGGTATCAGGGGTGACAGGGTGGTCGAGAGGAGCTAGAGGGAGGACTAGTCTGAGCAACAATATGGTAGGCAACTTATGCTAAACCTTTCCTGTCTTGCTATGGTCCGAACGTCATCCGGCAGCAGGTTCCAGTGTGCAGATCCTGCGACGGACGGCCGAGAAGCGCCAGAGCGAGTGGAGGATGGCTGACTGAGCAGACCACTGGACCTCTGATGACGGGTTCTCCTGCCAGCAGATCTGACGAACAGTACAGACAACGCGGCACTAGCTTTCCTGTGAAGGCGCCTCCAGGCAAACACTAGTAGTAGCTTGCGCTTGCCGAGTTCGCCTATCCGGTGCAAGCCGTGCTGCACCAGTAGGGGATGCACGGTTGTCTAGGGTGGATGGCCGTCGATAGTTGATAACATTTGGTGTACATTTGCAGAATGATTCATAGACCCTTTTCTCAGTTTCTATTTACAAAAATCCGTTTGCGGGTTTTACGCCTCCCCACTTTGTAGGCCTACTATACTTGATGTCATAGGCACCTCAAAATTCACATCCTCATCTTGTACTGTCGCAGATATACGAATCTCAAAATTGTTTCATCAAACTTGAACAAAACCTATATATGAAAAGAATTCGGGTGGACACACCCATTCCCATAGCGCTGCATATCACATCCGAACCAGTTCCGTTATTTTACAACGTTTCGGCACTTGGCCATCATCAGGTAATAACAATGAATACCGTGGAAGCCACACAAGAGCAGTATATACGCAGAGTGTAGCGCCAAAAAAGATGCGAATTATGTCACCTAGTATGACAGAGAGAGAGAAAAAGGCGCAACTAGCACATCACGGAGGAGAAGCAGCAAAAGGTAGCGCGCATTGTGCTCTGTGAATGGCGTTGCACAGAGTGTAGCGCCAAAAAATAAAATGATGCGAGTTATGTCACCTCTATACAGAGGGGGGGGGGGGAGAGAGAGAAGGTGCAACTGTGCACATCACGGAGAAGAAGAGCGCGCCGTTGTGCTCTACGAAGTGAGGGTACATGCCAAATAATTATGGTGTTAATTCTAGCACAGGATCTAGGAGGGGAGCACGGAGCCCCATGAGTCAATGCACTATGAGGTTAAAACTTCCATGCCAAACTGTTACCACCAGGGACGCGACGAGGCATCAGGAATAGAATGGTTTTGAGTGACCCGCCTCCTATTATAATTATTCAGTGATATTGAAGTAGCAGCAGGGGAAGCTGAGAAAATTCACAACAAATCCCATCCGGTGCTTATGTTCACATGGGGCTTGGCATCACGAATCTCAATCGCCTCGCGCAGTTTTCGACGGGCTCGATCAGGCTCTCTTCCTATTACTTCAACTGCAGAGAATGCACTTTGCCCATAGTTAAGCTTACATCCAGGGTGAGTGGTGCGAAAATGTTGGCCCCATGGCTTGTCGAGTTCCTGGCGTCTTGCCTCACCATTATGTTCTTCCAGGCGAGTTTCCAGAAAGCGGCCAGTCTCACCAACATATTGTTCCGGACATTCTTTGCACTTCAGCTGATATACAACATTCTTCTGCATACATACATCCTGTCCCCCGGATATACACGAGATACATGGCCCCTTTGGGCGACCTCTCTTTTTCGGTTGTAGCGGATTTGCAGCCTTGACACATAGAGGAGGAACGAGGGCGGAGCGACACAATGTGCGCCTCAGGCTACCAGTGTGCTCATATACGACTCTAACCGGAATTTTATACTTTCTGATTGCTTTATTCACTGCTTGATGTACTTTATCTGACTTATATGGAAGCTTTAGAAATGCGCAGCATGGGTTGGCATGGCGACGACGCTTTGGCCTTATGGAGGCAGTGCGTGCCTCTTCAATGATTTTCTCTGGGTAATTGTTCAATCTTAATTGCTCGTGAACCATCGTTTCACTTTCTGCACGCATTCTGGTATTCGATGAGAGCCTCTGAGCTCTTAGGAATTGTGACGAAGCAACTGCCAATTTGATATGGTGGGGAACTGCCGAAGTATAATCAATGAGTAGACCACTAGCACATGCCTTCTGGTACAGCTTGTATGCCAGCTTGCCTTCCTGGATCATAATTGTGATATCCATATAATTTATGGAGCCACTCACCTCGCTGAGCTCATATGTGAAGTTGATACTTGGGTGTGCAGAGTTGAAATGCTGCACAAACCGCATCAAGCTCTCTCTGCCGTGGGTCCATAGCAGCAGGATATCGTCGATGTAGCGTTTGTAGAGGAGCGGTACTAACGGAGAATCCTGCAGAAGCCTGGCCTCAACCGTATGCATGAATAGAATCGCAAATGGGGGTGCAAGATTGTTACCCATTGCAACCCCGTCCACTTGGTGATAGATCTGATGGCCGAATCTGAAAAAGTTGTGGCTGAGAACAAACAGCAGCAGATTCCGTACTGTCTTTGAAGGTACGGCTCGGGTCAAGTAGAAAAGAAAATCCTGTCAGCTTTTCCATTCTTTTGGTTGGTATAGTCAAGTATCTTACTGGTCTCGTCATCGTCCAGAGCAATTAGCTAGTGTTGCGCTGATTCGAATTGTACTTCAACTGCTTTGTCAAGACTTAGTACCATTCGAGAAAACCAACATGTCATGACCTGGTGTAGCTGAATTAAGCGCGGCAAAGCCACGCAAAGATGTAGCATAAATACCGAGGTGCGACAAAACTCTTTCACTTCGCTTTGCATTTGAGTTAGTGGTGAGAGACAGAGTTTTTCTCTTCGCTTGTTGAGTATTCCGTCACGCTGCAGCAGGCTTTGCCAACTCTCCCGAGCGTGATTTGAAGATAGGTTTAGAAACGTGACGTGCTGCTGTTCCCTTCTGCTCCCGTTGGAGGGAAAGTATTTCTGAGGAGTTAATAACGACCAGGCAATGTCGGCAGGAATACAAGCAGTAGAAGTAATGGCAACGGAAGATCCGCGCACAGTGGAGGAGTCCTTCTTCAAGGACTATTTCACAAAGTTTAGCAAGAACTTTGTAGACCCGGATAAGTTGGCACGAGCGAAGTCTATATGCCACTTCGGCACAACTATTACTATCGCAACTACTGATGATGTGGAGGAAATGGAGGTTCCAGGCTACTGCATTTATGCTACAGAAAGAAGACGTGTCATCAAGGTGGAAACAGGAAGCGCCGGAACTACAAGCGTGCTGAAACTACGCAAGATTTATCCTGGTATTGAAGAGAGGGACAGAAGGAAATTGTTGTATAAAGAACTGCGGATTACCCAGTATGTACAGAGATGCGAGGAAGAAATTCGACAGAACAAACGAGATCGGTTCATTGCAACCTGCAAGCCTTATTGGTATATGTTCAACAGCTACCATGGTTTTGAACTTGAATATTTTCCAGAAGGCTCACTAGCGCAGATGCCCAGCACTCTGCTGCATGATAATGAGCGACTCGGTTTACTGCGGGATGCTGCTCAAGGTCTTCAATTCCTCAACTCTCTGGGTATTATGCATTCTGACGTAAAGCCTTCGAACTTCTGCGTTAGCATGCGAGCCGACGGCACAAGGATCGCGAAGTTGATCGACCTAGGCTCTGCTAAATTTGCAGGCGAGTTCATCAATAGGTGCCATATGGATGATACTCCTGCATATAGACCGCCTGAACTCTTCCCACGCCTGGACCTAGCCCACACAGGACACGATTGGGTGATGGTTAATCCATCAGCAGACTCCTGGAGGTTTGGACTGTGCATTCTAGAAGTAATGACTCGGCGAAGCTTCCACTCATTATGGAGTGAAGCTACACAGCAAGACGAATTGTACAAGGAGTTTATATTGGTGAATGGCCTTATGAAGAGCCGTTCATATATTGAGCCTCACAAATTCATAGGCTTGTCTACTTCTAGCCTGCCCCATTGTGCGAACAAGCTGATTTTTTATTTGATACGACACAAAGCAGCTGAACGTGTGAACATGGACCAAGTGGTCAAGGAGATTAATGAACACCTTGGCTTTGCTCAAAATGTGATTGCAAGCTCCATCGCTGAACATTAAAGTGATTTTAGTGTACAATCATGTAAACTCGTACCTAGACTTTTGTACTGTATTCTTCCTTAATTTTTTCCATCCCTGAACATTCAAGTGTTTTTCAATGTAGTGTTATTTTTCGTTGGCTGAGCGTAGGGAATGAAACGAAAAATGTATTTTTTGCCAGCATTTTCACCATAGTAACGGCACCAGGATTGCGTCAGCTGGTTTTCTGTCAGTGTTCTCAAACTTTTCTCTTCATCGTGGTCTTTCTCTTTTCGTTGTAGTTTCCCACCCTATTCTCACTTTCCGGATAGGTCCTGCAGGCTACGTTTTGTTCATTTATCGTATGGGGTTATTCTAACCGGTTTTTCCTCAGGGTTGTGCCTCCGCCGGGGTACTGAGGTTTTTTCCGCCAGCTTCGGGCTGGTTAATTATCCGGCGGCCCCATTCACTACAGTGATTCACATTTTGCATCATGTTGGTCTGGTACATTCGTGTACATATAATTATATGTGTGAGCTGGCATGCCCTTCTTCTTGCTCATGTATACACTACGCTAAGCTCTTCCATCTTCCACCGTGAGTGAACAAAGACCACACTACTACTGTGATCTGTATCTTTCTGTTGTGTGTGGGTTTATCGGTGGTGTACGCAGAGGCCGGCTAGCTGGCAAAAACAGTGTGTGTTGTTGCTAATGCTGTCTATGTCTCAGTGTGTGCCAGGATATGGATAGCGAGAAATGTCGTGACACTTATCAGTTGAAAGTCGTCGATAAATTAGGAAACCAAAACAATCAATGTTATAGCCAAGATGTTAAGGGAGGTTTTACATTCACAGTGACGATAAATCCTAACCGTCCACCTCTCCACGCTGCGCTCTTGGCCCTCATTCACAACACACTCCATAGCGAGGAAGTTCGTTCTTTCCGCAGATGTTCCATTTCCTCCAGACAGCTGTTTTGCTCATTAAGAGCTACTCGTTGGAGGTAGATAACGAATAAATAGAAGTTAAAGGAGTGAGTATATTTATAGGGTATAGTGGCGCAATTGCGCACTTTCTACATAGAAAGTGGCATACCCAAAGAAGTTGAGGGTGAGAAAGGTTTTAAAGGTGATAAAGGCAAAGGAGGAGACAAACCAGCAGGATATACATGTAACCTATAATTGAGCAGAGATTTTGGCAACAAAATTATCTATCGACGTGCTGGTCTTGGCCTGCGTTGGCAATGTTGCCCGAAACACCGCTTTTCAAGAGTTATGGCCGAAAATGTGCCCTTGCAAGGAAAGATTTTTTTGTTGCACGCTGTCATTTGTTGGCAGCACTGTATTTGAATCTGAGCAGACCGTGCGCAACTTGTCGGATCACGGAAACACGCGAAAGTGTGCAGAATTTTGCTCCAAGTCCAAAAAAGTCCTAAAAAATCACGTGTTTTAGCCACGTATTGGGCTGCACGGCGGCGGGCGAAGCCCACCGCTGTGCAGGGGCCACATTCAAGGCGGCGGCAGAAGAAACTGACGGCGCCACGTCGGAGACAACAGAATCCGAGTGGGGAGGTATTGGAGTTCTGGGCGGTTGAAGATGAACAGGATTTCGCCGCACACGCACATTACGTCCTGTATCCGAAGGTTGAGCTGCCACTTTGGCCGATGGCGTCTTTTGTCTGGTCGAGAAACGAGCCATCGTGAGAATATAATACTCAAATAATCTCTGGCCGCTGAAGACACGTAGTGTGACGGGACTGAGCTGAGAGAGAACAAGGAAAGCGAACACTAAAGACGGCAGCCAATCGGCAGAACTAGGACTGACACTCAAATCACCTGGTCACCACGCCAGCTGGCGACAACTTTCACACCAAGGTTCAACTCGAGTTCAACTCGAGTGACAGGACTGCACCCAAAAAAGGTCAAACAGGCTAGTAAGTTGTACCCTGCAGGCACGGTGACCACCTGACTGGTGTACGCAGGAGCACGTGACCACTCGGGAAAGAAGCAGCAGAGAGACACCTACTGAGTCTAATGACTGCCACTGTCTGTTCTCAAACAAAAACATTTTTTGTCGAATTGAAAATCTCACCTGTTAGTGTTGCTCACTAGCCACTAGTGACTAGAGTTGTTCGTCCACGAAATTTGCAATATGCCACTACGGTACCAGCAAGAGTAGGTAAGTTGGCATAGAACAACAGCTATGCAAAGCCATGTTCATCTCCTCTTCACTTTGGAAGGCAGTACAAGCACCCTTCATACCTCGACATTGCCTTGGAGTGGAAGCAAATTCACCATGAGTTTTGCAATTCGCTACAATCGATCTCGGGGTGATGATCCTGTCTTCTTCATCACCCCTGCAGCCTGGACAGCCTTTGGGAAGACATGTGTCACTCTCCTGCTCAACAGATTCCTACATCTAGATTTGGTTACCGTCAGGGAACGAAACAGAGCTGCAAAACACCAAAGTAATTGGTTTCTTCCATTCAATTACACTGCTGAGCATGCACAGCATGGTGACAGCTAAGCAGTACGCACGTCATCAAGCCCAATTTCCAAATATGGAAGGTGTTATTTATGAAATTTGACACGGTTCCTCTTCTCTGATCGGCTCGAGACATAGCTCATCGGAATCAGTGCCCAATTCTCCTTCGGATAAGCCATACTTATTTTTAGCGTTCAGTTTCCCTTTAACAACGGTTAACTCCTACGTTAACCGAACATTCAAGCCATAACATTTTGGGCCTGCCTCGGCCACGACCTCATGCCATGTGGCACATGTCCTCTGCATATTCGCCTGCACGTGTTGTTCGACTGCTGTGGAGCCAGTCTTGGCTGTGCCATGGCCTCGCGTACAGGGGCCTTGGCCAGAAATAATAACTCTCAGTTATGACTAGGGTGAGGTCCTTAGCGTCCACAGTTAGGTGGGCAGTCACTCCTCCTGCCTCCGTGCCGACCGTGGTGTGGAGGCTGCAAGTGTGCACCGTTGCCGTTAGTCTGCACCGTTGCTGCAACTGCACGCTGAAGGGTGGAGCATTTCAAAGATGTAGCATAAATACCGAGCGCGACAAAACTCTTTCACTTCGCTTTGCATTTGAGTTAGTGGTGAGAGACAGAGTTTTTCTCTTCGCTTGTTGAGTATTCCGTCACGCTGCAGCAGCCTTTGCGAACTCTCCCGAGCGTGATTTGAAGATAGGGTTTGAAACGTGACGTGCTGCTGTTCCCTTCTGCTCCTGTTGGAGGGAAAGTATTTCTGAGGAGTTAATAACGACCAGGCAATGTCAGCAGGAATACAAGCAGTAGAAGTAATGGCAACGGAAGATCCGCGCACTGTGGAGGAGTCCTTCTTCGAGGAACATTTCACAAAGTTTAGCAAGAACTTTGCAGACGCGGATAAGTTGGCACGAGCGAAGTCTATATGCCACTTCGGCACAACTATTACTATCGCAACTACTGATGATGTGGAGGAAATGGAGGTTCCAGGCTACTGCATTTATGCTACAGAAAGAAGACGTGTCATCAAGGTGGAAACAGGAAGCGCCGGAACTACAAGCGTGCTGAAACTACGCAAGATTTATCCTGGTGTTGGAGAGAGGTACAGAAGGAAATTGTTGTATAAAGAACTGCGGATTACCCAGTATGTACAGAGATGCGAGGAAGAAATTCGACAGAACAAACGAGATCGATTCATTGCAACCTGCAAGCCTTATTGGTATATGTTCAATAGCTACCATGGTTTTGAACTTGAATATTTTCCAGAAGGCTCACTAGCGCAGATGCCCAGCACTCTGCTGCATGATAATGAGCGACTCGGTTTACTGCGGGATGCTGCTCAAGGTCTTCATTTCCTCGACTCCCTGGGTATTATGCATTCTGACGTAAAGCCTTCAAACTTCTGCGTTAGCGTGCGAGCCGACGGCACGAGGATCGCGAAGTTGATCGACCTAGGCTCTGCTAAATTTGCAGGCGAGTTCATCAATAGGTGCCATATGGATGATACGCCTCCATATAGACCGCCTGAACTCTTCCCACGCCTGGACCTAGCCCACAGAGGACACGATTGGGTGACGGTAAATCCATCAGCAGACTCCTGGAGGTTTGGACTGTGCATTCTAGAAGTAATGACTCGGCGAAGCTTCCACTCATAAAGGAGTGAAGCTGTACCGCGTGACGAATTGTACTTGAATTTCATATTGGTGAATGGCCTTATGAAGAGCCGTTCATATATTGAGCCTCTCAAATTCATAGGCTTGTCTACTTCTAGCCTGCCCCATTGTGCGAACAAGCTGATTTTTTATTTGATACGACACAAAGCAGCTGAACGTGTGAACATGGACCAAGTGGTCAATGAGATCAATGAACACCTTGGCTTTGCTCAAAATGTGATTGCAAGCTCCATCGCTGAACATTAAAGTGATTTTATGGTAGAATCATGTTCTCAAACTCTTCTCTTCGTCGTGGTCTTTCTCTTTTCGTTGTAGTTTCCCACCCGCCCTCCCCTTTATTCTCCTTTCTGGATAGGTCCTGCAGGCTACGTTTTGTTCATTTATCTTATGGGGTTATTCTAACCGGTTTTTTCCTCAGGGTTGTGCCTCCGCCGGGGTCCTGAGGTTTTTTCCGCCAGCTTCGGGCTGGTCAATTATCCGGCGGCCCCATTCACCACAGCGGTTCACTTTTTGCATCATGTTGGTCTGGTACATACGTGTACATGTATACATGTATATGTGTGAGGTGGCATGCCCTTCTTCTTGCTCAAGTATACACAATGCTAAGCTCTTCTTCCATCTTCCACCGTGAGTGAACAAAGACCACACTACTACTGTGATCTGTATCTTTCTGTGGTGTGTGGGTGTGTCTGTGGTGTACGCAGAGGCCAGCTAGCTGGCAAAAACATTGTGTGTTGTTGCTAATGCTGTCTATATCTCAGTGTGTGCCAGGATATGTGTAGCGAGAAATGTCGTGACGCTTATCAGTTGAAAGTCGTCACTAAATTAGGAAACCAAAACAATCAATGTTATAGCCAAAATTTTTAGGGAGTTTTTACATTCACAGACACATGGGTCACACAGTGGTGGGATAGGGCCCCTCAACGTGGCCCTGGAATCTGTCACTACAGCACAAGTGGGCGTTCTCTCACAGACTCCCACAGACCGAAGTCAATTTTTGAATTTTTGAAGGTTTAGGGCGTGCTACGAGATCGTACCTTTGATACAACATCCAGTGCTGGTATGGGACCTCCACAGCAAGCCATTTCCACAGCGCTGCAAACCAAATCCAGGATACCCTCAAAACTCGGCAAAGACTACCACTCACGTTCCACTACTGCCTAGTACTGACTCCTACCTGACTTCTTGACACGACTCAAACTTGCCAAAGTCGCTAAATCAACGTCAACTACAATCATCAAGCCACATATCTGCAACGTCACGAGGGTGCTGGCAAAAGTCCTGCTACACGGTGGTGGGCTTCGCCCGCCGCGGTGCAGCCCAATACGTGGCTAAAACACTTGATTCTTTGGACTTGGAGCAAAATTCTGCACACATTCGTGTGTTTCCAAGAGCGCAGCGTGGAGAGGTGGACGGTTAAGATTTATCGTCACTGTGAATGTAAAAACTCCCTAAACATTTTGGCTATAACATTGATTGTTTTGGTTTCCTAATTTAGTGACGACTTTCAACTGATAAGTGTCACGACATTTCTCGCTACACATATCCTGGCACACACTGAGACATAGACAGCTGTAGCAACAACACACAATGTTTTTGCCAGCTAGCTGGCCTCTGCGTACACCGCAGACACACCCACACACCACAGAAAGATACAGATCACAGTAGTAGTGTGGTCTTTGTTCACTCACGGTGGAAGATGGAAGAAGAGCTTAGCGTAGTGTATACATGAGCAAGAAGAAGGGCATGCCACCTCACACATATACATGTATACATGTACACGTATGTACCAGACCAACATGATGCAAAAAGTGAACCGCTGTGGTGAATGGGGCCGCCGGATAATTAACCAGCCCGAAGCTGGCGGAAAAAACCTCAGGACCCCGGCGGAGGCACAACCCTGAGGAAAAACCGGTTAGAATAACCCCATAAGATAAATGAACAAAACGTAGCCTGCAGGACCTATCCAGAAAGGAGAATAAAGGGGAGGGCGGGTGGGAAACTACAACGAAAAGAGAAAGACCACGATGAAGAGAAAAGTTTGAGAACATGATTCTACCATAAAATCACTTTAATGTTCAGCGATGGAGCTTGCAATCACGTTTTGAGCAAAGCCAAGGTGTTCATTGATCTCATTGACCACTTGGTCCATGTTCACACGTTCAGCTGCTTTGTGTCGTATCAAATAAAAAATCAGCTTGTTCGCACAATGGGGCAGGCTAGAAGTAGACAAGCCTATGAATTTGAGAGGCTCAATATATGAACGGCTCTTCATAAGGCCATTCACCAATATAAACTCCTTGTACAATTCGTCTTGCTGTGTAGCTTCACTCCATAATGAGTGGAAGCTTCGCCGAGTCATTACTTCTAGAATGCACAGTCCAAACCTCCAGGAGTCTGCTGATGGATTTACCATCACCCAATCGTGTCCTGTGTGGGCTAGGTCCAGGCGTGGGAAGAGTTCAGGCGGTCTATATGCAGGAGTATCATCCATATGGCACCTATTGATGAACTCGCCTGCAAATTTAGCAGAGCCTAGGTCGATCAACTTCGCGATCCTTGTGCCGTCGGCTCGCATGCTGACGCAGAAGTTTGAAGTCTTTACGTCAGAATGCATAATACCCAGAGAGTTGAGGAATTGAAGACCTTGAGCAGCATCCCGCAGTAAGCCGAGTCGCTCATTATCATGCAGCAGAGTGCTGGGCATCTGCGCTAGTGAGCCTTCTGGAAAATATTCAAGTTCAAAACCATGGTAGCTGTTGAACATATACCAATAAGGCTTGCAGGTTGCAATGAACCGATCTCGTTTGTTCTGTCGAATTTCTTCCTCGCATCTCTGTACATACTGGGTAATCCGTAGTTCTTTATACAACAATTTCCTTCTGTACCTCTCTCCAACACCAGGATAAATCTTGCGTAGTTTCAGCACGCTAGTAGTTCCGGCGCTTCCTGTTTCCACCTTGATGACACGTCTTCTTTCTGTAGCATAAATGCAGTAGCCTGGAACCTCCATTTCCTCCACATCATCAGTAGTTGCGATAGTAATAGTTGTGCCGAAGTGGCATATAGACTTCGCTCGTGCCAACTTATCCGGGTCTACAAAGTTCTTGCTAAACTTTGTGAAATAGTCCTTGAAGAAGGACTCCTCCACTGTGCGCGGATCTTCCGTTGCCATTACTTCTACTGCTTGTATTCCTGCCGACATTGCCTGGTCGTTATTAACTCCTCAGAAATACTTTCCCTCCAACGGGAGCAGAAGGGAACAGCAGCACGTCACGTTTCTAAACCTATCTTCAAATCACGCTCGGGAGAGTTCGCAAAGGCTGCTGCAGCGTGACGGAATACTCAACAAGCGAAGAGAAAAACTCTGTCTCTCACCACTAACTCAAATGCAAAGCGAAGTGAAAGAGTTTTGTCGCACCTCGGTATTTATGCTACATCTTTGCGTGGCTTTGCCGCGCTTAATTCAGCTACAACAGGTCATGACATGTTGGTTTTCTCGAATGGTACTAAGTCTTGACAAAGCAGTTGAAGTACAATTCGAATCAGCGCAACAGCTAATTGCTCTGGACGATGACGAGACCAGTAAGATACTTGACTATACCAACCAAAAGAATGGAAAAGCTGACAGGATTTTCTTTTCTACTTGACCCGAGCCGTACCTTCAAAGACAGCTAGCGTGATGTGTTTCTTGCCGGCCCTATGGCTCCCTACAGGCAAGGCTAAGGACCACTAGGGATGTTAAGTCGCACGTAATCCGTGTGTACTTGACGTGAGTGTACCACCGCTGAACTGAAGTCCAACCGAGCTTTGTTGATTGGCAATAGCCGACGTTACGTGCGACATCACAGAAGTCTCCAACGCCTACCACAGCATTGTACGTGACCCGTCCAGCACAGCTTCACATTCGTGTTGGTGCACAGCCCCAAGACTCTATCTGAGTCTATGCTGACCTTGCAGTCAACCACCTCAGATGACGTCAAGTTCCTTTGAGTTTGAGGCTCCTAGAACGGATAAATCCCTGCAAAGAGTCACGCGGCCTAATTTTAAATGCCTCCAAAAGCCAGGTAATGACTATCTCACCGCAACATGCCGGGCCTGAGGTCTCTATCGTGTGCTGCGATACCTCTCTACCGATAGTGAAATCTGCGCGGTATCTTGGTGTCTTTCTTGACAACCGCCTGAGTTGGTCAGTGTCTGCTCCAGCGCCGGGTGAGCCGGGTAATCCACCCGGTTGGGCGGCGCTTGGACCCGGTTGAAAATATAGTACCGGGTCACCTGTGACCCGGTTGGTACTTTACACTTTCCGGAACTTTGAAAGGACTGACTACATGGCTTGTATGTGTCAGATTATCCGACTCAGATACTTCTTCTTCTTTCGTAATTAATTTTTCTAATTCCTGTCCTATCTTTTCTAAATGCGGCTTATCCATTCGCCTTTATATCATTGGGCCTAGTTCCCGTTTATTGTCCGAATTAAAATAAACCAACCAACCAGTTAAAGCATGTGACTCGGCTGGTGAGACAGCGCCAGGTACATGTGTGCCCGGCTCCGACCCGGTTGAAATGGTTGCGCCAGGTACACGTGTACCCGGCTGTCCTACAATCCTAGAGCAGACACTGGATGTACACGTCAGCGCCATAGTGACCAAAGTTGCGAGGAAGATAGGCGCCTTGTGGCGAGCCCGTCGATGCCTCTCCCGCAGCTCGCGCAAGGTATATGTAAAGGCTATTGTCATGCCGGATATGATATAATTATGGTGCCTGCAGCTTCTCTGCAGCCCTCCGCGTGACCCAACGTCAGCGTCTGCAAGCCATGCAAAACCGGGCGATCCGATGCATTGATGGCAGCCCACCATGTTCCGCGATGCAGCCCCTCCTGGCTGCCAACTCGATTTACCGCGTCACTGAACTTTTCAAACAAAAGCTCCTGATCTTCATCTGGCGTTGTCTAAATGACTCCACTAGCCTTGCTCTAGCCCAGCTTCTCAAACCAGCAGCATGCTGCGGCAGAAGTACGCGCCATCAGCATGCCAATGGTCTGCTCAGCCAGCCAGCTCGCAGTCGGTGTGGCCAAACGAGATTCGCCACCGCAGGGGCATTGCTGTGGAACAGTTTGCCTAGAGAGGTGCGCACCGTATCCAGATTGCAAGATTTTAAGCTAGCCTGCCTTCCTTATGTATGCCTGAAATAGGTTGTGTTTCGTCAGGTTTTGACATGTTCCTTTCTTCTCAGTATTCTCGCTCGCATAGTACTCCAATTCTATGAAAATATTGCCTATGCTGTTGCTCATTAGGATTTTGGCAAATTCTATCTTTCGCTTTCATTATAACTGGGCCAGGAACCCGTTTGAACTTGCGAAGTAAAATAAAATCAATCAATCAAAAAGCCATATGCAGTGATGTCATCCCTGGGTGTTTGCTACGGGCTTGCGCTGAGCAGTTGCCTTGGTTGGTTGGTTGGTTTATTTTAATTCGCACAATAAACGGGAACTAGGCCCAATGATATAAAGGCGAATGGATAAGACGCATTTAGAAAAGAGAGGACAGGAATTAGAAAATTACGAAAGAAGAAGTAACTGACACAGGCGTCAAGCGGGTATCAGGGGTGACAGGGTGGTCGAGAAGAGCTAGAGGGAGGACTAGTCTGAGCAACAATATGGTAGGCAACTTATGCTAAACCTTTCCTGTCTTGCTAAGGTCCGAACGTCATCCAGCAGCAGGTTCCAGTGTGCAGATCCTGCGACGGACGGCCGAGAAGCGCCAGAGCGAGTGGAGGATGGCTGACTGAGCAGACCACTGGACCTCTGATGACGGGTTCTCCTGCCAGCAGATCTGACGAACAGTACAGACACGTGGCACTAGCTTTCCTGTGAAGGCACCTCCAGGCAAACACTAGTAGTAGCTTGCGCTTGCCGAGTTCACCTATCCAGTGCAAGCCGTGCTGCACCAGTAGGGGATACACGGTTGTCTAGGGTGGATGGCCGTCGATAGTTGATAACATTTGGTGTACATTTGCAGAATGATTCATAGACCCTTTTCTCAGTTTCTCATTACAAAAATCCGTTTGCGGGTTTTACGCCTCCCCACTTTGTAGGCCTACTATACTTGATGTCATAGGCACCTCAAAATTCACATCCTCATCTTGTACTGTCGCAGATATACGAATCTCAAAATTGTTTCATCAAACTTGAACAAAACCGATATAGTGAAGAAAAACATCTTTCAAGTACCATGCCCGGCGCCCGCATGGTGCCAAACATTTCACTGTAGCCTGGACTGGCAAAAAATATGGAACGCTTCACGAATTTGCGTGTCATCCTTGCGCAGGGGCCATGCTAATCTTCTCTGTATCGTTCCAATTTTAGAATATGTAACACCGAAGTGATACAACATTATTATCATCGGGGGTGGCTTATATACTGCCTACGCCTTTGCAAGTGGGTATGATCAGGAAACGCGTTACGGACAATACGAATGGACACTATAATTATTATAACCTAGGAGTTTAGCGAATGCATGATCTGCAAACAAGAAAGATTTCCTTGGCTTGTGGTGACTCGCGTGGTACCCGCCTACTGCGTTGTCATGGCAACTGCCAGTGTAAACCAATCACAGGTCAGAATGTTTTAAAAGTTGCTGTTGACTTAGGGCATGAATGGTGTATATTTGGTAGACAGCATCCACGATTCTTGGTAGCAGCCTACCCAAAAATTTCATATGGCATTCAATTGACCGTAACTTTGGTGTCTCTCCATGGATTTGAGTGAATTTCCACCAAACACTCCTGCCACTAACCTGGCCCTCTGGACATGATTTACAAGTTCTTGCGCCTCACTGGCAGGCTTTTGAGGCCGGAAAAAATTCCGGCATGGTGCGACGGTGTAGGCCTCGACCAAATATGCTAAAAAAAGAGCATATTATGCTCGTCGCATATCAGGGAAAACGTCCATAATATGCCAAAGATTTAGCAAGATATGCAAAAAGATATGCCAAAATATTCCAAAATATGCTCGACATAAGCAGGAAGTGTAGATCATTTCAGTAAAATTACAACCTTGGAATAGTCAATGGCTTCACGGCTATCATGCTTCTGGTGTAAATCAAACCACATGCGGAATTGTATGGATGGAATGTGTCCCCAGCAACAGTAGCGATAGTGTTCATCCATGGGGAAATGTAGCAAACGCCTCAACCATTCCAAATTCATCCATAAAAGGCATTTCTGAACGCATTTTGTTCATAATATGAATGTTTTGTCCTCATTTTCTTCAGAATATTTGAATTATATGCTGGCTTCATTCCAATATTCCCTTTGTCGCTCAATATGCCATAATGAACTGTCTCACAAAATATGCTGAAATATGCGCAAGCATATTTGGTCGAGGCCTACCACGGTGTGTGAGCCACCCAGGAGCCAACAAAATGCATTCACAAGTTTTTTTCACATTTTCCTGCCCATTCTGTCCGTGCGCGGGACCCAAACCTAAAAAAAGATCCAGAAACAGCCATGGGTCACACAGTGGTGGGATAGGGCCCCTCAACGTGGCCCTGGAATCTGTCACTACAGCACAAGTGGGCGTTCTCTCACAGACTCCCACAGACCGAAGTCAATTTTTGAATTTTTGAAGGTTTAGGGCGTGCTACGAGATCGTACCTTTGATACAACATCCAGTGCTGGTATGGGACACAGCGCTGCAAACCAAATCCAGGATACCCTCAAAACTCGGCAAAGACTACCACTCACGTTCCACTACTGCCTAGTACTGACTCCTACCTGACTTCTTGACACGACTCAAACTTGCCAAAGTCACTAAATCAACGTCAACTACAATCATCAAGCCACATATCTGCAACGTCACGAGGGTGCTGGCAAAAGTCCTGCTACACGGCGGTGGGCTTCGCCCGCCGCCGTGCAGCCCAGTACGTGGCTAAAACACGTGATTTTTTTGGACTTTTTTTGGACTTGGAGCAAAATTCTGCACACATTCGCGTGTTTCCAAGAGCGCAGCGTGGAGAGGTGGACGGTTAAGATTTATCGTCACTGTGAATGTAAAAACTCCCTAAACATTTTGGTTATAACATTGATTGTTTTGGTTTCCTAATTTAGTGACGACTTTCAACTGATAAGTGTCACGACATTCCTCGCTACACATATCCTGGCACACACTGAGACATAGACAGCATTAGCAACAACACACAATGTTTTTGCCAGCTAGCTGGCCTCTGCGTACACCACAGACACACCCACACACCACAGAAAGATACAGATCACAGTAGTAGTGTGGTCTTTGTTCACTCACGGTGGAAGATGGAAGAAGAGCTTAGCATTGTGTATACATGAGCAAGAAGAAGGGCATGCCACCTCACACATATACATGTATACATGTACACGTATGTACCAGACCAACATGATGCAAAAAGTGAACCGCTGTGGTGAATGGGGCCGCCGGATAATTAACCAGCCCGAAGCTGGCGGAAAAAACCTCAGGACCCCGGCGGAGGCACAACCCTGAGGAAAAACCGGTTAGAATAACCCCATAAGATAAATGAACAAAACGTAGCCTGCAGGACCTATAAAGAAAGGAGAATAAAGGGGAGGGCGGGTGGGAAACTACAACGAAAAGAGAAAGACCACGATGAAGAGAAAAGTTTGAGAACATGATTCTACCATAAAATCACTTTAATGTTCAGCGATGGAGCTTGCAATCACATTTTGAGCAAAGCCAAGGTGTTCATTGATCTCATTGACCACTTGGTCCATGTTCACACGTTCAGCTGCTTTGTGTCGTATCAAATAAAAAATCAGCTTGTTCGCACAATGGGGCAGGCTAGAAGTAGACAAGCCTATGAATTTGAGAGGCTCAATATATGAACGGCTCTTCATAAGGCCATTCACCAATATGAAATCCTTGTACAATTCGTCACGCGGTACAGCTTCACTCCATAATGAGTGGAAGCTTCGCCGAGTCATTACTTCTAGAATGCACAGTCCAAACCTCCAGGAGTCTGCTGATGGATTTACCATCACCCAATCGTGTCCTGTGTGGGCTAGGTCCAGGCGTGGGAAGAGTTCAGGCGGTCTATATGCAGGCGTATCATCCATATGGCACCTATTGATGAACTCGCCTGCAAATTTAGCAGAGCCTAGGTCGATCAACTTCGCGATCCTCGTGCCGTCGGCTCGCATGCTAACGCAGAAGTTTGAAGGCTTTACGTCAGAATGCATAATACCCAGAGAGTTGAGGAATTGAAGACCTTGAGCAGCATCCCGCAGTAAACCGAGTCGCTCATTATCATGCAGCAGAGTGCTGGGCATCTGCGCTAGTGAGCCTTCTGGAAAATATTCAAGTTCAAAACCATGGTAGCTATTGAACATATACCAATAAGGCTTGCAGGTTGCAATGAACCGATCTAGTTTGTTCTGTCGAATTTCTTCCTCGCATCTCTGTACATACTGGGTAATCCGCAGTTCTTTATACAACAATTTCCTTCTGTACCTCTCTTCAACACCAGGATAAATCTTGCGTAGTTTCAGAACGCTTGTAGTTCCAGCTCTTCCTGTTTCCACCTTGATGACACGTCTTCTTTCTGTAGCATAAATGCAGTAGCCTGGAACCTCCATTTCCTCCACATCATCAGTAGTTGCGATAGTAATAGTTGTGCCGAAGTGGCATATAGACTTCGCTCGTGCCAACTTATCCGCGTCTACAAAGTTCTTGCTAAACTTTGTGAAATATTCCTCGAAGAAGGACTCCTCCACTGTGCGCGGATCTTCCGTTGCCATTACTTCTACTGCTTGTATTCCTGCTGACATTGCCTGGTCGTTATTAACTCCTCAGAAATACTTTCCCTCCAACGGGAGCAGAAGGGAACAGCAGCACGTCACGTTTCAAAACCTATCTTCAAATCACGCTCGGGAGAGTTCGCAAAGGCTGCTGCAGCGTGACGGAATACTCAACAAGCGAAGAGAAAAACTCTGTCTCTCACCACTAACTCAAATGCAAAGCGAAGAGAAAGAGTTTGGTCGCGCCTCGGTATTTATGCTACATCTTTGAAATGCTCCACCCGGCAGCGTGCAGTTGCAGCAACGGTGCACACTTACGGCAACGGTGCGCACTTGCAGCCTCCACACCACGGTCGGCACGGAGGCAGGAGGAGTGGCTGCCCACCTAACTGTGGACGCTAAGGACCTCACCCTAGTCACAACTGAGAATTATTATTTCTGGCCAAGGCCCCTGTACGCGAGGCCATGGCACAGCCAAGACTGGCTCCACAGCAGTCGAACGACACGTGCAGGCGAATATGCAGAGGACATGTGCCACATGGCATGAGGTCGTGGCCTAGGCAGGCCCAGAATGTTATGGCTTGAATGTTCGGTTAACGTAGGAGTTAACCGTTGTTAACAGTCACGTACCATTGCTTCGCTGTTGCCGTGTTGCATAACCCTCCTTAGTGGATTACGTGTGTGCACAATCTTGCTCTCTCTACATACTGCTGTGTATCATAGACTACATGCCCACGCTCTGCGCATGCGCAGATTTCCTGTGCGCACAACAGAGCTTGCTGTCTTTCCAGTTTCTTTGCCTGCAGAGTGCAGTCAGCTTTCAAATTCTGAACTCAAAAATTCTGATTTTTGATTTGAGTTTGCCCCCGTCCCGCTTCAGAGTGTTAGTCCTAGTTCTACCGATTGGCTGCCGTCTTTAGTGTTCGCTTTCCTTGTTCTCTCTCAGCTCAGTCCCGTCACACTACGTGTCTTCAGCGGCCAGAGATTATTTGAGTATTACAATCCTGTTCGTCTTCAACCGCCCAGAACTCCAATACCTCCCCACTCGGATTCTGTTGTCTCCGACGTTGCGCCGTCAGTTTCTTCTGCCGCCGCCTTGAATGTGCCAGGCCCCTGATCCCGGGGCGGCAACTCAAACTTCGGCTGCAGGCAGTAATGCGCGTGCGAGGCCGTTTACTCGCAGTTATTAGTATCCTATTCTCTTACTATGTGCTTCCATAGCTTTTACTATGTTCTTCCATAGCCACTTCTAGGCTAAGCCTTCGCCGTCATTTTATTGGGTCGTCATCCCGTTTGAATGTGCGAAGTGAAATAAAATAAAAAAACCAACCAACCAGGCCAACTCCTGTTCGTCGTCAACCAACCGGGACTCCATTATCTTCCTCCGCGGCCTCTGTTGTCTCCGACGTTGCGCCGTCAGTTTCTTCTGCCGCCGCCTTTGAGTGTGGCCCGTGATGTACTTGCTTCGGCTGTTTCTCAGGTCGTCGGCCAGGTCCTCCAGCCCCTGATGGAGCGAGTAGAGCAGTTGGAATCTGCTGCAGCCGTCGTGCCGCCTGTCAACTCCAGCTCCGTTCATGCAGTGGGCCATCCGCCGGCTGCTCGTCCGTCGCTCTCTGTACTACCTGATAAACTCCGCGGGCGAATTGAACGCGGCGAGTTTATTGATTTCGACGACCTCCTCCCGGACGAGCTGGGTGTGGAGCCCGATGTGGTCCAGCTAGCTGTGGGGGCTAACCGCTCTGTCCAACTTGTACAGAAGCCAACTCAGGCCCAGCGCCGCCATGTCCACGATGTAGCGTCATGGCTCGAGGCGTTTACTGTCTACACGAGAGTAATTGTGGCGGCGGCTCCAGATAGGGCAAATGATTTGCTGGCGTATCAGGCCACTATTCTGGATGCAAATAACTCGTATCATGTGGACGTATGGCTAAGTTCTGACAGGCGTTTCCGGCACGCCATAGCCTCCCAACCACTGTCGTACGACTGGGCTATCATCGACTCTAATTTGTGGCAGTCGTCATTCACCAGCCGTGGTCGCCCGCCATGTTCGCGCTGTTCTCTGGTGCACCCAGTGGCCCAGGCCCGATGTCCCTTTAGACCAGGGCCTCCATCCGACGGCGCTGGGAGTGGAGGTCCGCCGCAGTCCAGCGCGCCAACCCATCTTGGGAAGCTTATCTGCCGCAACTTCAACAGGGACCAGTGCAACAACTCATTCTGCTATCGTGCCCACGTGTGCCTTCAATGCCGCGGGAAGCACCCAGAAGTCAAATGTGGCAGGGGACAGTCCGCCACCTCAGCGTCTGCTCCGTAAACATTCTGTGGATACCCCATCAATGTTAGCCGATTAGCCGGGCTCCTTAACCGTCATTCTGATCACTCCTTCTCTCACTTTGTGTTGCATGGGTTGTGTGACGGTTTCACGATAGGCCATTCTGCTGCTATATCTGGTTGCGTTCTCAAACGCGAACTCGTCTCACTCCTGGGCCCCCTCTCGTTCGCTTCCAGAGCAATTCCGCCCCCCCCCCCCCCCCCGTACATTCTTCCGCCCCCTGTATGACCTCGACAAGGCCACATCTGAGATGTCATCTCACCGAATGCTGCATCTGTCAGCCAAGGGCAACCTGAGCTTGTGGCACCAGACTGTCAACATGGAACGGAAAGTCATTTTTCCTGCTAGAGAAGTGGATGCCCAGCGCTGACCTCCAGTCGCAAACCGACGCAAGTGGCACCATTGGATTTGGAGCCTTCTTCAATGGTCACTGGTTCAGAGGTGACTGGTCCCCGCAGCAACTGGAACTAAGCATTACCTACAAGGAGCTCTTCGCCATTGACGTGGCCTGCGCCACATGAGGGATCGAGTGGCTGCGCGTGGAGTTTCAGTGCGACAACCAAGCTGTCGTGGAGTGCCTGAAGACGGGCACGAGCCGGTCTCCTGCAGTCATGGCACTCATCCGCACCCTGTACTCAATCTGTGTGAAGCACAATTTCCTGATCCGAGCATCGCACCTGCCAAGAATTTCCAATACCATCGCTGATGCGCTGTCCCGGAACAAGATGGATGCTTTCAGGACCATTCCTCCTACAGCTGCGGAGCGGCCTGACACCATGGTCCAGCCGATCACTGAGTAAGTGCAAAGACATTCACTTAGGATGCAGATAGCGTTCTCTGTCGATCCTAATCCACAATATCAGTCTGACTTTATGCCTCTAGAACAACGCTCTTGTGCAATACATACTTACCATCTATATTGGCTGTTATCACCCGCTATCTCCTCTGGCCCTAATGGGAATGTCGGCATGGGCACTCCTCCGCAACTGGCCTGTCGCGCACTACTATTAAACTCGCATGGGTCATAAACCGCTCCTGCTCAACGCAGGCCGACCCACCAACTCGCATGGGTCACAAACCGCTTCTGCTCAGCGCAGGCCGACCCACTTGGTCATATATAGCTCCTGCCCTCGGAAGACCGACCACACGATTCGTTACCGCGCACTCAATTGAGGCCAGCTACTCTGCCCGACATTCCCAGTCTTCCAAACTCACTCTCGTGTCTTTTGGTGTGTCGCGTCCTGCCCACGTGTGTGTCTACTCTATACTCTAGCATGGGGAGTAGGATGTTAATCATATTATTTCATGGACTGCACCTGACGTGTAGACTGTAGTCCTTGCTAGCTGCTGCACGCGCTCGCTTGTTCATGCTTGCTCTGTGACGCCCCGACGGCCTTAGGGCTATGGGCTTGTGACGATGATGATGATGATGATGATGATGATGATGTGCCACATGTATGGTTTTGAGCAGCTCGTCCATGAGCCAACTCGTGGTCGCAACACCTTGGACCTCGTGATGTCAGATTTACCAGGCAGAATCGTCACGCCTGCTGGGCATCTGCGCCAGTGAGCCTTCTGGAAAATATTCAAGTTCAAAACCATGGTAGCTATTGAACATATACCAATAAGGCTTTCAGGTTGCAATGAACCGATCTCGTTTGTTCTGTCGAATTTCTTCCTCGCATCTCTGTACATACTGGGTTATTAACAGTTCTTTGTACAAGAACTTCCTTTTGTACCTCTCTTCAATACCAGGATAAATCTTGCGTAGTTTCAGCACGCTTGTAGTTCCAGCTCTTCCTGTTTCCACCTTGATGACACGTCTTCTTTCTGTAGCATAAATGCAGTAGCCTGGAACCTCCATTTCCTCCACATCATCAGTAGTTGCGATAGTAATAGTTGTGCCGAAGTGGCATATAGACTTCGCTCGTGCCAACTTATCCGGGTCTACAAAGTTCTTGCTCAACTTTGTGAAATACTCCTCGAAGAAGGACTTCTCCACTGCGCGGATCTTCCGCTGCCAGCTGCTGCAGCGTGATGGAATACTGAACAAGCCAAGAGAAAAATTCTCTCTCACACCACTAACTCAAATGCAAAGCGAAGTGAAAGAGTTTTGTCGCGCCTTGGTATTTATGCTACATCTTTGCGTGGCTTTGCCGAGCTTAACCCTTTGTGGGTCTTACTCAATGTATGTGAGGGGTGGTCACGCAAACACGCGTACAAACAACGAGCCATAACTCAAGTTCCGTGAGTTGTAGGTATGGGTAAACTATATATTTTCAAAATCTGTATGCCTGGACGCGTCCAGAAAACACAAATATGACTATGTCCAGGCAAGGGTATGACCCGTGGTAGCCCTTCAAGTTGAGAGAAAATACAATTGTGAACAAAAAAGCACAAAAATCACAGCACGAAGTGCATACCAAGTTCGTGATGGAGCTGAAGTCCTATGATAAACAATCAGGTAAGCGCTACGTCTTGGTGAAGAATATATGCTCCTAATTCCGTCCTTGAGCTCCAATACCTCGCCATCGGCGATGCACCAGCAGCAACAGTTCCACAATATCACAATTTTGGTTCGTTCACCTCAGCGCCGCTCGCGTCAGATTCACTCTCGCTCAGATGAGTACTCAGGCGCGATGTCACGCGTGCCGTGATTCTCACGGCCAGGCGAATCAGCTGATCGCACCTGACAAGTCCTTGTAAGAGTTGCTGTTGCTGTGCTTCCTCGCTGGTAGGTAAATTTGATTTCTTCATTCGGGGACGATTTATTTGAGCTAGGAGGACTCAACGGAGCTATCTTTCTCACGACATTACACTGGAAATCCTCCAGGGACATCCAGCCTAGACTGGTGCCGTCAGTGTCCTCAGAAAGCTTTTCTGACACGGCTTCAAGAGATGCACTCCCATTCTCGAAATGCGCGCATGGCGGATGGTCGTCTTTTCCAATTTCACCAGACTTCAGTCGATCGATACTGCAAAAATTTGTATGGTAAGTATGGTTGTTTTTTACACCGCTGGAAAGCCTGGGACCTCAGCTACGAGTGGAGCACCATTTTAGTTGTCTCCTAGCAACAAAACTCACAGAAAATGCGATTTTACTGTAAGGGTCACATACGACCCTTACGCTTATGTGAGACCCATAAAGGGTTAATTCAGCTACACCAGGTCATGACATGGTTTTCTCGAATGGTACTAAGTCTTGACAAAGCAGTTGAAGTACAATTCGAATCAGCGCAACAGCTAATTGCTCTGGACGATGACGAGACCAGTAAGAATTAGATACTTGACTATACCAACCAAAAGAATGGAAAAGCTGACAGGATTTTCTTTTCTACTTGTCCCGAGCCGTACCTTCAAAGACAGCTAGCGTGATGTGTTTCTTGCCGGCCCTATGGCTCCCTTCAGTCAAGGCTAAGGACCACTAGGGAGGTTAAGTCGCACGTAATTCGTGTGTACCTGACGTATGTGTACCACCGCTGAACCAAAGTCCAACCGAGCTTTGTTGATTGGCAATAGCTGACGTTACGTGCGACATCACAGAAGTCTCCAACGCCTACCACAGCATTGTAAGTGACCCGTCAGCCACAGCTTCACATTCGTGTTGGTGCACAGGCGCAAGACTCTATGCTGACCTTGCAGTCAACCACCTAAGATGACGTCAAGCTCCTTGGAGGCTCCTAGAACTGATAAATAATTCCTGCGAAGCTATATGCAGTGATGTCATCCCTAGTTGTTTGCTACGTGCTTCCGCTGAGCAGTTGCCTTGGTTGGTTGGTTGGTGTATTTTAATTCGCACAATAAACGGGAACTAGGCCCAATGATATAAAGGCGAATGGATAAGACGCATTTAGAAAAGAGAGGACTGGAATTAGAAAATTACGAAAGAAGAAGTATCTGACACAGGAGTCAAGCGGGTATGAGGGGTGACAGGGTGGTCGAGGAGAGCTAGGGGGAGGGCTAGTCTCAGCAACAATATGGTAGGCAACTTTTGCTAAACTTTTCCTGTCTTGCTATTGTCCGAACGTCATCCGGCAGCAGGTTCCAGTGTGCAGATCCTGCGACGGACGGCCGAGAAGCGCCAGAGCGAGTGGAGGATGGCTGACTGAGCAGACAACTGGACCTCTGATGGCGGGTTCTCCTGCCAACAGATCGGACGAACAGTACAGACAACGTGGCACTAGCTTTCCCGTGAAGGCACCTCCAGGCAAACACTAGTAGTAGCTTGCGCTTGCCGAGTTCGCCTATCCGGTGCAAGCCGTGCTGCACCAGTAGGGGATGCACGGTTGTCTAGGGTGGATGGCAGTCGATAGTTGATAATATTTGGTGTACATTTGCAGAATGATTCATACTCATAGACCCTTTTCTCAGTTTCTCATTTAAAAAATCCGTTTGCGGGTTTTACGCCTCCCCACTTTGTTGGCCTACTATACTTGATGTCATAGGCACCTCAAAATTCACTTCCTCATCTTGTACTGTCGCAGATATACGAATCTCAAAATTGTTTCATCAAACTTCAACAAAATCTATAATAGTGAAGAAAAAACGTCTTTCAAGTACCATGCCCGGCGCCCGCATGGTGCCAAACACTTCACTGTAGCCTAGACTGGCAAAAAATATGGAACGCTTCACGAATTTGCGTGTCATCCTTGCGCAGGGGCCATGCTAATCTTCTCTGTATCGTTCCAATTTTAGTATACGTAACACCGAAGTGATACAACATTATTATCATCGGGGGTGGCTTATATACTGCCTACGCCTTTGCAAGTGGGTATGATCAGGAAACGCGTTACGGACAATACGAATGGACACTATAATTATAACCTAGGAATTTACCGAATGCATGATCTGCAAACAAGAAAGATTTCCTTGGCTTGTGGTGTCTCGCGTGATGCCCGCCTACTGCGTCGTCATGGCAACTGCCAGTGTAAACCAATCACAGGTCAGAATGTTTTAAAAGTTGCTGTTGACTTAGGGCATGAATGGTGTATATTTTGTAGACAGCATCCACGATTCTTGGTAGCAGCCTACCCAAAAATTTCATACGGCATTCAATTGTTGGTTGGTTGGTTGGTATATTCTATTTTACTTCGCCAGAATGAACAGGCATTGCTGCCTTCTTGCCTGGACAAGTGGATTGTCCAAGCTCTCACAAAAAGACGAAGAAAGGAAAGAAATATTACATGAGAGTGTGAAGCATGCAATCTTATAAAATAAAATAAAAAAATAAAAAAATAAAATTTCCATGAGAGTGTGACGCATGCATGATGAGAGAGGAGAGATAGATATAGATAGAGAGAGAGAGAGAGAGAGAGAGAGAGAGAGAGAGAGAGAGAGAGAGAGAGAGAGAGAGAGAGAGAGACTGCTTTATTGCCTGGACAAGTGAACTGTCCAAGCTCTTACAAAATGATCAACAGCAGCGGCGACAACAACAGCGACAGCGACAACAACAACAGACCAACAACAACAGCAACGGCAACACCACAGCAGCAGCAGCAACAACAACAAGAGAGAGAGAGAGAGAGAGAGAGAGAGAGAGAGAGAGAGAGAGAGAGAGAGAGAGAGAAATAGAGAGAGGGAGAGAGAGAGAGAGAGAGAGAGAGAGAGAGAGAGAGAGAGAGAGAGAGAGAGAGAGAGAGAGAGAGAGAGAGAGAGAGAGAGAGAGAGAGAGAGAGAGAGAGAGAGAGAGAGAGAGAGAGAGAGAGGAGAGGAGAGAGACGCTTTACTACCTGGACAGGGAATTGTACAAGCTGTCACAAAATGACCAACAACAACAACAACAACAACAACAACAACAACAACAACAACAACAACAACAACAACAACAACAACAACAACAACAACAACAACAACAACAACAACAACAACAACAACAACAACAATAACAACAACAGAGAGAGATAGATAGATAGATAGATAGATAGATAGAGGGAGAGAGAGAGAGAGAGAGAGAGAGAGAGAGAGAGAGAGAGAGAGTGTGTGTCAGAGACAGAGAGAGGGGGGGGGAGGAGGAGAGATATGCGGATTGTTAAAATGGATTTCGACATGAAGTTAGGTACAGAGAATGTTAATATGGGTAAAGGCTGGGCAAGTCGAGAGCCGTGGCTAGAGCTTTAAATGTCTGCCAATCACCTTCCATATGGACTGCAACTGGGAGAGCATTCCACAGAATGCTGCTAACAAACTGAATTGAACGACGTCCAGCAGGACCAGGGAGGAACGGAACTCTCAGCAGGCTTGACACTTGACTCCGTGTCGTCCTCAGCTGAGGTGTGGCAGGGTCGTTGATCGGCACGAACAGATTCTTTAACAGGGGACTTGTCTTGTCATTTAAACATTTGAAAACGAAGATGGCAAGCTTCTGGAAGAGAAGCTGTGGCAAGCTTGGCTCACCCAGTAGCTCGAGAAGGGGGGCAGTCGGGACCAGAGTCCTTTGCTGCAGGGTCGCTCTGACACCGGATTTTGACAGGCGGTGGAGTTTATCCAGGAGCTGCTTGGAAAGACTGGAGAAGAAACAGTTGGATCCATAGGACAGATGAGCCCGTATCATGCTGACATACCAGACTTGGCGTGCTCTTAGGCTCAGGGACCTGCCGTGTCGCCATAGCTGTCCAATTACTGGCCGGATCTTGCGTGTTACATGGCTGATATGTGGCTGCCAGGAGAGGTCATTGTCGATTACAACACCCAGGTATTTCGCAGATGTTGTTGATTCCAGGGATTGTCCTCGACAACGTACGTGTTCTTGAACATCAGCACCGCCTCTTGGCTTTACAAACAGAACTTGGGTTTTCTGGGCATTCAGAAGTAGGCCGATGTCATCTAGCCACTTGGCGAGGTTGGTCACTGCAGACGACAGAGACTCGCAGACTTGCTTGGGACACGCGTTGGAGCAATCGAGAGCGATGTCATCAGCGAATTCCTGATCTGCCACATCCGGAGGCATCGTTGACTTGACGTCAGCAGTGTAAATTACAAACAGGAGTGGGCCTAAGACACTGCCCTGCGGAACACCGCGAGAGCAAGGAACAGTCCCTGACAACTGATCCTGCAATTTGATCTGCTGTGTCCGGCCAGACAGGTAACTGCAGAACCAGTTGAGTGCAGTTCCCGAGATGCCTAGCTTAAACAGTTCGGTAACGAGTCGCTCATGCCTGACGCGGTCAAAGGCCTTTGACATGTCGACAAACACGATGCCGGTATACTTGCGCTCTGCCCGTGCCATTTGCCATCGATCAACAGCATACGTTAAGGCATCTTCTGTGGAGTGAAGCTTTCGGTAGGCGAACTGACCGTAACTTTGGTGTCTCTCCATGAATTTGAGTGAATTTTTCACCACACACTCCTGCCACTATGCTGGCCCTCTGGACATGACTTACAAGTTCTTGCGCCTCACTGACAGGCTTTTGAGGCCGGAAAAAATTCCGGCATAGTGCGACGGTGTAGGCCTCGACCAAATATGCTAAAAAAAAGAGCATATTATGCTCGTCGCATATCAGGGAAAACGTCCATAATATGCCAAAGATTTAGCAAGATATGCAAAAAGATATGCCAAAATATTCCAAAATATGCTCGACATAAGCAGGAAGTGTAGATCATTTCAGTAAAATTACAACCTTGGAATAGTCAATGGCTTCACGGCTATCATGCTTATGGTGCAAATCAAAACACATGCGGAATTGTATGGATGGGGTGTGTCCCCAGCAACAGTAGCGATAGTGTTCATCCATGGGGAAATGTAGCAAACGCCTCAACCATTCCTAACTCATCCATAAAAGGCATTTCTGAACGCATTTTGTTCATAATATGAATGTTTTGTCCTCATTTTCTTCAGAATATTTGAATTATATGCTGGCTTCATTCCAATATTCCCTTTGTCGCTCAATATGCCATATATGAACTGTCTCAAAAAATATATGTAGGACTCAGTATAGAGTCCATGCACTATATGATGTCCAGCACCCTATATAGAGTCCATTGGTCCAAAATCCACTATACAGAGTCCAGGAGTCCACTCAGTTTTGATCAGCTTCAACCTGCCGCGCAATCCCCTATAAGGAGTACACTTTTTCTACCAGTCCCCTATTCACAGTCCAGGAGTCCAGTTTATCCAGTCACGCCGTCCTGTGTGTTGTGCCCGAAAAAGAACAAACACCTTTTCAGTTTTGCTTGCCTCGTGGCAGCGCATTTCTTTCTTCGCTTCAGCCATGGCTGCCGGTTCTGCTGTGAAGTTGCTGACAGTAATCTGTCACGAGGTAACCAAGGAGGATAAGGAGACGTTCAAAATCAAATCTGGAAAGCGTCTTGTGGTTCTCTGAAGACGTCTCATCAGTGTGCGGGGTGAAAGCAGAAATTGCAGAACGAGAAAAGTTCAGCACAGTTCAAATCTGACGAGTCAGGTACACTGACACTCTCTTTCGTTCGACGCCACAAGGATCCCCTGTTTGGCTGGCCATTGCTGCCAGTAAGACGTTTGAACGGTTTCATCAGAGCGAGGGATGAAAGCAGAAACCGGAGAAAGAGAAAAGTTCAGCACAGTTCCAATCTGACGAGTCAGATAGTACACTGACACTCTCTTTCGTTCGACGCCACAAGGATACCCCTGTTTGACTGGACAAGAGCTGCCTGTCCCACCGTGTCAAAAGGCTGTCCAACTACATGGCAGGACGATGACTGAGGTAAGGATGCTTTTACTCGTTTCGATTGGTCTGCTGTTCTGTCGTTATGCTTGAATTTTTTTCCATTTTCAAGGAGCGTATCGCGTTTGTTTGATGTTGCTTGAATGAATGCCCTAAAAGTAATCAACCTCTTCGTAATAGTCCTCAAGGACTGCAAGGACTTTGCATCAATCGTATACGATCGTCTAGCTATCATCAATTATTATAATTATTTCATGAGAAATGTATTTTTATCCCTGTGATAATTATGTGAAACTCCACGACACTCTTCCTCTAGTATGATGTCAAAATACAATGGGATCCACAAACGCAGTGCCAGTGTACTAGTAGTAGTAGGAGGATTGCTTGTATGCCAATGACAAGAAAAAGCTTCTCAAGCTAATACTCGTATTCCCTGAAGTAACCGTTTTGATGTCACGAACATGACATTGTGTCAGTGAAACTGCCTCGTGACAACAAATCATTGTATTTCCATCTTGGGGAAGACTGACTGACGGCAACGCTGTACAGATTGTTCAAATCATCTCATTTCAATTTAGTTGCAGTGAAGTGAAACACTGTGTACACTACATGTATGGTGATGTGTCTGTGCGTCTTGAGTGTGCACAAACCATCTTATTCCTCGTATTACTAATAGATTATTGTCCCCACCGTCACCTGTTCACAGGTCTTTGAGTGGATTGATTTTCATTGAGCATCACATTCGTTGAGAACTTGGTAGTTGTGTGCTCCCATGCATCATTACGGTAATAAGCGTATCCTTGTGCTATCTATTTGTTGCAGGTGTGCTGATCTTCAGAAGCTTGCGGAACTGAGTGCTGCTGAACATTTGCATGGCCATGAGCAATGGTGAAGCTTGCTATCGCACTCTCAGCATGTGCTAGTATTATGCTGACTACTGCACTATGTTACTCTCTTACACTACTACATGTATGTAAACGTGCGTGTACCCGTCCCTGTATGCATTAGTTTCGTATAATTATTTGTTATCCCTCTTGACTTTACTTGTAAATGGGTGGACGTTTGCATGGCTGTTGGAGTTGCGTGTGCATTGTGTCTCTACTCTTTTCTTAGTGTTTTCTTGGCGTTGTATAAGTTTGTGTGTGTGTGTGTGTGCGCGCGCGTGCGCGCGCAATAATTTGAAAACAAATAATTAATCCTGGGCTCTCCATTATTCTCTTTCGATTCTTGTTTTTTTCTAGGTATTTTCTTGGCGTTGTGTGGGTGTGTGCATGTGTGTGTGTGCGTGCACAATTATTTGGCAACACTACATGATTGAGATATTGTAATTTGCAGCGTCTGCGAAGAGACCACTTGATTTGAGGCTGGTGTTTGTAGGCTTTTTCATGTAATGAAGTGGCTGCAGTGGCGCCTCAATACATATTTTTTACCTTGAGAAGTGAATGATGTAAAGGATTAAAGGGAGAGGCCGTTTTCTGGTTAATATTCACTGCTTACAGCAGATCCTATGTCTAATTTCGAACTCGATAGGGGATGCCTAATTGGCTGGACTTTATACAGGGAGTGTTGTCCACATAAGACTCTTTAATCTTT
Organism: Sycon ciliatum; assembly: GCF_964019385.1. NCBI lineage: Eukaryota > Metazoa > Porifera > Calcarea > Leucosolenida > Sycettidae > Sycon > Sycon ciliatum. The sequence continues at coordinate 33,341,838 of NC_088644.1, forward strand.
ATAGTTGATTTCAAAGTTTGGACTCCGTACAGTTGATTTTGGACCAATGGACTCTATATAGGGGTGAAGCCAATTGGCTGGACTCTATACAGGGAGTGATGTCCATCTAAACTTTGAGCTCACAGTTGATTCCAAGTTTGGACTCTGTACAGTGGATTTTGGACCAATGGACTCTATATAGGGGTTGGACATCATATAGGGGCTGGACGCTCTACTGAGTCCAACATATATATATGCTGAACTATGCGCAAGCATATTTGGTCGAGGCCTACCACGGTGTGCGAGCCACCCAGGAGCCAACAAAATGCATTCACAAGTTTTTTTCACATTTTCTTGCCCATTCTGTCCGTGCGCGGGACCCAAACCTAAAAAAAGGTCCAGAAGCAGCCATGGGTGGTGGGATAGGGCCCCTCAACGTGGCCCTGGAATCTGTCACTACAGCACAAGGGGGCGTTGTCTCACAGACTCCCACAGACCGAAGTCAATTTTTGAATTTTTGAAGGTTTAGGGCGTGCTACGAGATCGTACCTTTGATACAACATCCAGTGCTGGTATGGGACCTCCACAGCAAGCCATTTCCACAGCGCTGCAAACCAAATCCAGGATACCCTCAAAACTCGGCAAAGACTACCACTCACGTTCCACTACTGCCTAGTACTGACTCCTACCTGACTTCTTGACACGACTCAAACTTGCCAAAGTCACTAAATCAACGTCAACTACAATCATCAAGCCACATATCTGCAACGTCACGAGGGTGCTGGCAAAAGTCCTGCTACACGGCGGTGGGCTTCGCCCGCCGCCGTGCAGCCCAGTACGTGGCTAAAACACGTGATTTTTTTGGACTTTTTTTGGACTTGGAGCAAAATTCTGCACACATTCGCGTGTTTCCAAGAGCGCAGCGTGGAGAGGTGGACGGTTAAGATTTATCGTCACTGTGAATGTAAAAACTCCCTAAACATTTTGGCTGAAACATTGATTGTTTTGGTTTCCTAATTTAGTGACGACTTTCAACTGATAAGTGTCACGACATTCCTCGCTACACATATCCTGGCACACACTGAGACATAGACAGCATTAGCAACAACACACAATGTTTTTGCCAGCTAGCTGGCCTCTGCGTACACCACAGACACACCCACACACCACAGAAAGATACAGATCACAGTAGTAGTGTGGTCTTTGTTCACTCACGGTGGAAGATGGAAGAAGAGCTTAGCATTGTGTATACATGAGCAAGAAGAAGGGCATGCCACCTCACACATATACATGTATACATGTACACGTATGTACCAGACCAACATGATGCAAAAAGTGAACCGCTGTGGTGAATGGGGCCGCCGGATAATTAACCAGCCCGAAGCTGGCGGAAAAAACCTCAGGACCCCGGCGGAGGCACAACCCTGAGGAAAAACCGGTTAGAATAACCCCATAAGATAAATGAACAAAACGTAGCCTGCAGGACCTATAAAGAAAGGAGAATAAAGGGGAGGGCGGGTGGGAAACTACAACGAAAAGAGAAAGACCACGATGAAGAGAAAAGTTTGAGAACATGATTCTACCATAAAATCACTTTAATGTTCAGCGATGGAGCTTGCAATCACATTTTGAGCAAAGCCAAGGTGTTCATTGATCTCATTGACCACTTGGTCCATGTTCACACGTTCAGCTGCTTTGTGTCGTATCAAATAAAAAATCAGCTTGTTCGCACAATGGGGCAGGCTAGAAGTAGACAAGCCTATGAATTTGAGAGGCTCAATATATGAACGGCTCTTCATAAGGCCATTCACCAATATGAAATCCTTGTACAATTCGTCACGCGGTACAGCTTCACTCCATAATGAGTGGAAGCTTCGCCGAGTCATTACTTCTAGAATGCACAGTCCAAACCTCCAGGAGTCTGCTGATGGATTTACCATCACCCAATCGTGTCCTGTGTGGGCTAGGTCCAGGCGTGGGAAGAGTTCAGGCGGTCTATATGCAGGCGTATCATCCATATGGCACCTATTGATGAACTCGCCTGCAAATTTAGCAGAGCCTAGGTCGATCAACTTCGCGATCCTCGTGCCGTCGGCTCGCATGCTAACGCAGAAGTTTGAAGGCTTTACGTCAGAATGCATAATACCCAGAGAGTTGAGGAATTGAAGACCTTGAGCAGCATCCCGCAGTAAACCGAGTCGCTCATTATCATGCAGCAGAGTGCTGGGCATCTGCGCTAGTGAGCCTTCTGGAAAATATTCAAGTTCAAAACCATGGTAGCTATTGAACATATACCAATAAGGCTTGCAGGTTGCAATGAACCGATCTAGTTTGTTCTGTCGAATTTCTTCCTCGCATCTCTGTACATACTGGGTAATCCGCAGTTCTTTATACAACAATTTCCTTCTGTACCTCTCTCCAACACCAGGATAAATCTTGCGTAGTTTCAGAACGCTTGTAGTTCCAGCTCTTCCTGTTTCCACCTTGATGACACGTCTTCTTTCTGTAGCATAAATGCAGTAGCCTGGAACCTCCATTTCCTCCACATCATCAGTAGTTGCGATAGTAATAGTTGTGCCGAAGTGGCATATAGACTTCGCTCGTGCCAACTTATCCGCGTCTACAAAGTTCTTGCTAAACTTTGTGAAATATTCCTCGAAGAAGGACTCCTCCACTGTGCGCGGATCTTCCGTTGCCATTACTTCTACTGCTTGTATTCCTGCTGACATTGCCTGGTCGTTATTAACTCCTCAGAAATACTTTCCCTCCAACGGGAGCAGAAGGGAACAGCAGCACGTCACGTTTCAAAACCTATCTTCAAATCACGCTCGGGAGAGTTCGCAAAGGCTGCTGCAGCGTGACGGAATACTCAACAAGCGAAGAGAAAAACTCTGTCTCTCACCACTAACTCAAATGCAAAGCGAAGAGAAAGAGTTTGGTCGCGCCTCGGTATTTATGCTACATCTTTGAAATGCTCCACCCGGCAGCGTGCAGTTGCAGCAACGGTGCACACTTACGGCAACGGTGCGCACTTGCAGCCTCCACACCACGGTCGGCACGGAGGCAGGAGGAGTGGCTGCCCACCTAACTGTGGACGCTAAGGACCTCACCCTAGTCACAACTGAGAATTATTATTTCTGGCCAAGGCCCCTGTACGCGAGGCCATGGCACAGCCAAGACTGGCTCCACAGCAGTCGAACGACACGTGCAGGCGAATATGCAGAGGACATGTGCCACATGGCATGAGGTCGTGGCCTAGGCAGGCCCAGAATGTTATGGCTTGAATGTTCGGTTAACGTACAAGTAGGAGTTAACCGTTGTTAACAGTCACGTACCATTGCTTCGCTGTTGCCGTGTTGCATAACCCTCCTTAGTGGATTACGTGTGTGCACAATCTTGCTCTCTCTACATACTGCTGTGTATCATAGACTACATGCCCACGCTCTGCGCATGCGCAGATTTCCTGTGCGCACAACAGAGCTTGCTGTCTTTTAGTCCGTGAGCCAAATCTCAGAATCGGCTGTTTTAGCATCGACCGTTGCACCCAGAGAGGGACAAATCGTCCTTCAGCACACCGCTTCAGGATGGTATCCTGAAGCGATTTCCACTTGTTGGACAATTCGAAACTGATCCAGGGAGGTCACAGAAGACGCCAAACATCCAACTTTGCTCACTGACAGCAGCGGCCATTTTCGCCTTCTTCACTTGATTTTTTTGCGCTTGTTCACGGATTCTCATTTTTTGAAGCCATATGAGCAGATTCCACGATCGTACGAGTGCACATAACGCGGAAACCAGTGCACAAAACTAGATTTGAATTTTTTTACCGCTGAGAATTATCAATCCGGATCGATCATGCATGCAAACTGCAGCAAAGTAATTAGTTACACAATGCATTCGTTCAATGCATTCGTTCAGAACTAAACTGACTTCAAAGAATGTCCTAAATACCTCTCGAGATATTTGTTCACCACTTCCTAGGCGTAGAAGACTGTAGTGAGTAACCTTCTGGAGCAAATGGCGGACTCTGCCCCGAGCATGAACTTCTTTTCATCCTGTTCAAGGTCAAATATTACTCAGTTTACGTTGAAGAATAACAATTACATTCGTGAATGGCTGAACTGAGAATACCCTAATGATTTCTCTTGGATTTCGTATCCCAAGTTCCTCTACTTGGCTGGATAAATCGCCTCTTGACTTCATCATACTGGAATTGGACTTGTAGATAATAGCGAGCAATGAATTGGTGAGTGAAGTATATTTATAATAACCACTCCATTACTGAATACATGTACGTAGAATACTCCAGTATAGAATGATATGAACACTGAAGCTAATGTGACATTACGGTAGTACAATAGGAAGTACGTCACTACTGTTGTAAATGCACGCGCTGATCCTATCCAACCTGACAGCCAATGCAAGAGGTTGGAATTGGCTATTGATTGCCTAACACACTCATACAGTACCAAAAACTATCTGTCATTGCTCATTTTCCACTCAACATAACACAGTTGGAAATTACCAGCTAGGTGCACATCTTGGCACATAATGTGTGCTATCGCAGTCCACCGCAGTACACAGTAATACACAGATAACTACCGATATAAGATGATGCCACATACATACATACACGCATACGCGCGCACCCACACCCACACGCGTGCGCATGCGCGCGCACACACACACACACACATGAAGCAGCTGCCGAATCCGACTATGCAGTCTCCCAGACACGCACGCACGGGCACACACACGAACCAGCTGCCGAATCCAACTATACAGTCTCTCAGGCATGCGTGCACGTCCACACACGCGCGCGTGCGCACATACACATGAACCAGCTGCCGAATCCGATTATGCAGTCTCCCAGGCACGCGTGCACGCGCACACACACACACACACATGGACCAGCTGCCGAATCCGACTATGCGGTCTCCCGGGCACGCAACCCCAATGGCAATGGGAGAAGAACAGACTCCAGGAGGACGCCGGATCAGGAGGAGGACCCACCTCAGTGAGTGCAAAATGACCGATGCCCGTTGTCTGTTGTGGTCCTGCTGCCGTCAGTTGTAAATTGATCTCTCTTCACAAGACGGACAGCGACCGAACGAAGGAAAAGCAGATGTCCCTGGTGCCTGCCTGATCACCGAGGCAGAGTCCAGTAGCGGATGGGAGTGAAGGCAATCTAGGGATGCACGTGTGGTCGGCCAAAGCTCCTCTGCTGCGAAACCAGCAACAACAGCATGTCCCGTGGCCGGAACACACTTCCTGTCTTGTCCTGAACATTGCCGTTTCCGGTTACATGTCCCCTCGTGTGAGGGGCCGACAGACATGGAGAGTTTGGCTGAGGCGCTGCTTGCATCAACGTCCTAGCGAGATCTAGACTTTTCTTGAATCCATTTGTTGCAGTTGTGCAGCTGGAACCCTCAGGTTGACTTGCAACATGATCGCTTTGGCTGCAGTGAGCTAAAACCCACCACTGACCTGAAACACGGATCACACTGACCACAGTGATTGTGGCAACACCGTGCCCCGACACCCACCATCCGGCCCGCAGTTGTAGCCTGGGGTGGTGTCACCAACAAAGGAAAGCGCCTAGCACGCACACACATGCACCCGTGCGCGCGCACACACACACATGCACGCGCGCGCACACACACACATGCACGCGCGCGCACACACACACATGTACGCACGATCACACACACATGCACGCGCGCGCACGCACACACAAACACGCGCGCGCGCACACACAGAAACGTGCACGCACACACGCATGCACACACTGGCACACATACACAGACAATGGTATAGTATGTTCCTCGTCAAGCAGCCAGGTGCTCTGGCTTGGACCTCCAGCAGCGCTGGTTTCGCCCTCGCTACTTGTCGTCTTGCCCTCTCCAGTGCTGCCTGCAACAAAACATTCCCTTCTGTAAACTCTGGGTGGACCAGTTCTCGGTGTTGTGTTGACACCGTGCTCTGCTTTCATGGCATTCGTTGTTCGTATCAGCCACTAAGCTCCTGGTAGGTAGCCCCTTGTTGGCCTTAGGATGTGGCTCTGGGTTCACTACTACATGCACATCACTGTCAGTAAGTATAGATAAAGCAAAATCAGAGGCACTGGTCTTCTCCAGTGTTGCAAATGCTCAGGATCACATGCGTGCAATTGGTGTAGCACTTTCCATGATACCAGCCACACTATTTGCTCTTCCCTGAGCCCTTGTGCTGGCAGAGAAAATCCCAGACATGGTCGTCCTTCTCTCGAGCAGCGCTGACGATGCGACGCCAACTTGTAGTCTCGATATTACTCGCTGCAGGCTTCTCGTTTCTACTAAATTGGGTGCTGTCACACAGACACAAATTCCAGCAATATTACTCCGCTGGGCTGTCATTTGCCACTTCGTTGCCGTCAGCTGCCCCATCTGGCACCTCGCTGCCACTAGAAACGTCTTCCTCCTCTTCCATTGTTGTCAAACAACATCAATGTACACGAAAGGAATAAACTTCAATAAAGTGATCACAAAATCCCAAATCCATATTGTCGTCAACGTCGTTATCTTCTAAAAAATAAATTATTTTTCCTCACTCCACCCGAAATCGTACTTTTGTGCTTACTCGTCCGATGCACACCTCACCACTCGCGTAAAAATATTTGTTCTCACGGTGGAATTTGGTCGAGAAAAGAAGCCCTCCCGAAGGTCTCTGGATCGGTTCTGGAACGTCCAACAAGCGAAAACGTATCCTTTGTGATGTCCTTGACCAACACTGTAAGCGGCGACTTGTCCCTCCGAGAGTGCAACGGCACTTGTGATTTTGAGTTTTGGCTCACGGACTATTTCCAGTTTCTTTGCCTGCAGAGTGCAGTCAGCTTTCAAATTCTGAACTCAAAAATTCTGATTTTTGATTTGAGTTTGCCCCCGTCCCGCTTCAGAGTGTTAGTCCTAGTTCTACCGATTGGCTGCCGTCTTTAGTGTTCGCTTTCCTTGTTCTCTCTCAGCTCAGTCCCGTCACACTACGTGTCTTCAGCGGCCAGAGATTATTTGAGTATTACAATCCTGTTCGTCTTCAACCGCCCAGAACTCCAATACCTCCCCACTCGGATTCTGTTGTCTCCGACGTTGCGCCGTCAGTTTCTTCTGCCGCCGCCTTGAATGTGCCAGGCCCCTGATCCCGGGGCGGCAACTCAAACTTCGGCTGCAGGCAGTAATGCGCGTGCGAGGCCGTTTACTCGCAGTTATTAGTATCCTATTCTCTTACTATGTGCTTCCATAGCTTTTACTATGTTCTTCCATAGCCACTTCTAGGCTAAGCCTTCGCCGTCATTTTATTGGGTCGTCATCCCGTTTGAATGTGCGAAGTGAAATAAAATAAAAAAACCAACCAACCAGGCCAACTCCTGTTCGTCGTCAACCAACCGGGACTCCATTATCTTCCTCCGCGGCCTCTGTTGTCTCCGACGTTGCGCCGTCAGTTTCTTCTGCCGCCGCCTTTGAGTGTGGCCCGTGATGTACTTGCTTCGGCTGTTTCTCAGGTCGTCGGCCAGGTCCTCCAGCCCCTGATGGAGCGAGTAGAGCAGTTGGAATCTGCTGCAGCCGTCGTGCCGCCTGTCAACTCCAGCTCCGTTCATGCAGTGGGCCATCCGCCGGCTGCTCGTCCGTCGCTCTCTGTACTACCTGATAAACTCCGCGGGCGAATTGAACGCGGCGAGTTTATTGATTTCGACGACCTCCTCCCGGACGAGCTGGGTGTGGAGCCCGATGTGGTCCAGCTAGCTGTGGGGGCTAACCGCTCTGTCCAACTTGTACAGAAGCCAACTCAGGCCCAGCGCCGCCATGTCCACGATGTAGCGTCATGGCTCGAGGCGTTTACTGTCTACACGAGAGTAATTGTGGCGGCGGCTCCAGATAGGGCAAATGATTTGCTGGCGTATCAGGCCACTATTCTGGATGCAAATAACTCGTATCATGTGGACGTATGGCTAAGTTCTGACAGGCGTTTCCGGCACGCCATAGCCTCCCAACCACTGTCGTACGACTGGGCTATCATCGACTCTAATTTGTGGCAGTCGTCATTCACCAGCCGTGGTCGCCCGCCATGTTCGCGCTGTTCTCTGGTGCACCCAGTGGCCCAGGCCCGATGTCCCTTTAGACCAGGGCCTCCATCCGACGGCGCTGGGAGTGGAGGTCCGCCGCAGTCCAGCGCGCCAACCCATCTTGGGAAGCTTATCTGCCGCAACTTCAACAGGGACCAGTGCAACAACTCATTCTGCTATCGTGCCCACGTGTGCCTTCAATGCCGCGGGAAGCACCCAGAAGTCAAATGTGGCAGGGGACAGTCCGCCACCTCAGCGTCTGCTCCGTAAACATTCTGTGGATACCCCATCAATGTTAGCCGATTAGCCGGGCTCCTTAACCGTCATTCTGATCACTCCTTCTCTCACTTTGTGTTGCATGGGTTGTGTGACGGTTTCACGATAGGCCATTCTGCTGCTATATCTGGTTGCGTTCTCAAACGCGAACTCGTCTCACTCCTGGGCCCCCTCTCGTTCGCTTCCAGAGCAATTCCGCCCCCCCCCCCCCGTACATTCTTCCGCCCCCTGTATGACCTCGACAAGGCCACATCTGAGATGTCATCTCACCGAATGCTGCATCTGTCAGCCAAGGGCAACCTGAGCTTGTGGCACCAGACTGTCAACATGGAACGGAAAGTCATTTTTCCTGCTAGAGAAGTGGATGCCCAGCGCTGACCTCCAGTCGCAAACCGACGCAAGTGGCACCATTGGATTTGGAGCCTTCTTCAATGGTCACTGGTTCAGAGGTGACTGGTCCCCGCAGCAACTGGAACTAAGCATTACCTACAAGGAGCTCTTCGCCATTGACGTGGCCTGCGCCACATGAGGGATCGAGTGGCTGCGCGTGGAGTTTCAGTGCGACAACCAAGCTGTCGTGGAGTGCCTGAAGACGGGCACGAGCCGGTCTCCTGCAGTCATGGCACTCATCCGCACCCTGTACTCAATCTGTGTGAAGCACAATTTCCTGATCCGAGCATCGCACCTGCCAAGAATTTCCAATACCATCGCTGATGCGCTGTCCCGGAACAAGATGGATGCTTTCAGGACCATTCCTCCTACAGCTGCGGAGCGGCCTGACACCATGGTCCAGCCGATCACTGAGTAAGTGCAAAGACATTCACTTAGGATGCAGATAGCGTTCTCTGTCGATCCTAATCCACAATATCAGTCTGACTTTATGCCTCTAGAACAACGCTCTTGTGCAATACATACTTACCATCTATATTGGCTGTTATCACCCGCTATCTCCTCTGGCCCTAATGGGAATGTCGGCATGGGCACTCCTCCGCAACTGGCCTGTCGTGCACTACTATTAAACTCGCATGGGTCATAAACCGCTCCTGCTCAACGCAGGCCGACCCACCAACTCGCATGGGTCACAAACCGCTTCTGCTCAGCGCAGGCCGACCCACTTGGTCATATATAGCTCCTGCCCTCGGAAGACCGACCACACGATTCGTTACCGCGCACTCAATTGAGGCCAGCTACTCTGCCCGACATTCCCAGTCTTCCAAACTCACTCTCGTGTCTTTTGGTGTGTCGCGTCCTGCCCACGTGTGTGTCTACTCTATACTCTAGCATGGGGAGTAGGATGTTAATCATATTATTTCATGGACTGCACCTGACGTGTAGACTGTAGTCCTTGCTAGCTGCTGCACGCGCTCGCTTGTTCATGCTTGCTCTGTGACGCCCCGACGGCCTTAGGGCTATGGGCTTGTGACGATGATGATGATGATGATGATGATGATGATGTGCCACATGTATGGTTTTGAGCAGCTCGTCCATGAGCCAACTCGTGGTCGCAACACCTTGGACCTCGTGATGTCAGATTTACCAGGCAGAATCGTCACGCCTGCTGGGCATCTGCGCCAGTGAGCCTTCTGGAAAATATTCAAGTTCAAAACCATGGTAGCTATTGAACATATACCAATAAGGCTTTCAGGTTGCAATGAACCGATCTCGTTTGTTCTGTCGAATTTCTTCCTCGCATCTCTGTACATACTGGGTTATTAACAGTTCTTTGTACAAGAACTTCCTTTTGTACCTCTCTTCAATACCAGGATAAATCTTGCGTAGTTTCAGCACGCTTGTAGTTCCAGCTCTTCCTGTTTCCACCTTGATGACACGTCTTCTTTCTGTAGCATAAATGCAGTAGCCTGGAACCTCCATTTCCTCCACATCATCAGTAGTTGCGATAGTAATAGTTGTGCCGAAGTGGCATATAGACTTCGCTCGTGCCAACTTATCCGGGTCTACAAAGTTCTTGCTCAACTTTGTGAAATACTCCTCGAAGAAGGACTTCTCCACTGCGCGGATCTTCCGCTGCCAGCTGCTGCAGCGTGATGGAATACTGAACAAGCCAAGAGAAAAATTCTCTCTCACACCACTAACTCAAATGCAAAGCGAAGTGAAAGAGTTTTGTCGCGCCTTGGTATTTATGCTACATCTTTGCGTGGCTTTGCCGAGCTTAATTCAGCTACACCAGGTCATGACATGGTTTTCTCGAATGGTACTAAGTCTTGACAAAGCAGTTGAAGTACAATTCGAATCAGCGCAACAGCTAATTGCTCTGGACGATGACGAGACCAGTAAGAATTAGATACTTGACTATACCAACCAAAAGAATGGAAAAGCTGACAGGATTTTCTTTTCTACTTGTCCCGAGCCGTACCTTCAAAGACAGCTAGCGTGATGTGTTTCTTGTCGGCCCTATGGCTCCCTTCAGTCAAGGCTAAGGACCACTAGGGAGGTTAAGTCGCACGTAATTCGTGTGTACCTGACGTATGTGTACCACCGCTGAACCAAAGTCCAACCGAGCTTTGTTGATTGGCAATAGCCGACGTTACGTGCGACATCACAGAAGTCTCCAACGCCTACCACAGCATTGTAAGTGACCCGTCAGCCACAGCTTCACATTCGTGTTGGTGCACAGCCGCAAGACTCTATGCTGACCTTGCAGTCAACCACCTAAGATGACGTCAAGCTCCTCGGAGGCTCCTAGAACTGATAAATAATTCCTGCGAAGCCATATGCAGTGATGTCATCCCTAGTTGTTTGCTACGTGCTTCCGCTGAGCAGTTGCCTTGGTTGGTTTATTTTAATTCGCACAATAAACGGGAACTAGGCCCAATGATATAAAGGCGAATGGATAAGACGCATTTAGAAAAGAGAGGACTGGAATTAGAAAATTACGAAAGAAGAAGTATCTGACACAGGAGTCAAGCGGGTATGAGGGGTGACAGGGTGGTCGAGGAGAGCTAGGGGGAGGGCTAGTCTCAGCAACAATATGGTAGGCAACTTTTGCTAAACCTTTCCTGTCTTGCTATTGTCCGAACGTCATCCGGCAGCAGGTTCCAGTGTGCAGATCCTGCGACGGACGGCCGAGAAGCGCCAGAGCGAGTGGAGGATGGCTGACTGAGCAGACCACTGGACCTCTGATGGCGGGTTCTCCTGCCAACAGATCGGACGAACAGTACAGACAACGTGGCACTAGCTTTCCCGTGAAGGCACCTCCAGGCAAACACTAGTAGTAGCTTGCGCTTGCCGAGTTCGCTTATCCGGTGCAAGCCGTGCTGCACCAGTAGGGGATGCACGGTTGTCTAGGGTGGATGGCAGTCGATAGTTGATAATATTTGGTGTACATTTGCAGAATGATTCATACTCATAGACCCTTTTCTCAGTTTCTCATTAAAAAAATCCGTTTGCGGGTTTTACGCCTCCCCACTTTGTTGGCCTACTATACTTGATGTCATAGGCACCTCAAAATTCACTTCCTCATCTTGTACTGTCGCAGATATACGAATCTCAAAATTGTTTCATCAAACTTCAACAAAATCTATAATAGTGAAGAAAAAACGTCTTTCAAGTACCATGCCCGGCGCCCGCATGGTGCCAAACACTTCACTGTAGCCTGGACTGGCAAAAAATATGGAACGCTTCACGAATTTGCGTGTCATCCTTGCGCAGGGGCCATGCTAATCTTCTCTGTATCGTTCCAATTTTAGTATACGTAACACCGAAGTGATACAACATTATTATCATCGGGGGTGGCTTATATACTGCCTACGCCTTTGCAAGTGGGTATGATCAGGAAACGCGTTACGGACAATACGAATGGACACTATAATTATAACCTAGGAATTTACCGAATGCATGATCTGCAAACAAGAAAGATTTCCTTGGCTTGTGGTGTCTCGCGTGATGCCCGCCTACTGCGTCGTCATGGCAACTGCCAGTGTAAACCAATCACAGGTCAGAATGTTTTAAAAGTTGCTGTTGACTTAGGGCATGAATGGTGTATATTTTGTAGACAGCATCCACGATTCTTGGTAGCAGCCTACCCAAAAATTTCATACGGCATTCAATTGTTGGTTGGTTGGTTGGTATATTTTATTTTACTTCGCCAGAATGAACAGGCATTGCTGCCTTCTTGCCTGGACAAGTGGATTGTCCAAGCTCTCACAAAAAGACGAAGAAAGGAAAGAAATATTACATGAGAGTGTGAAGCATGCAATCTTATAAAATAAAATAAAAAAATAAAAAAATAAAATTTCCATGAGAGTGTGACGCATGCATGATGAGAGAGGAGAGATAGATATAGATAGAGAGAGAGAGAGAGAGAGAGAGAGAGAGAGAGAGAGAGAGAGAGAGAGAGAGAGAGAGAGAGAGAGACTGCTTTATTGCCTGGACAAGTGAACTGTCCAAGCTCTTACAAAATGATCAACAGCAACGGCGACAACAACAGCGACAGCGACAACAACAACAGACCAACAACAACAGCAACGGCAACACCACAGCAGCAGCAGCAACAACAACAAGAGGGAGAGAGAGAGAGAGAGAGAGAGAGAGAGAGAGAGAGAGAGAGAGAGAGAGAGGGAGAGAGAGAAATAGAGAGAGGAGAGAGAGAGAGAGAGAGAGAGAGAGAGAGAGAGAGAGAGAGAGAGAGAGAGAGAGAGAGAGAGAGAGAGAGAGAGAGAGAGAGGAGAGGAGAGAGACGCTTTACTACCTGGACAGGGAATTGTACAAGCTGTCACAAAATGACCAACAACAACAACAACAACAACAACAACAACAACAACAACAACAACAACAACAACAACAACAACAACAACAACAACAACAACAACAACAATAACAACAACAGAGAGAGATAGATAGATAGATAGATAGAGGGAGAGAGAGAGAGAGAGAGAGAGAGAGAGAGAGAGAGAGTGTGTGTCAGAGACAGAGAGAGGGGGGGGAGGAGGAGAGATATGCGGATTGTTAAAATGGATTTCGACATGAAGTTAGGTACAGAGAATGTTAATATGGGTAAAGGCTGGGCAAGTCGAGAGCCGTGGCTAGAGCTTTAAATGTCTGCCCATCACCTTCCGTACGGACTGCAACTGGGAGAGCATTCCACAGAATGCTGCTAACAAACTGAATTGAACGACGTCCAGCAGGACCAGGGAGGAACGGAACTCTCAGCAGGCTTGACACTTGACCCCGTGTCGTCCTCAGCTGAGGTGTGGCAGGGTCGTTGATCGGCACGAACAGATTCTTTAACAGGGGACTTGTCTTGTCATTTAAACATTTGAAAACGAAGATGGCAAGCTTCTGGAAGAGAAGCTGTGGCAAGCTTGGCTCACCCAGTAGCTCGAGAAGGGGGGCAGTCGGGACCAGAGTCCTTTGCTGCAGGGTCGCTCTGACACTGGATTTTGACAGGCGGTGGAGTTTATCCAGGAGCTGCTTGGAAAGACTGGAGAAGAAACAGTTGGATCCATAGGACAGATGAGCCTGTATCATGCTGACATACCAGACTTGGCGTGCTCTTAGGCTCAGGGACCTGCCGTGTCGCCATAGCTGTCCAATTACTGGCCGGATCTTGCGTGTTACATGGCTGATATGTGGCTGCCAGGAGAGGTCATTGTCGATTACAACACCCAGGTATTTCGCAGATGTTGTTGATTCCAGGGATTGTCCTCGACAACGTACGTGTTCTTGAACATCAGCACCGCCTCTTGGCTTTACAAACAGAACTTGGGTTTTCTGGGCATTCAGAAGTAGGCCGATGTCATCTAGCCACTTGGCGAGGTTGGTCACTGCAGACGACAGAGACTCGCAGACTTGCTTGGGACACGCGTTGGAGCAATCGAGAGCGATGTCATCAGCGAATTCCTGATCTGCCACATCCGGAGGCATCGTTGACTTGACGTCAGCAGTGTAAATTACAAACAGGAGTGGGCCTAAGACACTGCCCTGCGGAACACCGCGAGAGCAAGGAACAGTCCCTGACAACTGATCCTGCAATTTGATCTGCTGTGTCCGGCCAGACAGGTAACTGCAGAACCAGTTGAGTGCAGTTCCCGAGATGCCTAGCTTAAACAGTTCGGTAACGAGTCGCTCATGCCTGACGCGGTCAAAGGCCTTTGACATGTCGACAAACACGATGCCGGTATACTTGCGCTCTGCCCGTGCCATTTGCCATCGATCAACAGCATACGTTAAGGCATCTTCTGTGGAGTGAAGCTTTCGGTAGGCGAACTGACCGTAACTTTGGTGTCTCTCCATGAATTTGAGTGAATTTTTCACCACACACTCCTGCCACTATGCTGGCCCTCTGGACATGACTTACAAGTTCTTGCGCCTCACTGACAGGCTTTTGAGGCCGGAAAAAATTCCGGCATAGTGCGACGGTGTAGGCCTCGACCAAATATGCTAAAAAAAAGAGCATATTATGCTCGTCGCATATCAGGGAAAACGTCCATAATATGCCAAAGATTTAGCAAGATATGCAAAAAGATATGCCAAAATATTCCAAAATATGCTCGACATAAGCAGGAAGTGTAGATCATTTCAGTAAAATTACAACCTTGGAATAGTCAATGGCTTCACGGCTATCATGCTTATGGTGCAAATCAAAACACATGCGGAATTGTATGGATGGGGTGTGTCCCCAGCAACAGTAGCGATAGTGTTCATCCATGGGGAAATGTAGCAAACGCCTCAACCATTCCTAACTCATCCATAAAAGGCATTTCTGAACGCATTTTGTTCATAATATGAATGTTTTGTCCTCATTTTCTTCAGAATATTTGAATTATATGCTGGCTTCATTCCAATATTCCCTTTGTCGCTCAATATGCCATATATGAACTGTCTCAAAAAATATATATATGCTGAACTATGCGCAAGCATATTTGGTCGAGGCCTACCACGGTGTGCGAGCCACCCAGGAGCCAACAAAATGCATTCACAAGTTTTTTTCACATTTTCTTGCCCATTCTGTCCGTGCGCGGGACCCAAACCTAAAAAAAGGTCCAGAAGCAGCCATGGGTGGTGGGATAGGGCCCCTCAACGTGGCCCTGGAATCTGTCACTACAGCACAAGGGGGCGTTGTCTCACAGACTCCCACAGACCGAAGTCAATTTTTGAATTTTTGAAGGTTTAGGGCGTGCTACGAGATCGTACCTTTGATACAACATCCAGTGCTGGTATGGGACCTCCACAGCAAGCCATTTCCACAGCGCTGCAAACCAAATCCAGGATACCCTCCAAACTCGGCAAAGACTACCACTCACGTTCCACTACTGCTTAGTACTGACTCCTACCTGACTTCTTGACACGACTCAAACTTGCCAAAGTCACTAAATCAACGTCAACTACAATCATCAAGCCACATATCTGCAACGTCACGAGGGTGCTGGCAAAAGTCCTGCTACACGGCGGTGGGCTTCGCCCGCCGCCGTGCAGCCCAGTACGTGGCTAAAACACGTGATTTTTTTGGACTTTTTTTGGACTTGGAGCAAATTTCTGCACACATTCGCGTGTTTCCAAGAGCGCAGCGTGGAGAGGTGGACGGTTAAGATTTATCATCACTGTGAGTGTAAAAACTCCCTAAAAATTTTGGTTATAACATTGATTGTTTTGGTTTCCTAATTTAGTGACGACTTTCAACTGATAAGTGTCACGACATTTCTCGCTACACATATCCTGGCACACACTGAGACACAGACAGCATTAGCAACAACACACGATGTTTTTGCCAGCTAGCTGGCCTCTGCGTACACCACAGACACACCCACACACCACAGAAAGATACAGATCACAGTAGTAGTGTGGTATTTTTCACTCACGGTGGAAGATGGAAGAAGAGCTTAGCATTGTGTATACATGAGCAAGAAGAAGGGCATGCCACCTCACACATATACATGTATACATGTACACGTATGTACCAGACCAACATGATGCAAAAAGTGAACCGCTGTGGTGAATGGGGCCGCCGGATAATTAACCAGCCCGAAGCTGGCGGAAAAAACCTCAGGACCCCGGCGGAGGCACAACCCTGAGGAAAAACCGGTTAGAATAACCCCATAAGATAAATGAACAAAACGTAGCCTGCAGGACCTATAAAGAAAGGAGAATAAAGGGGAGGGCGGGTGGGAAACTACAACGAAAAGAGAAAGACCACGATGAAGAGAAAAGTTTGAGAACATGATTCTACCATAAAATCACTTTAATGTTCAGCGATGGAGCTTGCAATCACATTTTGAGCAAAGCCAAGGTGTTCATTGATCTCATTGACCACTTGGTCCATGTTCACACGTTCAGCTGCTTTGTGTCGTATCAAATAAAAAATCAGCTTGTTCGCACAATGGGGCAGGCTAGAAGTAGACAAGCCTATGAATTTGAGAGGCTCAATATATGAACGGCTCTTCATAAGGCCATTCACCAATATGAAATCCATGTACAATTCGTCACGCGGTACAGCTTCACTCCATAATGAGTGGAAGCTTCGCCGAGTCATTACTTCTAGAATGTACAGTCCAAACCTCCAGGAGTCTGCTGATGGATTTACCATCACCCAATCGTGTCCTGTGTGGGCTAGGTCCAGGCGTGGGAAGAGTTCAGGCGGTCTATATGCAGGCGTATCATCCATATGGCACCTATTGATGAACTCGCCTGCAAATTTAGCAGAGCCTAGGTCGATCAACTTCGCGATCCTCGTGCCGTCGGCTCGCATGCTAACGCAGAAGTTTGAAGGCTTTACGTCAGAATGCATAATACCCAGAGAGTTGAGGAATTGAAGACCTTGAGCAGCATCCCGCAGTAAACCGAGTCGCTCATTATCATGCAGCAGAGTGCTGGGCATCTGCGCTAGTGAGCCTTCTGGAAAATATTCAAGTTCAAAACCATGGTAGCTATTGAACATATACCAATAAGGCTTGCAGGTTGCAATGAACCGATCTAGTTTGTTCTGTCGAATTTCTTCCT
The DNA here is from genome assembly GCF_964019385.1 of Sycon ciliatum. Lineage (NCBI taxonomy): Eukaryota > Metazoa > Porifera > Calcarea > Leucosolenida > Sycettidae > Sycon > Sycon ciliatum. Next base: position 33,359,143 of record NC_088644.1, read on the forward strand.
CGCATCTCTGTACATACTGGGTAATCCGCAGTTCTTTATACAACAATTTCCTTCTGTACCTCTCTCCAACACCAGGATAAATCTTGCGTAGTTTCAGAACGCTTGTAGTTCCAGCTCTTCCTGTTTCCACCTTGATGACACGTCTTCTTTCTGTAGCATAAATGCAGTAGCCTGGAACCTCCATTTCCTCCACATCATCAGTAGTTGCGATAGTAATAGTTGTGCCGAAGTGGCATATAGACTTCGCTCGTGCCAACTTATCCGCGTCTACAAAGTTCTTGCTAAACTTTGTGAAATATTCCTCGAAGAAGGACTCCTCCACTGTGCGCGGATCTTCCGTTGCCATTACTTCTACTGCTTGTATTCCTGCTGACATTGCCTGGTCGTTATTAACTCCTCAGAAATACTTTCCCTCCAACGGGAGCAGAAGGGAACAGCAGCACATCACGTTTCAAAACCTATCTTCAAATCACGCTCGGGAGAGTTCGCAAAGGCTGCTGCAGCGTGACGGAATACTCAACAAGCGAAGAGAAAAACTCTGTCTCTCACCACTAACTCAAATGCAAAGCGAAGAGAAAGAGTTTGGTCGCGCCTCGGTATTTATGCTACATCTTTAAAATGCTCCACCAGGCAGCGTGCAGTTGCAGCAACGGTGCACACTTACGGCAACGGTGCGCACTTGCAGCCTCCACACCACGGTCGGCACGGAGGCAGGAGGAGTGGCTGCCCACCTAACTGTGGACGCTAAGGACCTCACCCTAGTCACAACTGAGAATTATTATTTCTGGCCAAGGCCCCTGTACGCGAGGCCATGGCACAGCCAAGACTGGCTCCACAGCAGTCGAACGACACGTGCAGGCGAATATGCAGAGGACATGTGCCACATGGCATGAGGTCGTGGCCTAGGCAGGCCCAGAATGTTATGGCTTGAATGTTCGGTTAACGTAGGAGTTAACCGTTGTTAACAGTCACGTACCATTGCTTCGCTGTTGCCGTGTTGCATAACCCTCCTTAGTGGATTACGTGTGTGCACAATCTTGCTCTCTCTACATACTGCTGTGTATCATAGACTACATGCCCACGCTCTGCGCATGCGCAGATTTCCTGTGCGCACAACAGAGCTTGCTGTCTTTCCAGTTTCTTTGCCTGCAGAGTGCAGTCAGCTTTCAAATTCTGAACTCAAAAATTCTGATTTTTGATTTGAGTTTGCCCCCGTCCCGCTTCAGAGTGTTAGTCCAAGTTCTACCGATTGGCTGCCGTCTTTAGTGTTCGCTTTCCTTGTTCTCTCTCAGCTCAGTCCCGTCACACTACGTGTCTTCAGCGGCCAGAGATTATTTGAGTATTACATTCTCACGATGGCTCGTTTCTCGACCAGACAAAAGACGCCATCGGCCAGAGTGGCAGCTCAACCTTCGGATACAGGACGTAATGTGCGTGTGCGGCGAAATCCTGTTCGTCTTCAACCGCCCAGAACTCCAATACCTCCCCACTCGGATTCTGTTGTCTCCGACGTTGCGCCGTCAGTTTCTTCTGCCGCCGCCTTGAATGTGCCAGGCCCCTGATCCCGGGGCGGCAACTCAAACTTCGGCTGCAGGCAGTAATGCGCGTGCGAGGCCGTTTACTCGCAGTTATTAGTATCCTATTCTCTTACTATGTGCTTCCATAGCTTTTACTATGTTCTTCCATAGCCACTTCTAGGCTAAGCCTTCGCCGTCATTTTATTGGGTCGTCATCCCGTTTGAATGTGCGAAGTGAAATAAAATAAAAAAACCAACCAACCAGGCCAACTCCTGTTCGTCGTCAACCAACCGGGACTCCATTATCTTCCTCCGCGGCCTCTGTTGTCTCCGACGTTGCGCCGTCAGTTTCTTCTGCCGCCGCCTTTGAGTGTGGCCCGTGATGTACTTGCTTCGGCTGTTTCTCAGGTCGTCGGCCAGGTCCTCCAGCCCCTGATGGAGCGAGTAGAGCAGTTGGAATCTGCTGCAGCCGTCGTGCCGCCTGTCAACTCCAGCTCCGTTCATGCAGTGGGCCATCCGCCGGCTGCTCGTCCGTCGCTCTCTGTACTACCTGATAAACTCCGTGGGCGAATTGAACGCCGCGAGTTTATTGATTTCGATGACCTCCTCCCCGACCGGCTGGGTGTGGAGCCCGATGTGGTCCAGCTAGCTGTGGGGGCTAACCGCTCTGTCCAACTTGTACAGAAGCCAACTCAGGCCCAGCGCCGCCATGTCCACGATGTAGCGTCATGGCTCGAGGCGTTTACTGTCTACACGAGAGTAATTGTGGCGGCGGCTCCAGATAGGGCAAATGATTTGCTGGCATATCAGGCCACTATTCTGGATGCAAATAACTCGTATCATGTGGACGCATGGCTAAGTTCTGACAGGCGTTTCCGGCGCGCCATAGCCTCCCAACCACTGTCGTACGACTGGGCTATCATCGACTCTAATTTGTGGCAGTCGTCATTCACCAGCCGTGGTCGCCCGCCATGTTCGCGCTGTTCTCTGGTGCACCCAGTGGCCCAGGCCCGATGTCCCTTTAGACCAGGGCCTCCATCCGACGGCGCTGGGAGTGGAGGTCCGCCGCAGTCAAGCGCGCCAACCCATCTTGGGAAGCTTATCTGCCGCAACTTCAACAGGGACCAGTGCAACAACTCATTCTGTTATCGTGCCCACGTGTGCCTTCAATGCCGCGGGAAGCACCCAGAAGTCAAATGTGGCAGGGGACAGTCCGCCACCTCAGCGTCTGCTCCGTAAACATTCTGTGGATACCCCATCAATGTTAGCCGATTAGCCGGGCTCCTTAACCGTCATTCTGATCACTCCTTCTCTCACTTTGTGTTGCATGGGTTGTGTGACGGTTTCACGATAGGCCATTCTGCTGCTATATCTGGTTGCGTTCTCAAACGCGAACTCGCCTCACTCCTGGGCCACCTCTTGTTCGCTTCCAGAGCAATTCCGGCCGCCCGTACATTCTTCCGCCCCCTGTATGACCTCGACAAGGCCACATCTGAGATGTCATCTCACCGAATGCTGCATCTGTCAGCCTCAGCCAAGGGCGACCTGAGCTGGTGGCACCAGACTGTCAACATGGAACGGAAAGTCATTTTTCCTGCTAGAGAAGTGGATGCCCAGCGCTGACCTCCAGTCGCAAACCGACGCAAGTGGCACCATTGGATTTGGAGCCTTCTTCAATGGTCACTGGTTCAGAGGTGACTTGTCCCCGCAGCAACTGGAACTAAGCATTACCTACAAGGAGCTCTTCGCCATTGACGTGGCCTGCGCCACATGAGGGATCGAGTGGCTGCGCGTGGAGTTTCAGTGCGACAACCAAGCTGTCGTGGAGTGCCTGAAGACGGGCACGAGCCGGTCTCCTGCAGTCATGGCACTCATCCGCACCCTGTACTCAATCTGTGTGAAGCACAATTTCCTGATCCGAGCATCGCACCTGCCAAGAATTTCCAATACCATCGCTGATGCCCTGTCCCGGAACAAGATGGATGCTTTCAGGACCATTCCTCCTACAGCTGCGGAGCGGCCTGACACCATGGTCCAGCCGATCACTGAGTAAGTGCAAAGACATTCACTTAGGATGCAGATAGCGTTCTCTGTCGATCCTAATCCACAATATCAGTCTGACTTTATACCTCTAGAACAACGCTCTTGTGCAATACATACTTACCATCTATATTGGCTGTTATCACCCGCTATCTCCTCTGGCCCTAATGGGAATGTCGGCATGGGCACTCCTCCGCAACTGGCCTCTCGCGCACTACTATTAAACTCGCATGGGCCATAAACCGCTCCTGCTCAACGCAGGCCGACCCACCAGCTCGCATGGGTCACAAACCGCTTCTGCTCAGCGCAGGCCGACCCACTTGGTCATATATAGCTCCTGCCCTCGGTAGGCCGACCACACGATTCGTTAACGCGCACTCAATTGAGGCCAGCTACTCTGCCCGACATTCCCAGTCTTCCAAACTCACTCTCGTGTCTTTTGGTGTGTCGCATCCCGCACACGTGTGTGTCTACTCTATACTCTAGCATGGGGAGTAGGATGTTAATCATATTATTTCATGGACTGCACCTGACGTGTAGTCCTTGCTAGCTGCTGCACGCGCTCGCTTGTTCATGCTTGCTCTGTGACGCCCCGACGGCCTTAGGGCTATGGGCTTGTGATGATGATGATGATGATGATGATGATGATGATGATGATGATGTGCCACATGTATGGGTTTGACCAGCTCGTCCATGAGCCAACTCGTGGTCGCAACACCTTGCACCTCGTGATGTCAGATTTACCAGGCAGAATCGTCACGCCTGCTGGGCATCTGCGCCAGTGAGCCTTCTGGCAAATATTCAAGTTCAAAACCATGGTAGCTATTGAACATATACCAATAAGGCTTGCAGGTTGCAATGAACCGATCTCGTTTGTTCTGTCGAATTTCTTCCTCGCATCTCTGTACATACTGGGTTATTAACAGTTCTTTATGCAAGAACTTCCTTTTGTACCTCTCTTCAATACCAGGATAAATCTTGCGTAGTTTCAGCACGCTTGTAGTTCCAGCTCTTCCTGTTTCCACCTTGATGACACGTCTTCTTTCTGTAGCATAAATGCAGTAGCCTGGAGCCTCCATTTCCTCCACATCATCAGTAGTTGCGATAGTAATAGTTGTGCCGAAGTGGCATATAGACTTCGCTCGTGCCAACTTATCCGGGTCTACAAAGTTCTTGCTCAACTTTGTGAAATATTCCTCGAAGAAGGACTTCTCCACTGCGCGGATCTTCCGCTGCCAGCTGCTGCAGCGTGATGGAATACTGAACAAGCCAAGAGAAAAATTCTCTCTCACACCACTAACTCAAATGCAAAGCGAAGTGAAAGAGTTTTGTCGCGCCTTGGTATTTATGCTACATCTTTGCGTGGCTTTGCCGAGCTTAATTCAGCTACACCAGGTCATGACATGGTTTTCTCGAATGGTACTAAGTCTTGACAAAGCAGTTGAAGTACAATTCGAATCAGCGCAACAGCTAATTGCTCTGGACGATGACGAGACCAGTAAGAATTAGATACTTGACTATACCAACAAAAAGAATGGAAAAGCTGACAGGATTTTCTTTTCTACTTGTCCCGAGCCGTACCTTCAAAGACAGCTAGCGTGATGTGTTTCTTGCCGGCCCTATGGCTCGCTACAGTCAAGGCTAAGGACCACTAGGGAGGTTAAGTCGCACGTAATTCGTGTGTACCTGACGTATGTGTACCACCGCTGAACCAAAGTCCAACCGAGCTTTGTTGATTGGCAATAGCCGACGTTACGTGCGACATCACAGAAGTCTCCAACGCCTACCACAGCATTGTAAGTGACCCGTCAGCCACAGCTTCACATTCGTGTTGGTGCACAGCCGCAAGACTCTATGCTGACCTTGCAGTCAACCACCTCAGATGACGTCAAGCTCCTTGGAGGCTCCTAGAACTGATAAATAATTCCTGCGAAGCCATATGCAGTGATGTCATCCCTAGTTGTTTGCTACGTGCTTGCGCTGAGCAGTTGCCTTGGTTGGTTGGTTGGTTTATTTTAATTCGCACAATAAACGGGAACTAGGCCCAATGATAATCTAAAGGCGAATGGATAAAACCCATTTTAGAAAAGAGAGGACTGGAATTAGAAAACTACGGAAGAAGAAGTATCTGACACAGGAGTCAAGCGGGTATCAGGGGTGACAGGGTGGTCGAGGAGAGCTAGGGGGAGGGCTAGTCTCAGCAAAAATTATGGTAGGCAACTTTTGCTAAACTTTTCCTGTCTTGCTATTGTCCGAACGTCATCCGGCAGCAGGTTCCAGTGTGCAGATCCTGCGACGGACGGCCGAGAAGCGCCAGAGCGAGTGGAGGATGGCTGACTGAGCAGACCACTGGACCTCTGATGGCGGGTTCTCCTGCCAGCAGATCTGACGAACAGTACAGACAACGTGGCACTAGCTTTCCCGTGAAGGCACCTCCAGGCAAACACTAGTAGTAGCTTGCGCTTGCCGAGTTCGCCTATCCGGTGCAAGCCGTGCTGCACCAGTAGGAGATGCACGGTTGTCTAGGTTGGATGGCAGTCGATAGTTGATAATATTTGGTGTACATTTGCAGAATGATTCATACTCATAGACCCTTTTCTCAGTTTCTCATTAAAAAAAATCCGTTTGCGGGTTTTACGCCTCCCCACTTTGTTGGCCTACTATACTTGATGTCATAGGCACCTCAAAATTCACTTCCTCATCTTGTACTGTCGCAGATATACGAATCTCAAAATTGTTTCATCAAACTTCAACAAAACCTATAATAGTGAAGAAAAAACATCTTTCAAGTACCATGCCCGGCGCCCGCATGGTGCTAAACACTTCACTGTAGCCTGGACTGGCAAAAATATGGAACGCTTCACGAATTTGCGTGTCATCCTTGCGCAGGGGCCATGCTAATCTTCTCTGTATCGTTCCAATTTTAGTATATGTAACACCGAAGTGATACAATATTATTATCATCGGGAGTGGCTTATATACTGCCTACGCCTTTGCAAGTGGGTATGATCATGAAACGCGTTACGGACAATACGAATGGACACTATAATTATTATAACCTAGGAATTTAGCGAATGCATGATCTGCGAACAAGGAAGATTTCCTTGGCTTGTGGTGTCTCGCGTGGTGCCCGCCTACTGCGTCGTCATGGCAACTGCCAGTGTAAACCAATCACAGGTCAGAATGTTTTAAAAGTTGCTGTTGACTTAGGGCATGAATGGTGTATATTTTGTAGACAGCATCCACGATTCTTGGTAGCAGCCTACCCAAAAATTTCATATGTCATTCAATTGACCGTAACTTTGGTGTCTCTCCATGAATTTGAGTGAATTTTTCACCACACACTCCTGCCACTATGCTGGCCCTCTGGACATGACTTACAAGTGTAGTATCCCTGCCCGACCAATACGGAAGCAGTACGGAACTAATACGGAGCTTTGCCTGATGTATATTTAGTGTATCTCCGTATGTAAGCGTACGGCGTCTGCTGCATAAAAGCGGCTGCGCATTTCTGCTTTGATGAAGAGAAGATTAGATTAGATTGGATAGCAATGAAAGCTAACTCGAAGAATAAGGATTCAGCCTCTAGGTGAGCACCGGAGAGAAAGTCAGTTATTTTGCCGCTTCTTCTTTCACGAACGATTATATCTCAGGTGTGTACCTGAAAGTAGAATAAAAGTAATTATTGTTGATTTCACCGCGCCTACCACTCGGCTACCTATTACATTGGTGGCAGCGGTGTGTTTTAGAACAACGTGATGCGACCCCAGACTACCATGGCGATTCTAAGCGACCTGCTACCTTCATGAATACTACCGGTGGTGATGGCGAAGCTGATGAGGACGACAACAGGCAGGCTGCTGCCCAAGACAAGGAGGGTATTCCCCAAGACCAGCAGCGTTTGATTTTCGCCGGCACACAGTCGGAAGCAGGAGCCCACTCTTCACTTGGTACTTCGCCTCCGTGGTGGGATGCAGATTTTCGTCAACACTCTTCCTGGCTAGACCATCACTCTTTACGTCGCGCAAAGCGATGCTATCGACAATGTGAAGACCACGATTCAAGACGAGGAGGGAGGTCATTTGTCTGACGCCGAGCTAACCGCTCTGAGTGACCGGCTCAACCAAGATGAAGATAAAACCTGGCTCGCCCTCCGCCATAGCTCCAGCCGCCGCCGTGGTTACTAACGCTGATTCTAGGTATGGCATTTTCTTTCCTCTCTTCCTTCAGTCTCCCTGTTCTTTTCAGTCTTCCTTTATGCGAGTGTGTGAATCCAGTTTAGTTTGGTAGGCGTCTGATCATGGTGAGCCACGGCTTACCCAGCTAACGTGGGACAATGTGTGTGACAACGCCCCTTATAGTTATAGTGTATTCAGTTCGGTTTTTGAACTGCGATGTTCCTGGCGGGTTGTGCCAGCGTTGTGCAGCAAGAGTGCTGTAGTTTTTCAGGTCCTATTTGGAGGACATTTCTTTCCCCTTTTAACCCCGTGAGATCGTGTGAACCTGGTGTGCTTCTACTTTATCATTTGTTATCAGTTCATTTCTTCTGTCTTCTCTAAACGTTATCATTTCCGATATAATTTGCCATCTTCCGGTTGACGCTGTGTTCGTAACTCTTCACTAATTTTTTGAAAATCACGAGGGCGTGATTATCTGTAGGAAGGGAGGGTGTAGTAAGTTCTTGCGCCTCACTGACAGGCTTTTGAGGCTGGAAAAAATTCCGGCATAGTGCGACGGTGTAGGCCTCGACCAAATATGCTAAAAAAAGAGCATATTATGCTCGTCGCATATCAGGGAAAACGTCCATAATATGCCAAAGATTTAGCAAGATATGCAAAAAGATATGCCAATATATTCCAAAATATGCTCGACATAAGCAGGAAGTGTAGATCATTTCAGTAAAATTACAACCTTGGAATAGTCAATGGCTTCACGGCTATCATGCTTGTGGTGCAAATCAAAACACATGCGGAATTGTATGGATGGGGTGTGTCCCCAGCAACAGTAGCGATAGTGTTCATCCATGGGGAAATGTAGCAAACGCCTCAACCATTCCCGGCAAATTTATCCATAAAAGGCATTTCTGAACGCATTTTGTTCATAATATGAATGTTTTGTCCTCATTTTCTTCAGAATATTTGAATTATATGCTGGCTTCATTCCAATATTCCCTTTGTCGCTCAATATGCCATATATGAACTGTCTCACAAAATATACTGAAATATGCGCAAGCATATTTGGTCGAGGCCTACCACGGTGTGCGAGACACCCAGGAGCCAACAAAATGCATTCACAAGTTTTTTCACATTTTCTTGCCCATTCTGTCCGTGCGCGGGACCCAAACCTAAAAAAAGGTCCAGAAGCAGCCATGGGTGGTGGGATAGGGCCCCTCAACGTGGCCCTGGAATCTGTCACTACAGCACAAGTGGGCGTTCTCTCACAGACTCCCACAGACCGAAGTCAATTTTTGATTTTTTGAAGGTTTAGGGCGTGCTACGAGATCGTACCTTTGATACAACATCCAGTGCTGGTATGGGACCTCCACAGCAAGCCATTTCCACAGCGCTGCAAACCAAATCCAGGATACCCTCAAAACTCGGCAAAGACTACCACTCACGTTCCACTACTGCCTAGTACTGACTCCTACCTGACTTCTTGACACGACTCAAACTTGCCAAAGTCACTAAATCAACGTCAACTACAATCATCAAGCCACATATCTGCAACGTCACGAGGGTGCTGGCAAAAGTCCTGCTACGGCGGTGGGCTTCGCCCGCCGCCGTGCAGCCCAGTACGTGGCTAAAGCGGGATTCACAGAAGCTTTTTTGCGATGCGACACGCGATGCGACGCGATCTGCGATGGATGCGTGCGATGCGAACTCACGAAATACCATTCACAGAAGAAGTCAGCGATGCGACAAAGTTTTGCTGATTTGGGTACGTCACCATGATATTCGCGCGGTTTGACACAACTTGTAAAAATTTATAGGCAACTCTTGCACCTTTGTACAACTTTGCTGTAGAAAAGGTCAAAATCGTACACCAAATCGCTTGTAGCATCGCATCGCATCGCAAAAGTTGAGCCAAGCTCAACTTCTGCGATGGCCTGCGATGGCCCAGTTGCGGCAGTTGCGTGGGGTGCGACATGGCTGCGATTTGGGGTTTTCCCCGTTTCGCGTCTGTCGCATCGCAAAAAAGCTTATGTGAATCCCGCTTAAAACACTTGATTTTTTTGGACTTTTTTTGGACTTGGAGCAAAATTCTGCGCACATTCGCGTGTTTCCAAGAGCGCAGCGTGGAGAGGTGGACGGTTAAGATTTATCGTCACTGTGAATGTAAAAACTCCCTAAAATTTTTGGCTATAACATTGATTGTTTTGGTTTCCTAATTTAGTGACGACTTTCAACTGATAAGTGTCACGACATTTCTCGCTACACATATCCTGGCACACACTGAGACATAGACAGCATTAGCAACAACACACAATGTTTTTGCCAGCTAGCTGGCCTCTGCGTACACCACAGACACACCCACACACCACAGAAAGATACAGATCACAGTAGTAGTGTGGTCTTTGTTCACTCACGGTGGAAGATGGAAGAAGAGCTTAGCATTGTGTATACATGAGCAAGAAGAAGGGCATGCCACCTCACACATATACATGATTGTATACATGTACACGTATGTACCAGACCAACATGATGCAAAAAGTGAACCGCTGTGGTGAATGGGGCCGCCGGATAATTAACCAGCCCGAAGCTGGCGGAAAAAACCTCAGGACCCCGGCGGAGGCACAACCCTGAGGAAAAACCGGTTATTTATTATTATTATTATTTATTCTTCTTTTACTAGGGAATTCCCAACAGGCGTCAGCGCCTTTTTACAGGGAACGCTAGGTATAATTTGATGGATGAGCGAAATTCAGCTGGTGAACTAGACATGCGGCAAGCCGGTGGAAGTGTATTCCACCTGGCAGCGCCCAAATAAGAAATTGCACTAAAGCCATATCGGGTGTTAGCGGGGGGCAGAACAAGAGCAGCAGAGACTTGGCCACGGGTGGTGGCTGCAGTGCGAGCACCATGGGCGCGCAAGGTAAAGCGGTCTCGCAGAAGAGGACTAGCAAGTCCATTCAGGCAGCGGTAAACAAACACATAGGTTTTGAAGTTGAGGCGTTTCTCAAGGGCGTACAAGTTAGTATGACTGTATAGAAGAGTGGTGGGAGTCATTCTATCCAACGAAAATATTCTCTTTAATGCTACGCGGCTGGCAGTAACAGTCGATGCGCCAGAGCGAAAAAAAGCCCTTTTTTATTATCCCGGTCAGCTCATTTTGTACAGAGGTGAAGATGACGATTCCGTGAAGAAGTAATGGCTGACGTTGTCGAACATTCAGACCCACTGGAGGCGTTTCACAGCCTGGAGCCCGCCGATAAGGAATTCGATGTGACTTGAGTAAGTACTAAAGTAATCCGTACTATTTTTGGGGCCAGCTATTGAGCCATTGGGAAGTTTCGTGTCGTCGTTTTCTTACAGTACAGTCGTAGAAATTTCCTCCCTTCTTTGGTATTCAGCCAGTAATGGACTCCATCAAATCTTACACAATATCCGAGATAGCAGAAAGATAGTCCCAACCAACCTGTGTAAAGATCTGGTCATGTCTATGTCCAGACCTACTGCTAACTCAAATGGCACGAAATGAAAGAATTTTTTTGTGATACGTGTAAAATCCACGAAAGTGACATTTCATCACACCTAAGTTTCAAACTATCCCAGGTTACAATAGTTTCTCGCCCATATAGCAGCAGATGGATTGTGTTCCCGGTATATCACCATTTCCAGTGGAAGTAGTGTGTTCCACGTCTATCCATGCTCATTGAAACTCAGGCAGATGTGTATATTTGTGTATTTCAGGTCAAAATTCGTAGTGCATTCCATGTTTCTAGCATATATGCCATAATTCCAGTAAACGATAACACGCACGCATCACCTGTGTGCACATTGACTCAATCTTGGTCCAATTCGTTGCTGGTTTCTTGCTTTTCAGTCTCCTCAAATGAAACAACCTTTTGCTTACTGGAACTGTCGCATTCTTCCCTCGCGGAGGTGTTGTTGAACAGAAAGTGTGGCATTTTAGCCCTGGCCTGCATAACAGATTTGCCTTTTGCACTCGCATTGTATGATCCTGCAGTGGACTTGCATCCACAGCCTTTTGTGAGGCCTGTGACAGGCTGTCTGACTGCTGCAAGATGTTTGTCAGAGCCCCACACCATGACTAGGTCATTGGTTCTTCACAATCCCTACCTTGAAGAGGTGGGTAGTTGATAGTAGATTTTGTTGCTTAAATTAAGCGATAATCAGAGACAACAATTATTCCAGTGTAGCTCAATTCCACTTGTAAGTTTTACGGCACCGCCATCCATGGACTCTTGGTACTACTCCATACTGAAGTTTCACTGTGTGTGGAACCCGCCTGTCTGTGTTAGTGTTTTGCTTTGACGTCGCTTCGTCTCAGTTTCTTCCTCAGTGCTTGTTGTGATTGGCATGTGGCGGGCAAATGGCCATGGAACTTCAACTGTGGTACTTGCATCAATTGGGCTAGTGTGACCAGTGGATGGTAGTTTATTTACATGTTGGACTGGTGTGCCACGTAGCCTTCTGCTGGCATCCTGGCACTACATTTGTTGCCAGGGTACCTCTTTGTCGATTTTGTCCACAGACACCACGCTCACACTCGGCATGTATACATGGAGCTGCAGGTCTTGAATGCCCTTCCCTTTTGCTATGTTCACCATTGTCATTCTGTATGTATTGTAGGTATTATGGCCAGCCGTTACTCCCCGTCGAGAAAAGATCCCTGCAAGCGTACTTGACTGGCTGTATGCGTCTAATACGTCTGCAAGCACCAACTGAAGTGGGTGAGTGCGAACTGGATGACTTACTGTAATGTCGTGTATGAAAGCCTGGCCTGGCGTATTTCTGTAGAAGCCGGTGTGGTGGCTAGGCCTCTATTTACATTATGTTGCATTATGTTTGTAGTCAAACCAAACTTTTTATGGTTGCCGATGCAAAATCCACATTATTGTGCTAGTTGCATATCTTGAAACTCAGGCTTGTGTTCAGAACAGGCTTCTGCATAAGACAGGCTTTTATAGAAAGCAGTGGAGTTAGTGAAGGACTGTTCCTACTTCTTGTAGACACCACAGGTACTACAGGTATGTGTGTGAAGCTTCACTCCAGGGGAGAAAACGAGAGCGAGGTGGAATTGTGACCATCCAGTATTGTCCACCCTCATGACCATAGTTTGGGTTGGATAGTCCTGTCCCCAGGGAAAATCGCGGAAAAATCCCAGAGTTTGCGGTGTAACTTGCAGGTAAATATGGCATAATTTGCGGTGAATTTGCGGTAAGTATGCGGTGAAGATTATTGATATCAAGAGTACATAACCCCAAGAGTGTGCAACTGCCTGCACAACCTCTATGCTGTGCTGCGACGGCAGAACTTCACATCACGTGACATGGTTCAAAAGGTTATGCTGGCAAACAGTGCAAAGTGACCACAAGAGAGTTGTACCCAAAGCTGGGCTGCGTACAACCCAGTATCTATCATGCACTAGAGTGCACGGGTTCATCACGTGATGTGAAGTTCTGCCGTCGCAGACCCCATAGCTAGCTGGAGTTGCACACTCTTGGGGTTATGTACTCTTGTTGATATGCGGCAATTTTACCGGGGAGCCGGTCATGTGCCATGTGTATGCTAGGGAGCGCGCGCCCTACACGTAGACTCTCTACTTGACGTCAACGGCTCACAACGGTCAGCCGAACAGTGCACTGTGTGTACATGTAGCGCAACAAAAAAGTTCAAAAAACGCGGGAAAATCGCGGAAAACGCGGTCTTTTAAAAAATCGCAAAAAACGCGGCCGCGGAATCGCGATTTTCCCCGGGAACAGATACTCAGTAGTCTGACAAACAGACGATAAGTCCTTTATTCTTAGTTTCTCGGTACTCTCCTCCACTGTACATTGGCCTGCTCAGCTGTAGGTCAATTTGGTGGATAACTTTGACAGCTGTGTCCAAGGACTTGCCCTTTACTACATCGTGTTTTGGGGTTGCATTCGTCCTCCAGGGTTGTGTGTAGGCACCTGGACAGAGCCCGGTGCAGAGCTTGGGTGGTACCCAACTGGCTCACATGAGCATGATGCCACCTTTCTTAGCTTTGGGGTATGCAGTAGGAATGTGTGCCACTAGTCCCGCCTGCATCAGGGACAGTAGAGTTGGTAATGCTTGTAGCGGGAATGTTATGTGTCGGGTATTCGTCAAAGTAATACTATATTTATGCCATTTTAGCAAATAATGTTGCTCCATTGTGTAACAGTTTGTCTGCTACTTATTATACTCCGTCAAGCATTTCATCTTCTGCACGGTATTGTACTGCTTTGTCTGGTTTATTGCTGTCAGGTGCTGCACGTAATCATTACCCACAGCAGTGGTGTCGGTCAGTGGTGTAACTACCTTCCTCAACAATCACCAGCTGCTGGCTTGTGACAGTTTTGACGAAAATTAGTCGGTCTCTCTCATTCCGTTATCCCTTTGTCGACTCTGAGGAGATGCTCGACAACCACATAATTTGGTACTTCCCGTACAGCCTAGTATTTGCTTCCTACACCAGCCACAGTGCTTTTCTTCCCACATTCTTTTTTCCGCTGGACGGTTTGGGATTATCTTTTGTGTTACGTTCTTTCGTTTTCTGTTACATCCTTTTCCTGTTCTTGTGTGTTAACGTTTCAGTGGAATGGTGCAATGCATTTCCAACCAATGCAGTCATTCTCGTCTAAATTGGATTGAACTGTACAGGTTTCCAATGTGTATGGCATATTACTGATGTATTCTCAGTCATATTGAGGACACATGGGTGGGTAAACCGCTTACAGGGCGGTTCTCATCGGCAGCAGCAGGTACACTGGGACCCACGTGGAGATTGTGGGTGGTGTCCAACTAAAGCTTTCGTGCTTTGGCCTATGCCAAGGGCATGATACGTACCCTGTGCATGGAAAGACGACGAAAATCAGCAGCTTTGCAAATGCACCTCTACAGCCTGTTTCCGCAGTGACACACATTGTGGCTGTTTTTGATCCATTAGTACACTATGTTTGCTGCCGCAGACATGTGTCAGTATTGTCCGGTGCTACTGCTAACTCAAATGGCACGAAATGACAGGTTTCTCGTCGCTCGTCAATGGCTGAAGCCTTTCTTCTTACAAACCCGCCCGCCATGCGAACGGTTTAGCAAAACCACCACCCTCGCTCATGTAAACACTAGGGCACACGTATAGTATCAACGGAAAATGCACAACAATGCCTCTGAAAACTCTTCTTCTTGAGAAAATTGGCATTGACTGCCCGACTATCGATAAAAAATACGTCTCCAAAATGCAGCTGTTTGCATTTGAATTTTCCCGCGCTTTGGCATTTGGTTTGGATGCAGGCAGGCATAGTGGGATGGTCTAAGACCATGATTGAGAAACAGAGGGTGCCAGGTTCAAGTCCTGCTTGGAAGCGGAAGGATTTTTTCTAGCCGTGCTGCGACCCATAGTTAATTGGGAACTCGTGGCCTGGCACGAGGAAAACATGGATGCAGTGAATGGGATTTTCGGTCTTTGACCACTTGCTGGTGAGCTGATCTACTCACCTCCCACCGCTTTAGGAGCTGCATCTGCGCCTTGATCCTTGAAGGGTGGTGGCGTTCCTACGGATGCGGAAAACCCGGCTTCCAGCCGAGTCTCACGCGAACCGTGAATTTTTTTTTTTTTTTTTTTTGGCATTTGGGATAATAAAACTACCTCTAAACGTCGACTTTTCGCAAAACGGCGCATCGCCTGGTAAGAAGCTTGTCATATAGGGCGTGTGATAAGCAATGAATATATGCAGTGCTGCCAAACTCAAATGTGGACTGAATGATCGATAAATAGAAAAGTCGTTTGCCAAAAATGCTGATATTCTGCTTTGCATGGACAAATGCTCCGACCTTCCTATTGACATTTGCACATACTGCATCCACTTGGGTTGAGAAAGACAGATGTTCGTCAACCAGTATTCCTAAGTACCGAGCGTAAGCAGATGGGACTATGGAAGTGCCCCGGCAGTTGACTGCGGTGCCAGGTGGCAGCTCCGTGCCCGGTCGCCTGAGCAGGACAAACTGAGTCTTGGACGGGTTTAACACCAGTCCCTTCTGATCTAGGTAGCGATCCAGAGCGGCAAGGTCAGCACTCAGCTGGGTTGTGATGATCTGGATGGACTTGTGCCTGATATAGAGTGTGATATCATCGGCATAAAGTTGATTTAATGCATGTTGGAAGCACTGTGGTGCATCACGGGTGTAAATGCAAAATAGCAATGGGCCGAGCACGGAGCCTTGTGGGACGCCTCTTGTGCAAGGGCGGGCCCCACTTAGCTGTTGTCCTACTCTTACTCGCTGGACGCGTCTGGTCAGGTAGCTTGCAAACCAAGCAAGTTAGAATAACCCCATAAGATAAATGAACAAAACGTAGCCTGCAGGACCTATCCAGAAAGGAGAATAAAGGGGAGGGCGGGTGGGAAACTACAACGAAAAGAGAAAGACCACGATGAAGAGAAACGTTTGAGAACATGATTCTACCATAATATCACTTTAATGTTCAGCGATGGAGCTTGCAATCACATTTTGAGCAAAGCCAAGGTGTTCATTGATCTCATTGACCACTTGGTCCATGTTCACACGTTCAGCTGCTTTGTGTCGTATCAAATAAAAAATCAGCTTGTTCGCAAAGTGGGGCAGGCTAGAAGTAGACAAGCCTATGAATTTGAGAGGCTCAATATATGAACGGCTCTTCATAAGGCCATTCACCAATATGAAATCCATGTACAATTCGTCATGCGGTACAGCTTCACTCCATAATGAGTGGAAGCTTCGCCGAGTCATTACTTCTAGAATGCACAGTCCAAACCTCCAGGAGTCTGCTGATGGATTTACCATCACCCAATCGTGTCCTGTGTGGGCTAGGTCCAGGCGTGGGAAGAGTTCAGGCGGACTATATGCAGGAGTATCATCCATATGGCACCTATTGATGAACTCGCCTGCAAATTTAGCAGAGCCTAGGTCGATCAACTTCGCGATCCTTGTGCCGTCGGCTCGCATGCTAACGCAGAAGTTTGAAGGCTTTACGTCAGAATGCATAATACCTAGAGAGTTGAGGAATTGAAGACCTTGAGCAGCATCCCGCAGTAAACCGAGTCGCTCATTATCATGCAGCAGAGTGCTGGGCATCTGCGCTAGTGAGCCTTCTGGAAAATATTCAAGTTCAAAACCATGGTAGCTATTGAACATATACCAATAAGGCTTGCAGGTTGCAATGAACCGATCTCGTTTGTTCTGTCGAATTTCTTCCTCGCATCTTTGTACATACTGGGTAATCCGCAGTTCTTTATACAACAATTTCCTTCTGTACCTCTCTCCAACACCAGGATAAATCTTGCGTAGTTTCAGTACCGTTGTAGTTCCGGCGCTTCCTGTTTCCACCTTGATGACACGTCTTCTTTCTGTAGCATAAATGCAGTAGCCTGGAACCTCCATTTCCTCCACATCATCAGTAGTTGCGATAGTAATAGTTGTGCCGAAGTGGCATATAGACTTCGCTCGTGCCAACTCATCCGCGTCTACAAAGTTCTTGCTAAACTTTGTGAAATATTCCTCGAAGAAGGACTCCTCCACTGTGCGCGGATCTTCCGTTGCCATTACTTCTACTGCTTGTATTCCTGCTGACATTGCCTGGTCGTTATTAACTCCTCAGAAATACTTTCCCTCCAACAGGAGCAGAAGGGAACAGCAGCACGTCACGTTTCAAACCCTATCTTCAAATCACGCTCGGGAGAGTTCGCAAAGGCTGCTGCGGCGTGACGGAATACTCAACAAGCGAAGAGAAAAACTCTGTCTCTCACCACTAACTCAAATGCAAAGCGAAGTGAAAGAGTTTTGTCTCGCTCGGTATTTATGCTACATCTTTGAAATGCTCCACCCTTCAGCGTGCAGTTGCAGCAACGGTGCAGACTAAAGGCAACGGTGCACACTTGCAGCCTCCACACCACGGTCGGCACGGAGGCAGGAGGAGTGACTGCCCACCTAACTGTGGACGCTAAGGACCTCACCCTAGTCATAACTGAGAATTATTATTTCTGGCCAAGGGCAAGGCCCCTGTACGCGAGGCCATGGCACAGCCAAGACTGGCTCCACAGCAGTCGAACGACACGTGCAGGCGAATATGCAGAGGACATGTGCCACATGGCATGAGGTCGTGGCCGAGGCAGGCCCAGAATGTTATGGCTTGAATGTTCGGTTAACGTAGGCGTTAACCGTTGTTAAAGGGAAACTGAACGCTAAAAATAAGTATGGCTTATCCGAAGGAGAATTGGGCACTGATTCCGATGAGCTATGTCTCGAGCCGATCAGAGAAGAGGAACCGTGTCAAATTTCATAAATAACACCTTCCATATTTGGAAATTGGGCTTGATGACGTGCGTACTGCTTAGCTGTCACCATGCTGTGCATGCTCACTTGCTCAGCAGTGTAATTGAATGGAAGAAACCAATTACTTTGGTGTTTTGCAGCTCTGTTTCGTTCCCTGACGGTAACCAAATCTAGATGTAGGAATCTGTTGAGCAGGAGAGTGACACATGTCTTCCCAAAGGCTGTCCAGGCTGCAGGGGTGATGAAGAAGACACGATCATCACCCCGAGATCGATTGTAGTGAATTGGAAAACTCATGGTGAATTTGCTTCCACTCCAAGGCAATGTCGAGGTATGAAGGGTGCTTGTACTGCCTTCCAAAGTGAAGAGGAGATGAACATGGCTTTGCATAGCTGTTGTTCTATGCCAACTTACCTACTCTTGCTGGTACCGTAGTGGCATATTGCAAATTTCGTGGACGAACAACTCTAGTCACTAGTGGCTAGTGAGCAACACTAACAGGTGAGATTTTTCAATTCGACAAAAAATGTTTTTGTTTGAGAACAGACAGTGGCAGTCATTAGACTCAGTAGGTGTCTCTCTGCTGCTTCTTTCCCTTCATCCGCGATTGGCCCATATGTTGTAGTCTTT
The DNA here is from genome assembly GCF_964019385.1 of Sycon ciliatum. NCBI lineage: Eukaryota > Metazoa > Porifera > Calcarea > Leucosolenida > Sycettidae > Sycon > Sycon ciliatum. Next base: position 33,377,825 of record NC_088644.1, read on the forward strand.
TGGACGCTGAGTCGACTGGTTTTGGTCCGAAAGGGCTGCGATGCAGCGTTCCTCCTTTATTCCCAATCGAACATGGTGTAACGAGTGGTCACGTGCTCCTGCGTACACCAGTCAGCTGGTCACCGTGCCTGCAGGGTACAACTTACTAGCCTGTTTGACCTTTTTTGGGTGCAGTCCTGTCACTCGAGTTGAACTCGAGTTGAACCTTGGTGTGAAAGTTGTCGCCTGCTGGCGTGGTGACCAGGTGATTTGGGCACCCAGGAGCACGTGACCGCTTGTTCAACTATGTTCGATTGGGAATAAAGGAGGAACGCTGCATCGTAGCCTTTTCGGACCAAAACCAGTCGACTCAGCGTCCAAAAGACTACAACATATGGGCCAATCGCGGTCATCCGTGCTTTGATAAGAACGAAACGGCGCTTTTAGTGGCATTTTGCATACAAATCCCCATCTAGTAGGGCGCAGTCACCCAGTTTCGGTGGAAGTGCGCGAGTTCGATTGGGATTCAAGTAGGAAGGGAGCGTCTCAGCCTTCTCGGACCAAGACCATTCAAGACTTCTCCACTGCGCGGATCTTCCGCTGCCAGCTGCTGCAGCGTGATGGAATACTGAACAAGCCAAGAGAAAAATTCTCTCTCACACCACTAACTCAAATGCAAAGCGAAGTGAAAGAGTTTTGTCGCGCCTTGGTATTTATGCTACATCTTTGCGTGGCTTTGCCGAGCTTAATTCAGCTACACCAGGTCATGACATGGTTTTCTCGAATGGTACTAAGTCTTGACAAAGCAGTTGAAGTACAATTCGAATCAGCGCAACAGCTAATTGCTCTGGACGATGACGAGACCAGTAAGAATTAGATACTTGACTATACCAACAAAAAGAATGGAAAAGCTGACAGGATTTTCTTTTCTACTTGTCCAGAGCCGTACCTTCAAAGACAGCTAGCGTGATGTGTTTCTTGCCGGCCCTATGGCTCCCTACAGTCAAGGCTAAGGACCACTAGGGAGGTTAAGTCGCACGTAATTCGTGTGTACCTGACGTATGTGTACCACCGCTGAACCAAAGTCCAACCGAGCTTTGTTGATTGGCAATAGCCGACGTTACGTGCGACATCACAGAAGTCTCCAACGCCTACCACAGCATTGTAAGTGACCCGTCAGCCACAGCTTCACATTCGTGTTGGTGCACAGCCGAAAGACTCTATGCTGACCTTGCAGTCAACCACCTCAGATGACGTCAAGCTCCTTGGAGGCTCCTACAGTCCATTCAGAAATAAATGAACTTCTAGCTTTTGGCCATAAATGGGTCAAACGTTGAGTTTTTTTAGAATTTTTTTCTGCAATCCCATATGGAATCCTCTTCCAATTATGTTTCTGAAGTTTTTTTGTCCAAAAAGCAAGCCATAGCAAGAATAGGATTTCGGCCAGGTTTTGCCCCAAAAGCACTGAATTGGGAAAAACCATCAAAATCCAGGCCGTTTGACCCCGCCTGCAACAGTGCATTCTGCGGTTCGAACCCCAGTTCAGGCACCCTTTTTCAAATTTCAAAGTTCGCAGCACTGCACTGTGTACGATGAAATCACGAAAAATCGCCAAATACGGGAGCTCGCCAGAGCCAGGACCCATCTTTTTATGAATGGACTGTAGAACTGATAAATAATTCCTGCGAAGCCATATGCAGTGATGTCATCCCTAGTTGTTTGCTACGTGCTTGCGCTGAGCAGTTGCCTTGGTTGGTTGGTTGGTTTATTTTAATTCGCACAATAAACGGGAACTAGGCCCAATGATAATCTAAAGGCGAATGGATAAAACCCATTTAGAAAAGAGAGGACTGGAATTAGAAAACTACGGAAGAAGAAGTATCTGACACAGGAGTCAAGCGGGTATCAGGGGTGACAGGGTGGTCGAGGAGAGCTAGGGGGAGGGCTAGTCTCAGCAAAAATTATGGTAGGCAACTTTTGCTAAACTTTTCCTGTCTTGCTATTGTCCGAACGTCATCCGGCAGCAGGTTCCAGTGTGCAGATCCTGCGACGGACGGCCGAGAAGCGCCAGAGCGAGTGGAGGATGGCTGACTGAGCAGACCACTGGACCTCTGATGGCGGGTTCTCCTGCCAGCAGATCTGACGAACAGTACAGACAACGTGGCACTAGCTTTCCCGTGAAGGCACCTCCAGGCAAACACTAGTAGTAGCTTGCGCTTGCCGAGTTCGCCTATCCGGTGCAAGCCGTGCTGCACCAGTAGGAGATGCACGGTTGTCTAGGTTGGATGGCAGTCGATAGTTGATAATATTTGGTGTACATTTGCAGAATGATTCATACTCATAGACCCTTTTCTCAGTTTCTCATTAAAAAATCCGTTTTCGGGTTTTACGCCTCCCCACTTTGTTGGCCTCCTATACTTGATGACGTCATAGGCACCTCAAAATTCACTTCCTCATCTTGTACTGTCGCAGATATACGAATCTCAAAATTGTTTCATCAAACTTCAACAAAACCTATAATAGTGAAGAAAAAACATCTTTCAAGTACCATGCCCGGCGCCCGCATGGTGCCAAACACTTCACTGTAGCCTGGACTGGCAAAAATATGGAACGCTTCACGAATTTGCGTGTCATCCTTGCGCAGGGGCCATGCTAATCTTCTCTGTATCGTTCCAATTTTAGTATATGTAACACCGAAGTGATACAATATTATTATCATCGGGAGTGGCTTATATACTGCCTACGCCTTTGCAAGTGGGTATGATCATGAAACGCGTTACGGACAATACGAATGGACACTATAATTATTATAACCTAGGAATTTAGCGAATGCATGATCTGCGAACAAGAAAGATTTCCTTGGCTTGTGGTGTCTCGCGTGGTGCCCGCCTACTGCGTCGTCATGGCAACTGCCAGTGTAAACCAATCACAGGTCAGAATGTTTTAAAAGTTGCTGTTGACTTAGGGCATGAATGGTGTATATTTTGTAGACAGCATCCACGATTCTTGGTAGCAGCCTACCCAAAAATTTCATATGTCATTCAATTGACCGTAACTTTGGTGTCTCTCCATGAATTTGAGTGAATTTTTCACCACACACTCCTGCCACTATGCTGGCCCTCTGGACATGACTTACAAGTTCTTGCACCTCACTGACAGGCTTTTGAGGCCGGAAAAAATTCCGGCATAGTGCGACGGTGTAGGCCTCGACCAAATATGCTAAAAAAAGAGCATATTATGCTCGTCGCATATCAGGGAAAACGTCCATAATATGCCAAAGATTTAGCAAGATATGCAAAAAGATATGCCAATATATTCCAAAATATGCTCGACATAAGCAGGAAGTGTAGATCATTTCAGTAAAATTACAACCTTGGAATAGTCAATGGCTTCACGGCTATCATGCTTGTGGTGCAAATCAAAACACATGCGGAATTGTATGGATGGGGTGTGTCCCCAGCAACAGTAGCGATAGTGTTCATCCATGGGGAAATGTAGCAAACGCCTCAACCATTCCCGGCAAATTTATCCATAAAAGGCATTTCTGAACGCATTTTGTTCATAATATGAATGTTTTGTCCTCATTTTCTTCAGAATATTTGAATTATATGCTGGCTTCATGCCAATATTCCCTTTGTCGCTCAATATGCCATAATATATATGAACTGTCTCACAAAATATACTGAAATATGCGCAAGCATATTTGGTCGAGGCCTACCACGGTGTGCGAGACACCCAGGAGCCAACAAAATGCATTCACAAGTTTTTTCACATTTTCTTGCCCATTCTGTCCGTGCGCGGGACCCAAACCTAAAAAAAAGGTCCAGAAGCAGCCATGGGTGGTGGGATAGGGCCCCTCAACGTGGCCCTGGAATCTGTCATTACAGCACAAGTGGGCGTTCTCTCACAGACTCCCACAGACCGAAGTCAATTTTTGAATTTTTGAAGGTTTAGGGCGTGCTACGAGATCGTACCTTTGATACAACATCCAGTGCTGGTATGGGACCTCCACAGCAAGCCATTTCCACAGCGCTGCAAACCAAATCCAGGATACCCTCAAAACTCGGCAAAGACTACCACTCACGTTCCACTACTGCCTAGTACTGACTCCTACCTGACTTCTTGACACGACTCAAACTTACCAAAGTCACTAAATCAACGTCAACTACAATCATCAAGCCACATATCTGCAACGTCACGAGGGTGCTGGCAAAAGTCCTGCTACGGCGGTGGGCTTCGCCCGCCGCCGTGCAGCCCAGTACGTGGCTAAAGCGGGATTCACAGAAGCTTTTTTGCGATGCGACACGCGATGCGACGCGATCTGCGATGGATGCGTGCGATGCGAACTCGCGAAATACCATTCACAGAAGAAGTCAGCGATGCGACAAAGTTTTGCTGATTTGGGTACGTCACCATGATATTCGCGCGGTTTGACACAGCTTGTAAAAATTTATAGGCAACTCTTGCACCTTTGTACAACTTTGCTGTAGAAAAGGTCAAAATCGTACACCAAATCGCTTGTAGCATCGCATCGCATCGCAAAAGTTGAGCCAAGCTCAACTTCTGCGATGGCCTGCGATGGCCCAGTTGCGGCAGTTGCGTGGGGTGCGACATGGCTGCGATTTGGGGTTTTCCCCGTTTCGCGTCTGTCGCATCGCAAAAAAGCTTATGTGAATCCCGCTTAAAACACTTGATTTTTTTGGACTTTTTTTGGACTTGGAGCAAAATTCTGCACACATTCGTGTGTTTCCAAGAGCGCAGCGTGGAGAGGTGGACGGTTAAGATTTATCGTCACTGTGAATGTAAAAACTCCCTAAAATTTTTGGCTATAACATTGATTGTTTTGGTTTCCTAATTTAGTGACGACTTTCAACTGATAAGTGTCACGACATTTCTCGCTACACATATCCTGGCACACACTGAGACATAGACAGCATTAGCAACAACACACGATGTTTTTGCCAGCTAGCTGGCCTCTGCGTACACCACAGACACACCCACACACCACAGAAAGATACAGATCACAGTAGTAGTGTGGTCTTTGTTCACTCACGGTGGAAGATGGAAGAAGAGCTTAGCATTGTGTATACATGAGCAAGAAGAAGGGCATGCCACCTCACACATATACATGTATACATGTACACGTATGTACCAGACCAACATGATGCAAAAAGTGAACCGCTGTGGTGAATGGGGCCGCCGGATAATTAACCAGCCCGAAGCTGGCGGAAAAAACCTCAGGACCCCGGCGGAGGCACAACCCTGAGGAAAAACCGGTTATTTATTATTATTATTATTTATTCTTCTTTTACTAGGGAATTCCCAACAGGCGTCAGCGCCTTTTTACAGGGAACCCTAGGTATAATTTGATGGATGAGCGAAATTCAGCTGGTGAACTAGACATGCGGCAAGCCGGTGGAAGTGTATTCCACCTGGCAGCGCCCAAATAAGAAATTGCACTAAAGCCATATCGGGTGTTAGCGGGGGGCAGAACAAGAGCAGCAGAGACTTGGCCACGGGTGGTGGCTGCAGTGCGAGCACCATGGGCGCGCAAGGTAAAGCGGTCTCGCAGAAGAGGACTAGCAAGTCCATTCAGGCAGCGGTAAACAAACACATAGGTTTTGAAGTTGAGGCGTTTCTCAAGGGCGTACAAGTTAGTATGACTGTATAGAAGAGTGGTGGGAGTCATTCTATCCAACGAAAATATTCTCTTTAATGCTACGCGGCTGGCAGTAACAGTCGATGCGCCAGAGCGAAAAAAAGCCCTTTTTTATTATCCCGGTCAGCTCATTTTGTACAGAGGTGAAGATGACGATTCCGTGAAGAAGTAATGGCTGACGTTGTCGAACATTCAGACCCACTGGAGGCGTTTCACAGCCTGGAGCCCGCCGATAAGGAATTCGATGTGACTTGAGTAAGTACTAAAGTAATCCGTACTATTTTTGGGGCCAGCTATTGAGCCATTGGGAAGTTTCGTGTCGTCGTTTTCTTACAGTACAGTCGTAGAAATTTCCTCCCTTCTTTGGTATTCAGCCAGTAATGGACTCCATCAAATCTTACACAATATCCGAGATAGCAGAAAGATAGTCCCAACCAACCTGTGTAAAGATCTGGTCATGTCTATGTCCAGACCTACTGCTAACTCAAATGGCACGAAATGAAAGAATTTTTTTGTGATACGTGTAAAATCCACGAAAGTGACATTTCATCACACCTAAGTTTCAAACTATCCCAGGTTACAATAGTTTCTCGCCCATATAGCAGCAGATGGATTGTGTTCCCGGTATATCACCATTTCCAGTGGAAGTAGTGTGTTCCACGTCTATCCATGCTCATTGAAACTCAGGCAGATGTGTATATTTGTGTATTTCAGGTCAGAATTCGTAGTGCATTCCATGTTTCTAGCATATATGCCATAATTCCAGTAAACGATAACACGCACGCATCACCTGTGTGCACATTGACTCAATCTTGGTCCAATTCGTTGCTGGTTTCTTGCTTTTCAGTCTCCTCAAATGAAACAACCTTTTGCTTACTGGAACTGTCGCATTCTTCCCTCGCGGAGGTGTTGTTGAACAGAAAGTGTGGCATTTTAGCCCTGGCCTGCATAACAGATTTGCCTTTTGCACTCGCATTGTATGATCCTGCAGTGGACTTGCATCCACAGCCTTTTGTGAGGCCTGTGACAGGCTGTCTGACTGCTGCAAGATGTTTGTCAGAGCCCCACACCATGACTAGGTCATTGGTTCTTCACAATCCCTACCTTGAAGAGGTGGGTAGTTGATAGTAGATTTTGTTGCTTAAATTAAGCGATAATCAGAGACAACAATTATTCCAGTGTAGCTCAATTCCACTTGTAAGTTTTACGGCACCGCCATCCATGGACTCTTGGTACTACTCCATACTGAAGTTTCACTGTGTGTGGAACCCGCCTGTCTGTGTTAGTGTTTTGCTTTGACGTCGCTTCGTCTCAGTTTCTTCCTCAGTGCTTGTTGTGATTGGCATGTGGCGGGCAAATGGCCATGGAACTTCAACTGTGGTACTTGCATCAATTGGGCTAGTGTGACCAGTGGATGGTAGTTTATTTACATGTTGGACTGGTGTGCCACGTAGCCTTCTGCTGGCATCCTGGCACTACATTTGTTGCCAGGGTACCTCTTTGTCGATTTTGTCCACAGACACCACGCTCACACTCGGCATGTATACATGGAGCTGCAGGTCTTGAATGCCCTTCCCTTTTGCTATGTTCACCATTGTCATTCTGTATGTATTGTAGGTATTATGGCCAGCCGTTACTCCCCGTTGAGAAAAGATCCCTGCAAGCGTACTTGACTGGCTGTATGCGTCTAATACGTCTGCAAGCACCAACTGAAGTGGGTGAGTGCGAACTGGATGACTTACTGTAATGTCGTGTATGAAAGCCTGGCCTGGCGTATTTCTGTAGAAGCCGGTGTGGTGGCTAGGCCTCTATTTACATTATGTTGCATTATGTTTGTAGTCAAACCAAACTTTTTATGGTTGCCGATGCAAAATCCACATTATTGTGCTAGTTGCATATCTTGAAACTCAGGCTTGTGTTCAGAACAGGCTTCTGCATAAGACAGGCTTTTATAGAAAGCAGTGGAGTTAGTGAAGGACTGTTCCTACTTCTTGTAGACACCACAGGTACTACAGGTATGTGTGTGAAGCTTCACTCCAGGGGAGAAAACGAGAGCGAGGTGGAATTGTGACCATCCAGTATTGTCCACCCTCATGACCATAGTTTGGGTTGGATAGTCCTGTCCCCAGGGAAAATCGCGGAAAAATCCCAGAGTTTGCGGTGTAACTTGCAGGTAAATATGGCATAATTTGCGGTGAATTTGGGTAAGTATGCGGTGAATATTATTGATATCAAGAGTACATAACCCCAAGAGTGTGCAACTGCCTGCACAACCTCTATGCTGTGCTGCGACGGCAGAACTTCACATCACGTGACATGGTTCAAAAGGTTATGCTGGCAAACAGTGCAAAGTGACCACAAGAGAGTTGTACCCAAAGCTGGGCTGCGTACAACCCAGTATCTATCATGCACTAGAGTGCACGGGTTCATCATGTGATGTGAAGTTCTGCCGTCGCAGACCCCATAGCTAGCTGGAGTTGCACACTCTTGGGGTTATGTACTCTTGTTGATATGCGGCAATTTTACCGGGGAGCCGGTCATGTGCCATGTGTATGCTAGGGAGCGCGCGCCCTACACGTAGACTCTCTACTTGACGTCAACGGCTCACAACGGTCAGCCGAACAGTGCACTGTGTGTACATGTAGCGCAACAAAAAAGTTCAAAAAACGCGGGAAAATCGCGGAAAACGCGGTCTTTTAAAAAATCGCAAAAAACGCGGCCGCGGAATCGCGATTTTCCCCGGGAACAGATACTCAGTAGTCTGACAAACAGACGATAAGTCCTTTATTCTTAGTTTCTCAATACTCTCCTCCACTGTACATTGGCCTGCTCAGCTGTAGGTCAATTTGGTGGATAACTTTGACAGCTGTGTCCAAGGACTTGCCCTTTACTACATCGTGTTTTGGGGTTGCATTCGTCCTCCAGGGTTGTGTGTAGGCACCTGGACAGAGCCCGGTGCAGAGCTTGGGTGGTACCCAACTGGCTCACATGAGCATGATGCCACCTTTCTTAGCTTTGGGGTATGCAGTAGGAATGTGTGCCACTAGTCCCGCCTGCATCAGGGACAGTAGAGTTGGTAATGCTTGTAGCGGGAATGTTATGTGTCGGGTATTCGTCAAAGTAATACTATATTTATGCCATTTTAGCAAATAATGTTGCTCCATTGTGTAACAGTTTGTCTGCTACTTATTATACTCCGTCAAGCATTTCATCTTCTGCACGGTATTGTACTGCTTTGTCTGGTTTATTGCTGTCAGGTGCTGCACGTAATCATTACCCACAGCAGTGGTGTCGGTCAGTGGTGTAACTACCTTCCTCAACAATCACCAGCTGCTGGCTTGTGACAGTTTTGACGAAAATTAGTCGGTCTCTCTCATTCCGTTATCCCTTTGTCGACTCTGAGGAGATGCTCGACAACCACATAATTTGGTACTTCCCGTACAGCCTAGTATTTGCTTCCTACACCAGCCACAGTGCTTTTCTTCCCACGTTCTTTTTTCCGCTGGACGGTTTGGGATTATCTTTTGTGTTACGTTCTTTCGTTTTCTGTTACATCCTTTTCCTGTTCTTGTGTGTTAACGTTTCAGTGGAATGGTGCAATGCATTTCCAACCAATGCAGTCATTCTCGTCTAAATTGGATTGAACTGTACAGGTTTCCAATGTGTATGGCATATTACTGATGTATTCTCAGTCATATTGAGGACACATGGGTGGGTAAACCGCTTACAGGGCGGTTCTCATCGGCAGCAGCAGGTACACTGGGACCCACGTGGAGATTGTGGGTGGTGTCCAACTAAAGCTTTCGTGCTTTGGCCTATGCCAAGGGCATGATACGTACCCTGTGCATGGAAAGACGACGAAAATCAGCAGCTTTGCAAATGCACCTCTACAGCCTGTTTCCGCAGTGACACACATTGTGGCTGTTTTTGATCCATTAGTACACTATGTTTGCTGCCGCAGACATGTGTCAGTATTGTCCGGTGCTACTGCTAACTCAAATGGCACGAAATGACAGGTTTCTCGTCGCTCGTCAATGGCTGAAGCCTTTCTTCTTACAAACCCGCCCGCCATGCGAACGGTTTAGCAAAACCACCACCCTCGCTCATGTAAACACTAGGGCACACGTATAGTATCAACGGAAAATGCACAACAATGCCTCTGAATACTCTTCTTCTTGAGAAAATTGGCATTGACTGCCCGACTATCGATAAAAAATACGTCTCCAAAATGCAGCTGTTTGCATTTGAATTTTCCCGCGCTTTGGCATTTGGGATAATAAAACTACCTCTAAACGTCGACTTTTCGCAAAACGGCGCATCGCCTGGTAAGAAGCTTGTCATATAGGGCTTGTGATAAGCAATGAATATATGCAGTGCTGCCAAACTCAAATGTGGACTGAATGATCGATAAATAGAAAAGTCGTTTGCCAAAAATGCTGATATTCTGCTTTGCATGGACAAATGCTCCGACCTTCCTATTGACATTTGCACATACTGCATCCACTTGGGTTGAGAAAGACAGATGTTCGTCAACCAGTATTCCTAAGTACCGAGCGTAAGCAGATGGGACTATGGAAGTGCCCCGGCAGTTGACTGCGGTGCCAGGTGGCAGCTCCGTGCCCGGTCGCCTGAGCAGGACAAACTGAGTCTTGGACGGGTTTAACACCAGTCCCTTCTGATCTAGGTAGCGATCCAGAGCGGCAAGGTCAGCACTCAGCTGGGTTGTGATGATCTGGATGGACTTGTGCCTGATATAGAGTGTGATATCATCGGCATAAAGTTGATTTAATGCATGTTGGAAGCACTGTGGTGCATCACGGGTGTAAATGCAAAATAGCAATGGGCCGAGCACGGAGCCTTGTGGGACGCCTCTTGTGCAAGGGCGGGCCCCACTTAGCTGTTGTCCTACTCTTACTCGCTGGACGCGTCTGGTCAGGTAGCTTGCAAACCAAGCAAGTTAGAATAACCCCATAAGATAAATGAACAAAACGTAGCCTGCAGGACCTATCCAGAAAGGAGAATAAAGGGGAGGGCGGGTGGGAAACTACAACGAAAAGAGAAAGACCACGATGAAGAGAAAAGTTTGAGAACATGATTCTACCATAATATCACTTTAATGTTCAGCGATGGAGCTTGCAATCACATTTTGAGCAAAGCCAAGGTGTTCATTGATCTCATTGACCACTTGGTCCATGTTCACACGTTCAGCTGCTTTGTGTCGTATCAAATAAAAAATCAGCTTGTTCGCAAAGTGGGGCAGGCTAGAAGTAGACAAGCCTATGAATTTGAGAGGCTCAATATATGAACGGCTCTTCATAAGGCCATTCACCAATATGAAATCCATGTACAATTCGTCATGCGGTACAGCTTCACTCCATAATGAGTGGAAGCTTCGCCGAGTCATTACTTCTAGAATGCACAGTCCAAACCTCCAGGAGTCTGCTGATGGATTTACCATCACCCAATCGTGTCCTGTGTGGGCTAGGTCCAGGCGTGGGAAGAGTTCAGGCGGACTATATGCAGGAGTATCATCCATATGGCACCTATTGATGAACTCGCCTGCAAATTTAGCAGAGCCTAGGTCGATCAACTTCGCGATCCTTGTGCCGTCGGCTCGCATGCTAACGCAGAAGTTTGAAGGCTTTACGTCAGAATGCATAATACCTAGAGAGTTGAGGAATTGAAGACCTTGAGCAGCATCCCGCAGTAAACCGAGTCGCTCATTATCATGCAGCAGAGTGCTGGGCATCTGCGCTAGTGAGCCTTCTGGAAAATATTCAAGTTCAAAACCATGGTAGCTATTGAACATATACCAATAAGGCTTGCAGGTTGCAATGAACCGATCTCGTTTGTTCTGTCGAATTTCTTCCTCGCATCTCTGTACATACTGGGTAATCCGCAGTTCTTTATACAACAATTTCCTTCTGTACCTCTCTCCAACACCAGGATAAATCTTGCGTAGTTTCAGTACCGTTGTAGTTCCGGCGCTTCCTGTTTCCACCTTGATGACACGTCTTCTTTCTGTAGCATAAATGCAGTAGCCTGGAACCTCCATTTCCTCCACATCATCAGTAGTTGCGATAGTAATAGTTGTGCCGAAGTGGCATATAGACTTCGCTCGTGCCAACTCATCCGCGTCTACAAAGTTCTTGCTAAACTTTGTGAAATATTCCTCGAAGAAGGACTCCTCCACTGTGCGCGGATCTTCCGTTGCCATTACTTCTACTGCTTGTATTCCTGCTGACATTGCCTGGTCGTTATTAACTCCTCAGAAATACTTTCCCTCCAACAGGAGCAGAAGGGAACAGCAGCACGTCACGTTTCAAACCCTATCTTCAAATCACGCTCGGGAGAGTTCGCAAAGGCTGCTGCGGCGTGACGGAATACTCAACAAGCGAAGAGAAAAACTCTGTCTCTCACCACTAACTCAAATGCAAAGCGAAGTGAAAGAGTTTTGTCTCGCTCGGTATTTATGCTACATCTTTGAAATGCTCCACCCTTCAGCGTGCAGTTGCAGCAACGGTGCAGACTAAAGGCAACGGTGCACACTTGCAGCCTCCACACCACGGTCGGCACGGAGGCAGGAGGAGTGACTGCCCACCTAACTGTGGACGCTAAGGACCTCACCCTAGTCATAACTGAGAATTATTATTTCTGGCCAAGGGCAAGGCCCTTACAACTTACAACTTACTAGCCTGTTTGACCTTTTTTGGGTGCAGTCCTGTCACTCGAGTTGAACTCGAGTTGAACCTTGGTGTGAAAGTTGTCGCCTGCTGGCGTGGTGACCAGGTGATTTGGGCACCCAGGAGCACGTGACCGCTTGTTCAACTATGTTCGATTGGGAATAAAGGAGGAACGCTGCATCGTAGCCTTTTCGGACCAAAACCAGTCGACTCAGCGTCCAAAAGACTACAACATATGGGCCAATCGCGGTCATCCGTGCTTTGATAAGAACGAAACGGCGCTTTTAGTGGCATTTTGTATACAAATCCCCATCTAGTAGGGCGCAGTCACCCAGTTTCGGTGGAAGTGCGCGAGTTAGATTGGGATTCAAGTAGGAAGGGAGCGTCTCAGCCTTCTCGGACCAAGACCATTCGACTCAGCACCCCGAAGACTACAACTGGTGAAATTTTAATTTTTGCCTTAACTTCCCCTTTTTAAACGTGGCGTGGATTCGTCTGGGCTACGCATGATGCAGCGCAGGATGCATTCGGGAAAGTGCCCACTGGTTCTGCTCCGAAAGCAAGCACGAACCCTCGCGTTGCATCCTTATCCACTGAACAGAAGAATCTGCACTGCCGCATAAACGCTGAACCTGATCCAGAGCATCGTAAAGCTTTAAAGATTGAAAGATCTGCAAAACTCCACGAGATTCGAAGGATACTACAGAAGGAGGGCGAGCAATATTGGCAACGTAAGGCTGTTGAAGTAGATGCTTTACGTCCTGACCCACGGTCCTACTTCAACGCCATCAGCAACTTACGCCAACTACGCTCTGGGAAGAAGGCTGCGCCTGTGCGTCTTGCTGACGCAGACGGCAGAATCATGGCAGACATCTCATGGAATCTTAATGCCTTTAATGAATATTATGAATCGGTATTTTACACTGATGGCCAGCCACTCGACCTCAGGCAGCAATCAAATGAGGAAGATCCATTCACAATCGAAGAAGTACGGTCTGCAATTATCAAGCAGAAGTCTGGTGGTGCTGTCGGTCCTGATGGTATCAGTGCTGATGCTTTGAAGTCAGCTAAAAACCTTCTCGCACCCTGGCTGACGAATTTCTTCAACGCTGTTCAAGCTACAGAGTACTGTCCTGACGACATGCGCTGCGGCCTCATCGTTCCCATCTACAAAGCCGGCAAGCCTCTAGGACATCCAAAAAGCTACCGCCCCGTTATGCTCCTTTCTGTCGTCCGTAAGATCTTGACGTCAATACTCACCCGACGACACACACTCCATGTGCAGTCATATGTGGCAGAGAGCCAAGCTGGTTTCCGCCCTGGCAGATCGACCACGGATGGTGTCTTTTACGCCAGGACGATGTGTGAGCGCGCACTACTTGGCGACTGGTCATATTCATCGGCACTATTGGACTTCAGTGGTGCGTTTGACACTGTCATTCGTCAGGTTGCTCTGGAGAGGTTAGCCACTGCTGGCGCACCAACGTCCACCACTGCAGTCCTAGTATCAAACACAACAGCCCGCACGAAGCTTGGTAAACAACTAAGCAAACCATTTCCAACGAACATCGGCGTCGTCCAGGGTGACCCAATGTCACCAATAATGTTTATAACTTACGCCGAAGGTTCCATGCGTAAGATCCGAGAGCAAGCTCTACCCGCGTCAGACCTACCAGCAACTTTCACACAATACGCAGACGACACCACTGCCCATCAGAACGAGCGATCATCTGTGGAAGAAACCGTCCGTGTGTGTGAACCCGTTTTCTCGGATGACAATCTGAAGCTGAACGTGGCAAAAACTCAATATTTTACTGTGACCAAGGAAGATGATTCCTGGAAATCGGTGAAGCTGCTGGGGAGTATGCTAGGCACAGCAGAAGACATAGCAGCCAGAGTGTCTGCTGCAAATCGGGCATTTGCAAGCATTCCATGGAAACGCCACAACCTGAATTCCAGGCTGTGTATGTTTTCCTGCCTGATATTGCCTGTCTTACTGTATAACTGTGCGCTTTGGACCTTATCGCAAACATTAACCGACGTCGTCAATGTATGGCACCGGAAGAAACTACGTACCATCATTGGTATCACGTACCCACAACGAATCTCGAACACAGCGCTGTATGCCAGAACCGAGCAGACCCCACTATCCCAAGTCTGCAGGCAACGGAGACTGCTGTGGTTCGGCCATGTAGTGAGGGAAGGCGAAGAATCGTCCTCTTTCCAAGCCCTCCTAATGTCAATCAACACAACAGACATACGACGACCCCGAGGACGACCCCGTCTGAGATGGATCGACGTTGTCAAGAAAGACTTACAATGCATTAATCTGTCGCTTCTGGATGCTGTGCAATCTGCTTCTGATAGAGCTGCTTGGCTCGAAATTGTTAACAGATGCGTTGACCTCATGCAATGAGTGAAATGCGAACTGTCATTATTATTATTATTATTATTCCCCTTTAACAGTCACGTACCATTGCTTCGCTGTTGCAGTGTTGCATAACCCTCCTTAGTGGATTACGTGTGTGCACAATCTTGCTCTCTCTACATACTGACTACATGCCCACGCTCTGCGCATGCGCAGATTTCCTGTGCGCACAACAGTCAACAGAGCTTGCTGTCTTTCCAGTTTCTTTGCCTGCAGAGTGCAGTCAGCTTTCAAATTCTGAACTCAAAAATTCTGATTTCTGATTTGAGTTTGCCCCCGTCCCGCTTCAGAGTGTCAGTCCTAGTTCTGCCGATTGGCTGCCGTCTTTAGTGTTCGCTTTCCTTGTTCTCTCTCAGCTCAGTCCCGTCACGCTACGTGTCTTCAGCGGCCAGAGATTATTTGAGTATTATATTCTCACGATGGCTCGTTTCTCGACCAGACAAAAGACGCCATCGGCCAAAGTGGCAGCTCAACCTTCGGATACAGCACGTAATGTGCGTGTGCGGCGAAATCCTGTTCATCTTCAACCGCCCAGAACTCCAATACCTCCCCACTCGGATTCTGTTGTCTCCGACGTGGCGCTGTCAGTTTCTTCTGCCGCCGCCTTGAATGTGGCCCCTGCACAGCGGTGGGCTTCGCCCGCCGCCGTGCAGCCCAATACGTGGCTAAAACACGTGATTTTTTAGGACTATTTGGACTTGGAGCAAAATTCTGCACACTTTCGCGTGTTTCCGTGATCCGACAAGTTGCGCACGGTCTGCTCAGATTCAAATACAGTGCTGCCAAGAAATGACAGCGTGCAACAAAAAAATCTTTCCTTGCAAGGGCACATTTTCGGCCATAACTCTTGAAAAGCGGTGTTTCGGGCAACATTACCAACGCAGGCCAAGACCAGCACGTCGATGGATAATTTTGTTGCCAAAATCTCTGCTCAATTATAGGTTTCATGTATATCCTGCTGGTTTGTCTCCTCCTTTGCCTTTATCACCTTTAGAACCTTTCTCACCCTCAACTTCTTTGGGTATGCCACTTTCTATGTAGAAAGTGCGCAATTGCGCCACTATACCCTATAAATATACTCACTCCTTTAACTTCTATTTATTCGTTATCTACCTCCACCGAGTAGCTCTTAATGAGCGAAATAGCTGTCTGGAGGAAATGGAACATCTACGGAAAGAACGAACTTCCTCGCTATGGAGTGTGTTGTGAATGAGGGCCAAGAGCGCAGCGTGGAGAGGTGGACGGTTAGGATTTATCGTCACTGTGAATGTAAAACCTCCCTTAACATCTTGGCTATAACATTGATTGTTTTGGTTTCCTAATTTAGTGACGACTTTCAACTGATAAGTGTCACGACATTTCTCGCTATACATATCCTGGCACACACTGAGACATAGACAGCATTAGCAACAACACACACTGTTTTTGCCAGCTAGCCGGCCTCTGCGTACACCACAGATAAACCCACACACAACAGAAAGATACAGATCACAGTAGTAGTGTGGTCTTTGTTCACTCACGGTGGAAGATGGAAGAGCTTAGCGTAGTGTATACATGAGCAAGAAGAAGGGCATGCCACCTCACACATATATGTACAGGAATGTACCAGACCAACATGATGCAAAATGTGAATCACTGTGGTGAATGGGGCCGCCGGATAATTAACCAGCCCGAAGCTGGCGGAAAAAACCTCAGTACCCCGGCGGAGGCACAACCCTGAGGAAAAACCGGTTAGAATAACCCCATAAGATAAATGAACAAAACGTAGCCTGCAGGACCTATCCGGAAAGTGAGAATAGGGTGGGAAACTACAACGAAAAGAGAAAGACCACGATGAAGAGAAAAGTTTGAAAACACTGACAGAAAACCAGCTGACGCAATCCTGGTGCCGTAACTATGGTGAAAATGCTGGCAAAAAATACATTTTTCGTTTCATTCCCTACGCTCAGCCAACGAAAAATAACACTACATTGAAAAACACTTTAATGTTCAGGGATGGAAAAAATTAAGGAAGAATACAGTACAAAAGTCAAGGTAGGAGTTTACATGATTGTACCATAAAATCACTTTAATGTTCAGCGATGGAGCTTGCAATCACATTTTGAGCAAAGCCAAGGTGTTCATTGATCTCCTTGACCACTTGGTCCATGTTCACACGTTCAGCTGCTTTGCTTAGACAGCATTAGCAACAACACACACTGTTTTTGCCAGCTAGCCGGCCTCTGCGTACACCACAGATAAACCCACACACAACAGAAAGATACAGATCACAGTAGTAGTGTGGTCTTTGTTCACTCACGGTGGAAGATGGAAGAGCTTAGCGTAGTGTATACATGAGCAAGAAGAAGGGCATGCCAGCTCACACATATATGTACAGGAATGTACCAGACCAACATGATGCAAAATGTGAATCACTGTGGTGAATGGGGCCGCCGGATAATTAACCAGCCCGAAGCTGGCGGAAAAAACCTCAGTACCCCGGCGGAGGCACAACCCTGAGGAAAAACCGGTTAGAATAACCCCATAAGATAAATGAACAAAACGTAGCCTGCAGGACCTATCCGGAAAGTGAGAATAAGGTGGGAAACTACAACGAAAAGAGAAAGACCACGATGAAGAGAAAAGTTTGAAAACACTGACAGAAAACCAGCTGACGCAATCCTGGTGCCGTTACTATGGTGAAAATGCTGGCAAAAAATACATTTTTCGTTTCATTCCCTACGCTCAGCCAACGAAAAAAAACACTACATTGAAAAACACTTGAATGTTCAGGGATGGAAAAAATTAAGGAAGAATACAGTACAAAAGTCTAGGTAGGAGTTTACATGATTGTACACTAAAATCACTTTAATGTTCAGCGATGGAGCTTGCAATCACATTTTGAGCAAAGCCAAGGTGTTCATTAATCTCCTTGACCACTTGGTCCATGTTCACACGTTCAGCTGCTTTGTGTCGTATCAAATAAAAAATCAGCTTGTTCGCACAATGGGGCAGGCTAGAAGTAGACAAGCCTATGAATTTGTGAGGCTCAATATATGAACGGCTCTTCATAAGGCCATTCACCAATATAAACTCCTTGTACAATTCGTCTTGCTGTGTAGCTTCACTCCATAATGAGTGGAAGCTTCGCCGAGTCATTACTTCTAGAATGCACAGTCCAAACCTCCAGGAGTCTGCTGATGGATTTACCATCACCCAATCGTGTCCTGTGTGGGCTAGGTCCAGGCGTGGGAAGAGTTCAGGCGGTCTATATGCAGAAGTATCATCCATGTGGCACCTATTGATGAACTCGCCCTCAAATTTAGCAGAACCTAGGTCGATCAACTTCGCGATCCTTGTACCGTTGGCTCGCATGCTTACGCAGAAGTTTGAAGTCTTTACGTCAGAATGCATAATACCTAGAGAGTTGAGGAATTGAAGACCTTGAGCAGCATCCCGCAGTAAACCGAGTCGCTCATTATCATGCAGCACAGTGCTGGGCATCTGCGCTAGTGAGCCTTCTGGAAAATATTCAAGTTCAAAACCATGGTAGCTATTGAACATATACCAATAAGGCTTGCAGGTTGCAATGAACCGATCTCGTTTGTTCTGTCGAATTTCTTCCTCGCATCTCTGTACATACTGGGTTATTAACAGTTCTTTATACAACAACTTCCTTTTGTACCTTTCCTCAATACCAGGATAAATCTTGCGTAGTTTCAGTACGCTTGTAGTTCCGGCGCTTCCTGTTTCCACCTTGATGACACGTCTTCTTTCTGTAGCATAAATGCAGTAGCCTGGAACCTCCATTTCCTCCACATCATCAGTAGTTGCGATAGTAATAGTTGTGCCGAAGTGGCATATAGACTTCGCTCGTGCCAACTTATCCGGGTCTACAAAGTTCTTGCTAAACTTTGTGAAATAGTCCTTGAAGAAGGACTCCTCCACTGTGCGCGGATCTTCCGTTGCCATTACTTCTACTGCTTGTATTCCTGCCGACATTGCCTGGTCGTTATTAACTCCTCAGAAATACTTTCTCTCCAACGGGAGCAGAAGGGAACAGCAGCACGTCACGTTTCTAAACCTATCTTCAAATCACGCTCGGGAGAGTTCGCAAAGGCTGCTGCAGCGTGACGGAATACTCAACAAGCGAAGAGAAAAACTCTGTCTCTCACCACTAACTCAAATGCAAAGCGAAGTGAAAGAGTTTTGTCGCACCTCGGTATTTATGCTACATCTTTGCGTGGCTATGCCGCGCTTAATTCAGCTACACCAGGTCATGACATGTTGGTTTTCTCGAATGGTACTAAGTCTTGACAAAGCAGTTGAAGTACAATTCGAATCAGCGCAACAGCTAATTGCTCTGGACGATGACGAGACCAGTAAGATACTTGACTATACCAACCAAAAGAATGGAAAAGCTGACAGGATTTTCTTTTCTACTTGACCCGAGCCGTACCTTCAAAGACAGCTAGCGTGATGTGTTTCTTGCCGGCCCTATGGCTCCCTACAGGCAAGGCTAAGGACCACTAGGGATGTTAAGTCGCACGTAATCCGTGTGTACTTGACGTGAGTGTACCACCGCTGAACTGAAGTCCAACCGAGCTTTGTTGATTGGCAATAGCCGACGTTACGTGCGACATCACAGTGGCGTGTCCAGGATTTGGCTGAGGGGGGGTTGCGGCCGGGATCAAGGCGGGATGGGGTGGGGGTAGATGACATCATGCTACTGTCCCAGGTCATTTTGAAAACCGATGTCAAGAAGCTCCTCCTGTAGCCCCCTTCTTCAACAGTTATTCACCCGAACGGCCCCAGAGACTGTTCCGGAGGATCAGCGCACCACACGGGGACAAGTGTCGAACTTGCTTCAAGTTCCCTTTCTTCGTGGGCCTGCGGGACGATCGACCATGATGTTTCGGGGAAGCATTCTCTGGAACGCTCTCCCCTCTGATTTTAGAGTGATACGTGTCCCTGGTCCCTTCCGAAAAGCTCTTTCTGCCATTGGTATACTTACTTTGTGAATATCCTCGTTAAACTTTTATTATCTGCCATAAATTCCAACCTTCTCATCTATCACATTTGTGCATGCATGTCTATAAAATCAACCACGTGTTCCTGACTCCATGAGATTGTCTTTCTATTCTTTGACTCCATGAAATTATTGTCTTTCTATTTCTGACTCCATGAAATTGTCTTCATATAAATTTTTCCTTTTCTTCTTTTGGTCCTTTCTGTCTTATAATTATTATAATATCATTTCTTGTTTTCCCTTGCATATCATCCCTTCATCATTCTGTGAGAACCTGTCCTATGGGCAGGTGAGAAGGCATCTCTGCCTGCTCATTTGGTGAAGTAAAATAAACAACAACAACAAGCCGTAAATCTCACACACCACGAGCAGTATTTCTGTACACGCAGCAACAATGTACATTGTAAACTTCAAATTTGCCGTTAGGTGAGCGAATCAACTGCAATTATTTATGCGAGTCCAACAATTTCTCACCGCTCTCAAAGAGTCAAAGCATCCTTTACATAGGCAGCGGTACTTGTCACTGTGCGCTGTTCTTCATGTTCTGGCTACTACCTGACAACAGATTCTTCCGCGTCTGGCGGAGTGTGACTGTCAGTCCGCTCCGAAAGTTCAACTGGAATAACAGCGACTTCATCACTCCCACTGTTTCCTGTTGGAGCGGCAGCAGGAGTTGCGCCGCCACAGGAACGCTTTACAAAAATTCCAGGCTCTGCTGGCTAGAGCTTGGCCTTTTGGGATGTCCCTGAGACATCGAAGAAAAGCCTTCGAGTCAACCAAAACACGATTCGAACGAGGATGATCGCCTGAGCCCTCGGCATTCGAATCGTGTTTTGGTTGACTCGATCGAAGACTTTTCTTAGATGTTTGTACCGTTGAAGACGCGTCGAGCGCGTCCCAGCAGGGATCACACTGTACAACAGTACACAGTCAGGTCACCGTGTTTCTGTGGTAGGCGTTGGAGACTTCTGTGATGATCACAGAAGTCTCCAACGCCTACCACAGCATTGTACGTGACCCGTCCAGCACAGCTTCACATTCGTGTTGGTGCACAGCCCCAAGACTCTAGCCTATGCTGACCTTGCAGTCAACTACCTCAGATGACGTCAAGTTCCTTGGAGGCTCCTAGAACGGATAAATCCCTGCAAAGCCATATGCAGTGATGTCATCCCTGGGTGTTTGCTAATGGCTTGCGCTGAGCAGTTGCCTTGGTTGGTTGGTTGGTTTATTTTAATTCGCACAATAAACGGGAACTAGGCCCAATGATATAAAGGCGAATGGATAAGACGCATTTAGAAAAGAGAGGACAGGAATTAGAAAATTACGAAAGAAGAAGTATCTGACACAGGAGTCAAGTGGGTATCAGGGGTGACAGGGTGGTCGAGAAGAGCTAGAGGGAGGACTAGTCTGAGCAACAATATGGTAGGCAACTTATGCTAAACCTTTCCTGTCTAGCTATGGTCCGAACGTCATCCGGCAGCAGGTTCCAGTGTGCAGATCCTGCGACGGACGGCCGAGAAGCGCCAGAGCGAGTGGAGGATGGCTGACTGAGCAGACCACTGGACCTCTGATGACGGGTTCTTCTGCCAGCAGATCTGACGAACAGTGCAGACAACGTGGCACTAGCTTTCCCATGAAGGCACCTCCAGGCAAACACTAGTAGTAGCTTGCGCTTGCCGAGTTCGCCTATCCGGTGCAAGCCGTGCTGCACCAGTAGGGGATGCACGGTTGTCTAGGGTGGATGGCCGTCGATAGTTGATAACATTTGGTGTACATTTGCAGAATGATTCATAGACCCTTTTCTCAGTTTCTCATTAAAAAAATCCGTTTGCGGGTTTTACGCCTCCCCACTTTGTAGGCCTACTATACTTGATGTCATAGGCACCTCAAAATTCACTTCCTCATCTTGTACTGTCGCAGATATACGAATCTCAAAATTGTTTCATCAAACTTGAACAAAACCGATATAGTGAAGAAAAAACATCTTTCAAGTACCATGCCCGGCGCCCGCATGGTGCCAAACATTTCACTGTAGCCTGGACTGGCAAAAAATATGGAATGCTTCACGAATTTGCGTGTCATCCTTGCGCAGGGGCCATGCTAATCTTCTCTGTATCGTTCCGATTTTAGTATATCTAACACCGAAGTGATACAACATTATTATCATCAGGGTTGGCTTATATACTGTCTACGCCTTTGCAAGTGGGTATGATCAGGAAACGCGTTACGGACAATACGAATGGACACTATAATTATAACCTAGGAATTTAGCGAATGCATGATCTGCAAACAAGAATGATTTCCTTGGCTTGTGGTGTCTCGCGTGGTGCCCGCCTACTGCGTCGTCATGGCAACTGCCAGTGTAAACCAATCACAGGTCAGAATGTTTTAAAAGTTGCTGTTGACTTAGGGCATGAATGGTGTATAATTATTTTGTAGACAGCATCCACGATTCTTGGTAGCAGCCTACCCAAAAATTTCATATGGCATTCAATTGACCGTAACTTTGGTGTCTCTCCATGGATTTGAGTGAATTTTCACCACACACTCCTGCCACTATGTTGGCCCTCTGGACATGATTTACAAGTTCTTGCGCCTCGCTGACAGGCTTTTGAGGCCGGAAAAAATTCCGGCATAGTGCGACGGTGTAGGCCTCGACCAAATATGCTAAAAAAAAGAGCATATTATGCTCGTCGCATTTCAGGGAAAACGTCCATAATATGCCAAAGATTTAGCAAGATATGCAAAAAGATATGCCAAAATATTCCAAAATATGCTCGACATAAGCAGGAAGTGTAGATCATTTCAGTAAAATTACAACCTTGGAATAGTCAATGGCTTCACGGCTATCATGCTTATGGTGCAAATCAAACCACATGCGGAATTGTATGGCTGGAATGTGTCCCCAGCAACAGTAGCGATAGTGTTCATCCATGCGGAAATGTAGCAAACGCCTCAACCATTCCAAATTCATCCATAAAAGGCATTTCTGAACGCATTTTGTTCATAATATGAATGTTTTGTCCTCATTTTCTTCAGAATATTTGAATTATATGCTGGCTTCATTCCAATATTCCCTTTGTCGCTCAATATGCCATATATGAACTGTCTCAAAAAATATATATATGCTGAAATATGCGCAAGCATATTTGGTCGAGGCCTACCACGGTGTGTGAGCCACCCAGGAGCCAACAAAATGCATTCACAAGTTTTTTTCACATTTTCCTGCCCATTCTGTCCGTGCGCGGGACCCAAACCTAAAAAAAGGTCCAGAAGCAGCCATGGGTGGTGGGATAGGGCCCCTCAACGTGGCCCTGGAATCTGTCACTACAGCACAAGTGGGCGTTCTCTCACAGACTCCCACAGACCGAAGTCAATTTTTGAATTTTTGAAGGTTTAGGGCGTGCTACGAGATCGTACCTTTGACACAACATCCAGTGCTGGTATGGGACCTCCACAGCAAGCCATTTCCACAGCGCTGCAAACCAAATCCAGGATACCCTCCAAACTCGGCAAAGACTACCACTCACGTTCCACTACTGCCTAGTACTGACTCCTACCTGACTTCTTGACACGACTCAAACTTGCCAAAGTCACTAAATCAACGTCAACTACAATCATCAAGCCACATATCTGGAACGTCACGAGGGTGCTGGCAAAAGTCCTGCTACACCTAGTGAAGCATCGGCGAAGGTCCTACACGGGAAGTCTAAAACATAACAACCACGCACTCACAAGCAAGGAGAGTTCCAAGTTCTTTAACCTGACCGGTTTCTGTGACATGAGTCACTTCATCAGAGGAATGAGGATAAATGACAATGTGGAACTCAATATAACCAGCGAACTGGACAGACAGGCGTTGAGCACTGTCGAGTAATTAGCGCGAAAAAAAACAATTTAGCGATTTAGCGCGAAAGAAAGCGTGAACAAAACACGGGGTTGCTTGCGAGGCGAAAAAACAAACACGAGGTTGAGTGCAAGGCATGGCATGGAGGTAAAAAATACCTATACCCATCGTGAATGTGGTTTCCTAAAACATAAGTTAGCGCGAAAAGAATTTTGCAGGGTGCGTTGAAGGCTGAGGAGGCCAGGGTGATAGTCAGTAACAAAAACTGTGGGGCAAGAGGCAGAAGCTTGCACAGAACTAGCTGGAGGTATGAGTTGACAGCTAGCTGGGGTATCACTGAACGCATCGTGGAGAAACCTAGGAGGGTAACCACGCTTGCGAAGCCTGGTCCAGAAAGCATCACGTATAGCGAGCAGCAGTGGCGGGTTTAGGGGGGGGGGGGCGCGGGGGGCGCGCGCCCCCCCCCCCTCAAAAATTTCGACCTAGGTTTCGAAAAATAATACTAGTAGTAGGCACTTCACCCCATTTTTTGAAATCGCGTTTTTTCCAGGTTTATCATCGGTAATCGATGGTGGTGGGTATCACAAGGTCACACAGAAAATTTTATTGAAATCCACAGTGATACCACTCAGATATGAAGGGTTGAAGATAGGCAGTTGCATAAGGCGAAATCAATACAATTTGTGGCACCAACAGCATCTCCGAAGTATCATCAGTGGATATAGTCACAAAACATCAGAGTGTTTTTTTCAAGCACACATCACTCATTTACACCAACAACCCTGTATGGATCGAAACAATACAGATCAAAGTTCAGAATAGGCAAGAATACGGCAATTGTGACCGCAATCACTATAGCAACTCCATAGCAACCCATAGCAACGCCATAGTAACCCATAGTAACAGCTTCAGTTTGCTGTGAAATGAACTGATAACGACATACTGGCAGGCTCCTGCGGGTACTAAAGCGTAATAGCTATAAAGACATTCTTCTGGCACAAAAACAACAGAGAACTTCCTCATTGTACGCCGTACACCGCAACGTGGAGGGTAAGTACGCGCGCGTGCGCGCGCGCGCGAATTACTGCACAGGACATTCGTGCCCACAGTCATGCCATCTCAAGTGATTCCAAGTTGGCAAGAAGTTCCTCAGGACCTCTGTTGGTAGCTTCTTTCCATGGTGTGATATCTGCCTCCCTCTCCTTCAACTGCTCCATGCAGCAGTCATGAATTGCCTGCTGGTGAGCTTTGAAATTTTGGTGAAGCGTGCCTGGCTACGTATATCAAAGCATCCCCTCATCAGAGGGTTTCTCCAGCAGCCACTGTGCCTTTTGATTGTTCGTAAACATCAGTAGGCCTTTCAGCGCAACCGTGTCAAAACTTGGCTTTCAGTACGCTTTGAGAATTCGCCCAGGTAGGACGACGCATCGTCGTTCTCCTCCGCCTAAAGCGCATACTTCTCAGTGCCTACGTACATAATGTCTCCTTGCGCAGCGATGCGCAAGCCCTGGTAAACAAGAACTCTACTGTTTCCGAATGGAAAGACGACGCTGAAGACGATAAGCAGCGTTTCAAACGCGAGCAAACAACAGTTCTTTGTGAAAAAACTCTTTGCTGGTAGTGTACGTGATCTACAACTCGCAAAAATGTACGTACTATGACGTATGCGGGATCTACTGAAAGCTGAACGTCAGAGCAACACGATGCGCCCAACTATCAGCCCGTACAACGAAGCATAGCGCGTACCTGTACAGTTTTGGGCATGCACTTGACTGGTGCCACGCAAGTACGCACTCTCACCTTAGCAAATTTTGACAGGTCCTGTCACGTGACTGAAGTGCCTAATACTAGGCAGGGCGCTAGGGCGCCGGGTCGATCGAGCTACATGTACATTGTAGACTAGGCTCGTCGGGGCGCGCGCGGCCTGAAACGATTGTCCAAAATTAAAGCGGTTGCACGGTCGAGCTGGTGTTGATTGTACACACTACAGACTAGTACAGTACAGTCTTTTGAGTACGAGTCTACGTACAGTGAGCATGCACGGCGCGGCTACAGAAACACGGTGACCTGACTGTGTACTGTTGTACAGTGTGATCCCTGCTGGGAAGCGCTCGACGCGTCTTCAACGGTACAAACATCGAAGAAAAGTCTTCGATCGAGTCAACCAAAACACGATTCGAATGCCGAGGGCTCAGGCGATCATCCTCGTTCGAATCGTGTTTTGGTTGACTCGAAGGCTTTTCTTCGATGTCTCAGGGACATCCCAAAAGGCCAAGCTCTAGCCAGCAGAGCCTGGAATTTTTGTAAAGCGTTCCTGTGGCGGCGCAACTCCTGCTGCCGCTCCAACAGGAAACAGTGGGAGTGATGAAGTCGCTGTTATTCCAGTTGAACTTTCGGAGCGGACTGACAGTCACACTCCGCCAGACGCGGAAGAATCTGTTGTCAGGTAGTAGCCAGAACATGAAGAACAGCGCACAGTGACAAGTACCGCTGCCTATGTAAAGGATGCTTTGACTCTTTGAGAGCGGTGAGAAATTGTTGGACTCGCATAAATAATTGCAGTTGATTCGCTCACCTAACGGCAAATTTGAAGTTTACAATGTACATTGTTGCTGCGTGTACAGAAATACTGCTCGTGGTGTGTGAGATTTACGGCTTGTTGTTGTTGTTTATTTTACTTCACCAAATGAGCAGGCAGAGATGCCTTCTCACCTGCCCATAGGACAGGTTCTCACAGAATGATGAAGGGATGATATGCAAGGGAAAACAAGAAATGATATTATAATAATTATAAGACAGAAAGGACCAAAAGAAGAAAAGGAAAAATTTATATGAAGACAATTTCATGGAGTCAGAAATAGAAAGACAATAATTTCATGGAGTCAAAGAATAGAAAGACAATCTCATGGAGTCAGGAACACGTGGTTGATTTTATAGACATGCATGCACAAATGTGATAGATGAGAAGGTTGGAATTTATGGCAGATAATAAAAGTTTAACGAGGATATTCACAAAGTAAGTATACCAATGGCAGAAAGAGCTTTTCGGAAGGGACCAGGGACACGTATCACTCTAAAATCAGAGGGGAGAGCGTTCCAGAGAATGCTTCCCCGAAACATCATGGTCGATCGTCCCGCAGGCCCACGAAGAAAGGGAACTTGAAGCAAGTTCGACACTTGTCCCCGTGTGGTGCGCTGATCCTCCGGAACAGTCTCTGGGGCCGTGCTCGTCCGTCGCTCTCTGTACTACCTGATAAACTCCGTGGGCGAATTGAACGCCGCGAGTTTATTGATTTCGATGACCTCCTCCCCGACCGGCTGGGTGTGGAGCCCGATGTGGTCCAGCTAGCTGTGGGGGCTAACCGCTCTGTCCAACTTGTACAGAAGCCAACTCAGGCCCAGCGCCGCCATGTCCACGATGTAGCGTCATGGCTCGAGGCGTTTACTGTCTACACGAGAGTAATTGTGGCGGCGGCTCCAGATAGGGCAAATGATTTGCTGGCATATCAGGCCACTATTCTGGATGCAAATAACTCGTATCATGTGGACGCATGGCTAAGTTCTGACAGGCGTTTCCGGCGCGCCATAGCCTCCCAACCACTGTCGTACGACTGGGCTATCATCGACTCTAATTTGTGGCAGTCGTCATTCACCAGCCGTGGTCGCCCGCCATGTTCGCGCTGTTCTCTGGTGCACCCAGTGGCCCAGGCCCGATGTCCCTTTAGACCAGGGCCTCCATCCGACGGCGCTGGGAGTGGAGGTCCGCCGCAGTCCAGCGCGCCAACCCATCTTGGGAAGCTTATCTGCCGCAACTTCAACAGGGACCAGTGCAACAACTCATTCTGTTATCGTGCCCACGTGTGCCTTCAATGCCGCGGGAAGCACCCAGAAGTCAAATGTGGCAGGGGACAGTCCGCCACCTCAGCGTCTGCTCCGTAAACATTCTGTGGATACCCCATCAATGTTAGCCGATTAGCCGGGCTCCTTAACCGTCATTCTGATCACTCCTTCTCTCACTTTGTGTTGCATGGGTTGTGTGACGGTTTCACGATAGGCCATTCTGCTGCTATATCTGGTTGCGTTCTCAAACGCGAACTCGCCTCACTCCTGGGCCACCTCTTGTTCGCTTCCAGAGCAATTCCGGCCGCCCGTACATTCTTCCGCCCCCTGTATGACCTCGACAAGGCCACATCTGAGATGTCATCTCACCGAATGCTGCATCTGTCAGCCTCAGCCAAGGGCGACCTGAGCTGGTGGCACCAGACTGTCAACATGGAACGGAAAGTCATTTTTCCTGCTAGAGAAGTGGATGCCCAGCGCTGACCTCCAGTCGCAAACCGACGCAAGTGGCACCATTGGATTTGGAGCCTTATTCAATGGTCACTGGTTCAGAGGTGACTTGTCCCCGCAGCAACTGGAACTAAGCATTACCTACAAGGAGCTCTTCGCCATTGACGTGGCCTGCGCCACATGAGGGATCGAGTGGCTGCGCGTGGAGTTTCAGTGCGACAACCAAGCTGTCGTGGAGTGCCTGAAGACGGGCACGAGCCGGTCTCCTGCAGTCATGGCACTCATCCGCACCCTGTACTCAATCTGTGTGAAGCACAATTTCCTGATCCGAGCATCGCACCTGCCAAGAATTTCCAATACCATCGCTGATGCCCTGTCCCGGAACAAGATGGATGCTTTCAGGACCATTCCTCCTACAGCTGCGGAGCGGCCTGACACCATGGTCCAGCCGATCACTGAGTAAGTGCAAAGACATTCACTTAGGATGCAGATAGCGTTCTCTGTCGATCCTAATCCACAATATCAGTCTGACTTTATGCCTCTAGAACAACGCTCTTGTGCAATACATACTTACCATCTATATTGGCTGTTATCACCCGCTATCTCCTCTGGCCCTAATGGGAATGTCGGCATGGGCACTCCTCCGCAACTGGCCTCTCGCGCACTACTATTAAACTCGCATGGGCCATAAACCGCTCCTGCTCAACGCAGGCCGACCCACCAGCTCGCATGGATCACAAACCGCTTCTGCTCAGCGCAGGCCGACCCACTTGGTCATATATAGCTCCTGCCCTCGGTAGGCCGACCACACGATTCGTTAACGCGCACTCAATTGAGGCCAGCTACTCTGCCCGACATTCCCAGTCTTCCAAACTCACTCTTGTGTCTTTTGGTGTGTCGCATCCCGCACACGTGTGTGTCTACTCTATACTCTAGCATGGGGAGTAGGATGTTAATCATATTATTTCATGGACTGCACCTGACGTGTAGTCCTTGCTAGCTGCTGCACGCGCTCGCTTGTTCATGCTTGCTCTGTGACGCCCCGACGGCCTTAGGGCTATGGGCTTGTGATGATGATGATGATGATGATGATGATGATGATGATGATGTGCCACATGTATGGGTTTGACCAGCTCGTCCATGAGCCAACTCGTGGTCGCAACACCTTGCACCTCGTGATGTCAGATTTACCAGGCAGAATCGTCACGCCTGCTGGGCATCTGCGCCAGTGAGCCTTCTGGAAAATATTCAAGTTCAAAACCATGGTAGCTATTGAACATATACCAATAAGGCTTGCAGGTTGCAATGAACCGATCTCGTTTGTTCTGTCGAATTTCTTCCTCGCATCTCTGTACATACTGGGTTATTAACAGTTCTTTATGCAAGAACTTCCTTTTGTACCTCTCTTCAATACCAGGATAAATCTTGCGTAGTTTCAGCACGCTTGTAGTTCCAGCTCTTCCTGTTTCCACCTTGATGACACGTCTTCTTTCTGTAGCATAAATGCAGTAGCCTGGAGCCTCCATTTCCTCCACATCATCAGTAGTTGCGATAGTAATAGTTGTGCCGAAGTGGCATATAGACTTCGCTCGTGCCAACTTATCCGGGTCTACAAAGTTCTTGCTCAACTTTGTGAAATATTCCTCGAAGAAGGACTTCTCCACTGCGCGGATCTTCCGCTGCCAGCTGCTGCAGCGTGATGGAATACTGAACAAGCCAAGAGAAAAATTCTCTCTCACACCACTAACTCAAATGCAAAGCGAAGTGAAAGAGTTTTGTCGCGCCTTGGTATTTATGCTACATCTTTGCGTGGCTTTGCCGAGCTTAATTCAGCTACACCAGGTCATGACATGGTTTTCTCGAATGGTACTAAGTCTTGACAAAGCAGTTGAAGTACAATTCGAATCAGCGCAACAGCTAATTGCTCTGGACGATGACGAGACCAGTAAGAATTAGATACTTGACTATACCAACAAAAAGAATGGAAAAGCTGACAGGATTTTCTTTTCTACTTGCCCCGAGCCGTACTTTCAAAGACAGCTAGCGTGATGTGTTTCTTGCCAGCCCTATGGCTATGACTCCCTACAGTCAAGGCTAAGGACCACTAGGGAGGTTAAGTCGCACGTAATTCGTGTGTACCTGACGTATGTGTACCACCGCTGAACCAAAGTCCAACCGAGCTTTGTTGATTGGCAATAGCCGACGTTACGTGCGACATCACAGAAGTCTCCAACGCCTACCACAGCATTGTAAGTGACCCGTCAGCCACAGCTTCACATTCGTGTTGGTGCACAGCCGCAAGACTCTATGCTGACCTTGCAGTCAACCACCTCAGATGACGTCAAGCTCCTTGGAGGCTCCTAGAACTGATAAATAATTCCTGCGAAGCCATATGCAGTGATGTCATCCCTAGTTGTTTGCTACGTGCTTGCGCTGAGCAGTTGCCTTGGTTGGTTGGTTGGTTTATTTTAATTCGCACAATAAACGGGAACTAGGCCCAATAATAATCTAAAGGCGAATGGATAAAACCCATTTAGAAAGGAGAGGACTGGAATTAGAAAACTACGGAAGAAGAAGTATCTGACACAGGAGTCAAGCGGGTATCAGGGGTGACAGGGTGGTCGAGGAGAGCTAGGGGGAGGGCTAGTCTCAGCAAAAATTATGGTAGGCAACTTTTGCTAAACTTTTCCTGTCTTGCTATTGTCCGAACGTCATCCGGCAGCAGGTTCCAGTGTGCAGATCCTGCGACGGACGGCCGAGAAGCGCCAGAGCGAGTGGAGGATGGCTGACTGAGCAGACCACTGGACCTCTGATGGCGGGTTCTCCTGCCAGCAGATCTGACGAACAGTACAGACAACGTGGCACTAGCTTTCCCGTGAAGGCACCTCCAGGCAAACACTAGTAGTAGCTTGCGCTTGCCGAGTTCGCCTATCCGGTGCAAGCCGTGCTGCACCAGTAGGAGATGCACGGTTGTCTAGGTTGGATGGCAGTCGATAGTTGATAATATTTGGTGTACATTTGCAGAATGATTCATACTCATAGACCCTTTTCTCAGTTTCTCATTAAAAAAAATCCGTTTGCGGGTTTTACGCCTCCCCACTTTGTTGGCCTACTATACTTGATGTCATAGGCACCTCAAAATTCACTTCCTCATTTTGTACTGTCGCAGATATACGAATCTCAAAATTGTTTCATCAAACTTCAACAAAACCTATAATAGTGAAGAAAAAACATCTTTCAAGTACCATGCCCGGCGCCCGCATGGTGCCAAACACTTCACTGTAGCCTGGACTGGCAAAAATATGGAACGCTTCACGAATTTGCGTGTCATCCTTGCGCAGGGGCCATGCTAATCTTCTCTGTATCGTTCCAATTTTAGTATATGTAACACCGAAGTGATACAATATTATTATCATCGGGAGTGGCTTATATACTGCCTACGCCTTTGCAAGTGGGTATGATCATGAAACGCCTTACGGACAATACGAATGGACACTATAATTATTATAACCTAGGAATTTAGCGAATGCATGATCTGCGAACAAGAAAGATTTCCTTGGCTTGTGGTGTCTCGCGCGATGCCCGCCTACTGCGTCGTCATGGCAACTGCCAGTGTAAACCAATCACAGGTCAGAATGTTTTAAAAGTTGCTGTTGACTTAGGGCATGAATGGTGTATATTTTGTAGACAGCATCCACGATTCTTGGTAGCAGCCTACCCAAAAATTTCATATGTCATTCAATTGACCGTAACTTTGGTGTCTCTCCATGAATTTGAGTGAATTTTTCACCACACACTCCTGCCACTATGCTGGCCCTCTGGACATGACTTACAAGTTCTTGCGCCTCACTGACAGGCTTTTGAGGCCGGAAAAAATTCCGGCATAGTGCGACGGTGTAGGCCTCGACCAAATATGCTAAAAAAAGAGCATATTATGCTCGTCGCATATCAGGGAAAACGTCCATAATATGCCAAAGATTTAGCAAGATATGCAAAAAGATATGCCAATATATTCCAAAATATGCTCGACATAAGCAGGAAGTGTAGATCATTTCAGTAAAATTACAACCTTGGAATAGTCAATGGCTTCACGGCTATCATGCTTATGGTGCAAATCAAAACACATGCGGAATTGTATGGATGGGGTGTGTCCCCAGCAACAGTAGCGATAGTGTTCATCCATGGGGAAATGTAGCAAACGCCTCAACCATTCCCGGCAAATTTATCCATAAAAGGCATTTCTGAACGCATTTTGTTCATAATATGAATGTTTTGTCCTCATTTTCTTCAGAATATTTGAATTATATGCTGGCTTCATTCGAATATTCCCTTTGTCGCTCAATATGCCATATATGAACTGTCTCACAAAATATACTGAAATATGCGCAAGCATATTTGGTCGAGGCCTACCACGGTGTGTGAGCCACCCAGGAGCCAACAAAATGCATTCACAAGTTTTTTCACATTTTCTTGCCCATTCTGTCCGTGCGCGGGACCCAAACCTAAAAAAAAGGTCCAGAAGCAGCCATGGGTGGTGGGATAGGGCCCCTCAACGTGGCCCTGGAATCTGTCACTACAGCACAAGTGGGCGTTCTCTCACAGACTCCCACAGACCGAAGTCAATTTTTGAATTTTTGAAGGTTTAGGGCGTGCTACGAGATCGTACCTTTGATACAACATCCAGTGCTGGTATGGGACCTCCACAGCAAGCCATTTCCACAGCGCTGCAAACCAAATCCAGGATACCCTCAAAACTCGGCAAAGACTACCACTCACGTTCCACTACTGCCTAGTACTGACTCCTACCTGACTTCTTGACACGACTCAAACTTGCCAAAGTCACTAAATCAACGTCAACTACAATCATCAAGCCACATATCTGCAACGTCACGAGGGTGCTGGCAAAAGTCCTGCTACGGCGGTGGGCTTCGCCCGCCGCCGTGCAGCCCAGTACGTGGCTAGCTAAAGCGGGATTCACAGAAGCTTTTTTGCGATGCGACACGCGATGCGACGCGATCTGCGATGGATGCGTGCGATGCGAACTCGCGAAATACCATTCACAGAAGAAGTCAGCGATGCGACAAAGTTTTGCTGATTTGGGTACGTCACCATGATATTCGCGCGGTTTGACACAACTTGTAAAAATTTATAGGCAACCGGTTAACCCGCGATATTCATGTTAAAACAAAATGGCGTCACGATTTATTGAAAGTGGTATAGTTGGTGGAACGAGTGTTCAAACCCATTTGAACTTCATACTGTTCGTCTTCTTTTTGACATGCTCCCTTTCCATCGTCCTTAGCTTTTATTTGTTGAGAGCTGTTTTGGCTTTCTCCTATACCTCTGGGGGATGCCAAGTGATGGTTTTGAGAGGCTGGTGATGGCTGTGAGCGAGAGTTTGCCGATCGGCGTCGTCCTCGCTATAGCGATGAAAATACTAGTTACTGCGCACCTGGCAGATATCAGAACACGTCGGAGCGTCCAGGAGCAAAGGAATCTTGGGTTTTCACTGGAATCTAGTTCCTCCAGCATCGTGTAGCCCACCGTCGGTGAATGGCGGTCCAGAAAGGTCGAACCTGGTCTTCTGCAGCATCTCGCAGTCCTGCGAGGCACACTGAATACGCCTGTCATGTATTCTACAAATAAAAATCACGAAGTTGTGGACTTTACAGTGATGAGTCTATCCTGTATGCTGCAAAAGACGCAGGAAATGTGACTGGTGTCTGTACACTCAGTGACTGGACGCCAACACCCCAGTCTTCTCCTGCAGGATCTGTTTGACATTGACATTATGCAGTAGGTCGGCATTGACCTGGTTTGGCAGCTATCGTTATAGTATCTACCTGGTTGGATGTAGCAGGTTGGTGTTTGCTCGTCGTCCAGTCCGGAATTTTCTTGTAACTCACGGTGGAGTACGCGCAGGGTTTGTGATCATCCCTGTTCACTTCAATATTATCAAACACAACGTTCCCTTTGTCACTCATCTTATCCTGAGTACTGAATTTGCTGACAATATTGCACCATACTTGTCACAACCTACCGCCACTGCTGGCGGTGGCGACTGGTTCGTCAATGGCGGTGACCAGGCTGACTGACTAGCTTCGAGACAGCGGCCTCGTTGTCAATCCCGCGGCAGCCTAAAGGTTGATTTTATTCATCCAGCCTCAGTGCCATGTTGACGATGCCCTAGTGACTGTGTGTCATGGATTGCCTTGCCATCAGCGGTCATTGCCGTCCACCTTGATGCAGCCCTCAACAACTGGCTCAGCCCATGGGAGTCTCAAGTGGACAAAATTGTTGCCAAAGTAGCTCAGAAGATTGGTGCATCGTGGTGTAGGCGAGCACATAACTAGGACTTCCCAGCGTCTATTTGTCCAGGCTGCGATACTATGTGACATGCTGTACTGCACATTCTTTTCAGCACTGCAAGGCCGGCAGCTGGACCGACTGCAGGGGCCGCGCACATGCAGGCCGCCTGTTGCCAGTGCAGCATTCTGGAACGTTCCTTCCTTCTGAGATCCGTGGAATAATAACTTTCTTTGCTTCAAAGCAAGTTGCTTACCTTTCTGTTGTGCTCCCAGTGTCCTTACAACAATAACCTACAGCAATGTTTTATTTTCCTTTCCATTCCCCAACCAATGAATACTACGATGTCGATTCTATTTCTTCATACTTTGGTGTGTGCCCGCGCACGCACGTGTGTGTGTATACCTCACTCGCCACTCTAAGTTCTGTTCCCCATCACTGGAACACTGCCTGTTCTTTCAGGACCTGCCATCATCTGCGGATGGGCATTCAATAATTGTATTGTGTGTGTGTTTCATTCAGAATCAGATCCGCTATCATTGCTATTAGAGAAAATCTGTGGGTTCACATCCAGTGCATTTTTAGATCTGCGTGCTTTTCTCGCCACGGGCGCATACATGGGACATTGTGTGTGTCTGTGTGTATGGGGATATTGTCTGTATCGGCTTTTGGTACTAATGTTCAGGTCTGTGCTTGCATGTGTGAACATGAAATTGTTCGGTTCTGTGCATGCTATTGCTATGTTGTATATTATTGTATGTATGTGTGCATTTCCACGAACAGTGTAGACGAGCGTGGAGAGTGCATTCATCCCTCATCAACCACTTCCCCTTGGGCTTACGAGAGTTTTTTCTGCGTACCTCTCTGATACTGTATTGATGCCGGCACCTGTACCTCGATGTGTTCCTCTATCTGCAGTCGCCTTTAACCTTCGGTCAAGTTAACGTTTATTGTGCTCTATTTATCGTGCGAATCAAAATAAACAATAATAACACAAGTCGTGCTAGAGTGACGACATGTGCGTGTAGTAGGGTTGATGCGATGGGACGTTATAATTAGGTGGAACAGAACACACATTGGGCAGATTGATTGGGCATCATTGATTGTGCTCAGTCTAAACAGTGAACATAATAATTATCTCCAGTGACAGACTGTAGCGGCTAGCCTCCAATAGGTAGCTGGCACTAGTCGCTACTGCTTGTTTGACAGGTGCCGCCAGAACCCCTGTTGTGTCATGCTATAGATGCACATGCCCTGTTCTGGGGCATACTGAGGTACTTTGATTTTGTTGACTGCATGTAGACAGCATCCAATAGTAGTACTCGTAGACCTTGGCTCTTTGTAGGTCAACCACCATCGCATGGATCGATCGGTGACTATGCACTTGGAGGTTGGAATAGCCCGCGCTGAACAGATCTTGCCATGGCCCAGGGAGTGAACTCGCTTACTCGACTATCCCGGTTTTAGTTAACCAGCATGAGTGGTGCAATTTGTCCATACCATGTTGCGAGCTCACAGTTGTTTGGGCAGGTTTTGAGCTGCACCACGAAACAAAGCGAAATAACGGCATGACTGTAGAGCAAGGAAGCGGCGAGACGGCACTTCCAGGACGAGACAGGCAGTAGAGATGTGTTCACAGCACGAGCAACCTCTCAGACCCTGCCGGTACTCCACAGTTACAAGAAAATGTCGGACTGGACGACGCGCCAATGCAAACCTGCTACATCCACCCAGGCAGATAGCTGCCAAACCAGGCCAATGTCGACCCACTGCATACCGGTATGTCAATGTCAAACAGATCCTGCAGGAGAAGACTGGGATGATATTGGCGTCCAGTGTACGGACACCAGTCACATTTCCTGCGTCTTTTGCAGCATACAGGATAGACTCATCACTGTAAAGTCCACTACTTCGTGATTTTTATTTGTAGAATACATGACAGGCGTATTCAGTGTGCCTCGCAGGACTGCGAGATGCTGCAGAAGACCAGTTTCGACCTTTCTGGACCGCCATTCACCGACGGTGGGCTACACGATGCTGGAGGAACTAGATTCCAGTGAAAACCCAAGATTCCTTTGCTCCTGGACGCTCCGACGTGTTCTGATATCTGCCAGGTGCGCAGTAACTAGTATTTTCATCGCTATAGCGAGGACGACGCCGATCGGCAAACTCTCGCTCACAGCCATCACCAGCCTCTCAAAACCATCACTTGGCATCCCCCAGAGGTATAGGAGAAAGCCAAAACAGCTCTCAACAAACAAAAGCTAAGGACGATGGAAAGAGAGCATGTCAAAAAGAAGACGAACAGTATGAAGTTCAAATGGGTTTGAACACTCGTTCCACCAACTATACCACTTTCAATAAATCGTGACGCCATTTTGTTTTAACACGCATACGGTCCACTCTTGCACCTTTGTACAACTTTGCTGTAGAAAAGGTCAAAATCGTACACCAAATCGCTTGTAGCATCGCATCGCATCGCAAAAGTTGAGCCAAGCTCAACTTCTGCGATGGCCTGCGATGGCCCAGTTGCGGCAGTTGCGTGGGGTGCGACATGGCTGCGATTTGGGGTTTTCCCCGTTTCGCGTCTGTCGCATCGCAAAAAAGCTTCTGTGAATCCCGCTTAAAACACGTGATTTTTTTGGACTTTTTTTGGACTTGGAGCAAAATTCTGCGCACATTCGCGTGTTTCCAAGAGCGCAGCGTGGAGAGGTGGACGGTTAAGATTTATCGTCACTGTGAATGTAAAAACTCCCTAAACATTTTGGTTATAACATTGATTGTTTTGGTTTCCTAATTTAGTGACGACTTTCAACTGATAAGTGTCACGACATTTCTCGCTACACATATCCTGGCACACACTGAGACATAGACAGCATTAGCAACAACACACAATGTTTTTGCCAGCTAGCTGGCCTCTGCGTACACCACAGACACACCCACACACCACAGAAAGATACAGATCACAGTAGTAGTGTGGTCTTTTTCACTCACGGTGGAAGATGGAAGAAGAGCTTAGCATTGTGTATACATGAGCAAGAAGAAGGGCATGCCACCTCACACATATACATGTATACATGTACACGTATGTACCAGACCAACATGATGCAAAAAGTGAACCGCTGTGGTGAATGGGGCCGCCGGATAATTAACCAGCCCGAAGCTGGCGGAAAAAACCTCAGGACCCCGGCGGAGGCACAACCCTGAGGAAAAACCGGTTAGAATAACCCCATAAGATAAATGAACAAAACGTAGCCTGCAGGACCTATCCAGAAAGGAGAATAAAGGGGAGGGCGGGTGGGAAACTACAACGAAAAGAGAAAGACCACGATGAAGAGAAAAGTTTGAGAACATGATTCTACCATAAAATCACTTTAATGTTCAGCGATGGAGCTTGCAATCACATTTTGAGCAAAGCCAAGGTGTTCATTGATCTCATTGACCACTTGGTCCATGTTCACACGTTCAGCTGCTTTGTGTCGTATCAAATAAAAAATCAGCTTGTTCGCACAATGGGGCAGGCTAGAAGTAGACAAGCCTATGAATTTGAGAGGCTCAATATATGAACGGCTCTTCATAAGGCCATTCACCAATATGAAATCCATGTACAATTCGTCATGCGGTACAGCTTCACTCCATAATGAGTGGAAGCTTCGCCGAGTCATTACTTCTAGAATGCACAGTCCAAACCTCCAGGAGTCTGCTGATGGATTTACCATCACCCAATCGTGTCCTGTGTGGGCTAGGTCCAAACGTGGGAAGAGTTCAGGCGGTCTATATGCAGGAGTATCATCCATATGGCACCTATTGATGAACTCGCCTGCAAATTTAGCAGAGCCTAGGTCGATCAACTTCGCGATCCTTGTGCCGTCGGCTCGCATGCTAACGCAGAAGTTTGAAGGCTTTACGTCAGAATGCATAATACCCAGAGAGTTGAGGAATTGAAGACCTTGAGCAGCATCCCGCAGTAAACCGAGTCGCTCATTATCATGCAGCACAGTGCTGGGCATCTGCGCTAGTGAGCCTTCTGGAAAATATTCAAGTTCAAAACCATGGTAGCTATTGAACATATACCAATAAGGCTTGCAGGTTGCAATGAACCGATCTCGTTTGTTCTGTCGAATTTCTTCCTCGCATCTCTGTACATACTGGGTAATCCGCAGTTCTTTATACAACAATTTCCTTCTGTACCTCTCTCCAACACCAGGATAAATCTTGCGTAGTTTCAGAACGCTTGTAGTTCCAGCTCTTCCTGTTTCCACCTTGATGACACGTCTTCTTTCTGTAGCATAAATGCAGTAGCCTGGAACCTCCATTTCCTCCACATCATCAGTAGTTGCGATAGTAATAGTTGTGCCGAAGTGGCATATAGACTTCGCTCGTGCCAACTTATCCGCGTCTACAAAGTTCTTGCTAAACTTTGTGAAATATTCCTCGAAGAAGGACTCCTCCACTGTGCGCGGATCTTCCGTTGCCATTACTTCTACTGCTTGTATTCCTGCTGACATTGCCTGGTCGTTATTAACTCCTCAGAAATACTTTCCCCTCCAACGGGAGCAGAAGGGAACAGCAGCACGTCTCGTTTCAAAACCTATCTTCAAATCACGCTCGGGAGAGTTCGCAAAGGCTGCTGCAGCGTGACGGAATACTCAACAAGCGAAGAGAAAAACTCTGTCTCTCACCACTAACTCAAATGCAAAGCGAAGTGAAAGAGTTTGGTCGCGCCTCGGTATTTATGCTACATCTTTGAAATGCTCCACCCGGCAGCGTTCAGTTGCAGCAACGGTGCACACTTACGGCAACGGTGCGCACTTGCAGCCTCCACAACACGGTCGGCACGGAGGCAGGAGGAGTGACTGCCCACCTAACTGTGGACGCTAAGGACCTCACCCTAGTCACAACTGAGAATTATTATTTCTGGCCAAGGCCCCTGTACGCGAGGCCATGGCACAGCCAAGACTGGCTCCACAGCAGTCGAACGACACGTGCAGGCGAATACGCAGAGGACATGTGCCACATGGCATGAGGTCGTGGCCGAGGCAGGCCCAGAATGTTATGGCTTGAATGTTCGGTTAACGTAGGAGTTAACCGTTGTTAAAGGGAAACTGAACGCTAAAAATAAGTATGGCTTATCCGAAGGAGAATTGGGCACTGATTCCGATGAGCTATGTCTCGAGCCGATCAGAGAAGAGGAACCGTGTCAAATTTCATAAATAACACCTTCCATATTTGGAAATTGGGCTTGATGACGTGCGTACTGCTTAGCTGTCACCATGCTGTGCATGCTCACTTGCTCAGCAGTGTAATTGAATGGAAGAAACCAATTACTTTGGTGTTTTGCAGCTCTGTTTCGTTCCCTGACGGTAACCAAATCTAGATGTAGGAATCTGTTGAGCAGGAGAGTGACACATGTCTTCCCAAAGGCTGTCCAGGCTGCAGGGGTGATGAAGAAGACACGATCATCACCCCGAGATCGATTGTAGTGAATTGCAAAACTCATGGTGAATTTGCTTCCACTCCAAGGCAATGTCGAGGTATGAAGGGTGCTTGTACTGCCTTCCAAAGTGAAGAGGAGATGAACATGGCTTTGCATAGCTGTTGTTCTATGCCAACTTACCTACTCTTGCTGGTACCGTAGTGGCATATTGCAAATTTCGTGGACGAACAACTCTAGTCACTAGTGGCTAGTGAGCAACACTAACAGGTGAGATTTTTCAATTCGACAAAAAATGTTTTTGTTTGAGAACAGACAGTGGCAGTCATTAGACTCAGTAGGTGTCTCTCTGCTGCTTCTTTCCCTTCATCGGTAGGATTGTGCTTGAAGTAAAAATAAATAGAAAATGTGGAACAAAAATCTGATCATGTAATTCGAATTTCAACTTCAAAGTATGTGTACATCAAATCACAAAAATTTCAAGTTGGTGCTATGCATTGAAAAATACTGGGAGCTGGCCGCAATGGAAAGGGTAGAAACGAAACCAGTAATGTAGAGTATTCATAAAGTAGAGGGAGATGAAAATAATTGGAGAAGAGTAGTGAGCATTTCAGTTTGAAATAGTGTCAATAGACAGCATCGTGTTGCATACGTTGTGAATATTGTGTGAATCTAATAATTGGCGGAGGGCAGTGATTAGGCAAAGTATTGTTACAATACAAGGTACTTTGTGAGCAGATAGCAATCAATATCACGGCATGGTTTAGACAGGAACTCATAAATGTCACGAAATTGATAATCCAAAAGTATTATCCCCTGATTAGTAATATGGTGTTCTCCTGTGTTTACATACAGAGCCTTGACGTTGCTGGACGAGCGACAATATAAATTACATAAACATGTAGCTCATGATGTGGAATGACTGCCGTATCGCATTGCCAACGCAAACCCATCCTGTGTCAGTGCAGCCATCCAGCAACTTGAACTCCCCGGACCAGATGCCGCTGCAGCTGAACACCGTGCCGATGGAAAGTCAGGAGTTGATAGCGAAGCATTCTGGTCTGCACAGTACAAGGCAAAGAACAATTAATAAATAATTATTTCAATTATGAATTACAACGCATTGTAATCCTTCCCACACTTATTTGTACATTAGACTCAGTAGGTGTCTCTCTGCTGCTTCTTTCCCTTCATCGGTAGGATTGTGCTTGAAGTAAAAATAAATAGAAAATGTGGAACAAAAATCTGATCATGTAATTCGAATTTCAACTTCAAAGTATGTGTACATCAAATCACAAAAATTTCAAGTTGGTGCTATGCATTGAAAAATACTGGGAGCTGGCCGCAATGGAAAGGGTAGAAACGAAACCAGTAATGTAGAGTATTCATAAAGTAGAGGGAGATGAAAATAATTGGAAAGGCTCACCGTGCCTGCAGGGTACAACTTACTAGCCTGTTTGACCTTTTTTGGGTGCAGTCCTGTCACTCGAGTTGAACTCGAGTTGAACCTTGGTGTGAAAGTTGTCGCCTGCTGGCGTGGTGACCAGGTGATTTGGGCAATGGGCACCCAGGAGCACGTGACCGCTTGTTCAACTATGTTCGATTGGGAATAAAGGAGGAACGCTGCATCGTAGCCTTTTCGGACCAAAACCAGTCGACTCAGCGTCCAAAAGACTACAACATATGGGCCAATCGCGGTCATCCGTGCTTTGATAAGAACGAAACGGCGCTTTTAGTGGCATTTTGCATACAAATCCCCATCTAGTAGGGCGCAGTCACCCAGTTTCGGTGGAAGTGCGCGAGTTAGATTGGGATTCAAGTAGGAAGGGAGCGTCTCAGCCTTCTCGGACCAAGACCATTCGACTCAGCACCCCGAAGACTACAACTGGTGAAATTTTAATTTTTGCCTTAACTTCCCCTTTAACAGTCACGTACCATTGCTTCGCTGTTGCAGTGTTGCATAACCCTCCTTAGTGGATTACGTGTGTGCACAATCTTGCTCTCTCTACATACTGACTACATGCCCACGCTCTGCGCATGCGCAGATTTCCTGTGCGCACAACAGTCAACAGAGCTTGCTGTCTTTCCAGTTTCTTTGCCTGCAGAGTGCAGTCAGCTTTCAAATTCTGAACTCAAAAATTCTGATTTCTGATTTGAGTTTGCCCCCGTCCCGCTTCAGAGTGTCAGTCCTAGTTCTGCCGATTGGCTGCCGTCTTTAGTGTTCGCTTTCCTTGTTCTCTCTCAGCTCAGTCCCGTCACGCTACGTGTCTTCAGCGGCCAGAGATTATTTGAGTATTATATTCTCACGATGGCTCGTTTCTCGACCAGACAAAAGACGCCATCGGCCAAAGTGGCAGCTCAACCTTCGGATACAGGACGTAATGTGCGTGTGCGGCGAAATCCTGTTCATCTTCAACCGCCCAGAACTCCAATACCTCCCCACTCGGATTCTGTTGTCTCCGACGTGGCGCCGTCAGTTTCTTCTGCCGCCGCCTTGAATGTGGCCCCTGCACAGCGGTGGGCTTCGCCCGCCGCCGTGCAGCCCAATACGTGGCTAAAACACGTGATTTTTTAGGACTATTTGGACTTGGAGCAACATTCTGCACACTTTCGCGTGTTTCCGTGATCCGACAAGTTGCGCACGGTCTGCTCAGATTCAAATACAGTGCTGCCAAGAAATGACAGCGTGCAACAAAAAAATCTTTCCTTGCAAGGG
Organism: Sycon ciliatum; assembly: GCF_964019385.1. Classification (NCBI taxonomy): domain Eukaryota; kingdom Metazoa; phylum Porifera; class Calcarea; order Leucosolenida; family Sycettidae; genus Sycon; species Sycon ciliatum. Next base: position 33,420,175 of record NC_088644.1, read on the forward strand.
CACATTTTCGGCCATAACTCTTGAAAAGCGGTGTTTCGGGCAACATTACCAACGCAGGCCAAGACCAGCACGTCGATGGATAATTTTGTTGCCAAAATCTCTGCTCAATTATAGGTTTCATGTATATCCTGCTGGTTTGTCTCCTCCTTTGCCTTTATCACCTTTAGAACCTTTCTCACCCTCAACTTCTTTGGGTATGCCACTTTCTATGTAGAAAGTGCGCAATTGCGCCACTATACCCTATAAATATACTCACTCCTTTAACTTCTATTTATTCGTTATCTACCTCCACCGAGTAGCTCTTAATGAGCGAAACAGCTGTCTGGAGGAAATGGAACATCTACGGAAAGAACGAACTTCTCGCTATGGAGTGTGTTGTGAATGAGGGCCAAGAGCGCAGCGTGGAGAGGTGGACGGTTAGGATTTATCGTCACTGTGAATGTAAAACCTCCCTTAACATCTTGGCTATAACATTGATTGTTTTGGTTTCCTAATTTAGTGACGACTTTCAACTGATAAGTGTCACGACATTTCTCGCTATACATATCCTGGCACACACTGAGACATAGACAGCATTAGCAACAACACACACTGTTTTTCCCAGCTAGCCGGCCTCTGCGTACACCACAGATAAACCCACACACAACAGAAAGATACAGATCACAGTAGTAGTGTGGTCTTTGTTCACTCACGGTGGAAGATGGAAGAGCTTAGCGTAGTGTATACATGAGCAAGAAGAAGGGCATGCCAGCTCACACATATATATGTACACGAATGTACCAGACCAACATGATGCAAAATGTGAATCACTGTGGTGAATGGGGCCGCCGGATAATTAACCAGCCCGAAGCTGGTGGAAAAAGCCTCAGTACCCCGGTGGAGGCACAACCCTGAGGAAAAACCGGTTAGAATAACCCCATAAGATAAATGAACAAAACGTAGCCTGCAGGACCTATCCGGAAAGTGAGAATAGGGTGGGAAACTACAACGAAAAGAGAAAGACCACAATGAAGAGAAAAGTTTGAAAACACTGACAGAAAACCAGCTGACGCAATCCTGGTGCCGTTACTATGGTGAAAATGCTGGCAAAAAATACATTTTTCGTTTCATTCCCTACGCTCAGCCAACGAAAAATAACACTACATTGAAAAACACTTTAATGTTCAGGGATGGAAAAAATTAAGGAAGAATACAGTACAAAAGTCTAGGTACGAGTTTACATGATTGTACACTAAAATCACTTTAATGTTCAGCGATGGAGCTTGCAATCACATTTTGAGCAAAGCCAAGGTGTTCATTAATCTCCTTGACCACTTGGTCCATGTTCACACGTTCAGCTGCTTTGTGTCGTATCAAATAAAAAATCAGCTTGTTCGCACAATGGGGCAGGCTAGAAGTAGACAAGCCTATGAATTTGTGAGGCTCAATATATGAACGGCTCTTCATAAGGCCATTCACCAATATAAACGCCTTGTACAATTCGTCTTGCTGTGTAGCTTCACTCCATAATGAGTGGAAGCTTCGCCGAGTCATTACTTCTAGAATGCACAGTCCAAACCTCCAGGAGTCTGCTGATGGATTTACCATCACCCAATCGTGTCCTGTGTGGGCTAGGTCCAGGCGTGGGAAGAGTTCGGGCGGTCTATATGCAGAAGTATCATCCATATGGCACCTATTGATGAACTCGCCCTCAAATTTAGCAGAACCTAGGTCGATCAACTTCGCGATCCTTGTACCGTTGGCTCCCATGCTTACGCAGAAGTTTGAAGTCTTTACGTCAGAATGCATAATACCTAGAGAGTTGAGGAATTGAAGACCTTGAGCAGCATCCCGCAGTAAACCGAGTCGCTCATTATCATGCAGCACAGTGCTGGGCATCTGCGCTAGTGAGCCTTCTGGAAAATATTCAAGTTCAAAACCATGGTAGCTATTGAACATATACCAATAAGGCTTGCAGGTTGCAATGAACCGATCTCGTTTGTTCTGTCGAATTTCTTCCTCACATCTCTGTACATACTGGGTAATTAACAGTTCTTTATACAAGAACTTCCTTTTGTACCTTTCTTCAATACCAGGATAAATCTTGCGTAGTTTCAGCACGCTTGTAGTTCCAGCTCTTCCTGTTTCCACCTTGATGACACGTCTTCTTTCTGTAGCATAAATGCAGTAGCCTGGAACCTCCATTTCCTCCACATCATCAGTAGTTGCGATAGTAATAGTTGTGCCGAAGTGGCATATAGACTTCGCTCGTGCCAACTTATCCGGGTCTACAAAGTTCTTGCTTAACTTTGTGAAATATTCCTCGAAGAAGGACTCCTCCACTTTGCGCGGATCTTCCGTTGCCATTACTTCTACTGCTTGTATACCTGCCGACATTGCCTGGTCGTTATTAACTCATCAGAAATACTTTCCCTCCAACGGGAGCAGAAGGGACCAGCAGCACTCACGTTTCAAAATCTATCTTCAAATCACGCCCGGGAGAGTTCGCAAAGGCTGCTGCAGCGTGATGGAATACTGAACAAGCGAAGAGAAAAACTCTGTCTCTCACCACTAACTCAAATGCAAAGCGAAGTGAAAGAGTTTTGTCGCGCCTCGGTTTTTATGCTACATCTTTGCGTGGCTTTGCCGCGCTTAATTCAGCTACACCAGGTGACATGTTGGTTTACTCGAATGGTGCTAAGTCTTGACAAAGCAGTTGAAGTACAATTCGAATCAGCGCAACACTAGCTAATTGCTCTGGACGATGACGACACCAGTAAGAATTAGATACTTGACTATACCAACCAAAAGAATGGAAAAGCTGACAGGATTTTCTTTTCTACTTGTCCCGAGCCGTACATTCAAAGACAGCTAGCGTGATGTGTTTCTTGCCGGCCCTTTGGCTCCCTACACTGGCTACAGTCAAGGCTAAGGTCTAATACTAAGGACCACTAGGGAGGTTAAGTCGCACGTAATCCGTGTGTACTTGACGTGTGTGTACCACCGCTGAACCGAAGTCCAACCGAGCTTTGTTGATTGGCAAAAGCCGACGGCCGACGTTACGTGCCACATCACAGAAGTCTCCAACGCCTACCACGGCATTGTAAGTGACCCGTCCAGCACAGCTTCACATTCGTGTTGGTGCACAGCCGCAAGACTCTATGCTGACCTTGCAGTCAACCACCTCAGATGACGTCAAGTTACTTGGAGGCTCCTAGAACGGATAAATCCCTGCAAAGCCATATGCAGTGATGTCATCCCTGGGTGTTTGCTAAGGGCTTGCGCTGAGCAGTTGCCTTGGTGTTTTGGTTGGTTTATTTTAATTCCCACAATAAACGGGAACTAGGCCCAATGATATAAAGGCGAATGGATAAGACGCATTTAGAAAAGAGAGGACAGGAATTAGAAAATTACGAAAGAAGAAGTATCTGACACAGGAGCCAAGCGGGTATCAGGGGTGACAGGTTGGTCGAGAAGAGCTAGGTGGAGGGCTAGTCTGAGCAACAATATGGTAGGCAACTTATGCTAAACTTTTCCTGTCTTGCTATGGTCCGAACGTCATCCGGCAGCAGGTTCCAGAGTGCAGATCCTGCGACGGACGGCCGAGAAGCGCCAGAGCGAGTGGAGGATGGCTGACTGAGCAGATCACTGGACCTCTGATGACGGGTTCTCCTGCCAGCAGATCTGACGAACAGTACAGACAACGTGGCACTAGCTTTCCCGTGAAGGCACCTCCAGGCAAACACTAGTAGTAGCTTGCGCTTGAGGAGTTCGCCTATCAGGTACAAGCCGTGCTGCACCAGTAAGGGATGCACAGTTGTCTAGGGTGGATGGCAGTCGATAGTTGATAACATTTGGTGTACATTTGCAGAATGATTCATAGGCCCTTTTCTCAGTTTCTCATTAAAAAATCCGTTTTCGGGTTTTACGCCTCCCCACTTTGTTGGCCTCCTATACTTGATGACGTCATAGGCACCTCAAAATTCACTTCCTCATCTTGTACTGTCGCAGATATACGAATCTGAAAATTGTTTCATCAAACTTGAACAAAACCGATAATATAGTGAAGAAAAAGCATCTTTCAAGTACCATGCCCGGCGCCCGCATGGTGCCAAGCACTTCACTGTAGCCTGGACTGGCAAAAATTATGGAACGCTTCACGAATTTGCGTGTCATCCTTGCGCAGGGGCCATGCTAATCTTCTCTGTATCGTTCCAATTTTAGTATATGTAACACCGAAGTGATACAACATTATTATCATCGGGGGTGGCTTATATACTGCCTACGCCTTTGCAAGTGGGTATGATCAGGAAACGCGTTACGGACAATACGAATGGACACTATAATTATTATAACCTCGGAATTTAGCGAATGCATGATCTGCAAACAAGAAAGATTTCCTTGGCTTGTGGTGTCTCGCGTGGTGCCCGCCTACTGCGTCGTCATGGCAACTGCCAGTGTAAACCAATCACAGGTCAGAATGTTTTAAAGCTGCTGTTGACTAAGGGCATGAATGGTGTATAATTATTTTGTAGACAGCATCCACGATTCTTGGTAGCAGCCTACCCAAAAATTTCATATGGCATTCAATTGACCGTAACTTTGGTGTCTCTCCATGGATTTGAGTGAATTTTCACCACACACTCCTACCACTATGCTGGCCCTCTGGACATGATTTACAAGTTCTTGCGCCTCACTAACAGGCTTTTGAGGCCGGAAAAAATTCCGGCATAGTGCGACGGTGTAGGCCTCGACCAAATATGCTAAAAAAAGAGCATATGATGCTCGTCGCATATCAGGGAAAACGTCCATAATATGCCAAAGATTAAGCAAGATATGCAAAAAGATATGCCAAAATATTCCAAAATATGCTCAACATAAGCAGGAAGTGTAGATCATTTCAGTAAAATTACAACCTTGGAATAGTCAATGGCTTCACGGCTATCATGCTTATGGTGCAAATCAAAACACATGCGGAATTGTATGGATGGGGTGTGTCCCCAGCAACAGTAGCGATAGTGTTCATCCATGGGGAAATGTAGCAAACGCCTCAACCATTCCAAATTCATCCATAAAAGGCATTTCTGAACGCATTTAGCTCATAATATGAATGTTTTGTCCTCATTTTCTTCAGAATATTTGAATTATATGCTGGCTTCATTCCAATATTCCCTTTGTCGCTCAATATGCCATATATGAACTGTCTCACAAAATATGCTGAAATATGCGCAAGCATATTTGGTCGAGGCCTACCACGGTGTGCGAGCCACCCAGGACTGCAGGAGCCAACAAAATGCATTCACAAGTTTTTTCACATTTTCTTGCCCATTCTGTCCGTGCGCGGGACCAGAACCTAAAAAAAGGTCCAGAAGCAGCCATGGGTGGTGGGATAGGGCCCCTCAACGTGGCCCTGGAATCCGTCACTACAGCACAAGTGGGCGTTCTCTCACAGACTCCCACAGACCGAAGTAAATTTTTGAATTTTTGAAGGTTTAGGGCGTGCTACGAGATCGTACTTTTGATACAACATCCAGTGCTGGTGTGGGACCTCCACAGCAAGCCATTTCCACAGCGCTGCAAACCAAATCCAGGATACCCTCAAAACTCGGCTAAGACTACCACTCACGTTCCACTACTGCCTAGTAGTAGTACTGAAGTGTCACGACATTTCTCGCTACACATATCCTGGCACACACTGAGACATAGACAGCATTAGCAACAACACACAATGTTTTTGCCAGCTAGCTGGCCTCTGCGTACACCGCAGACACACCCACACACCACAGAAAGATACAGATCACAGTACAGTCGTCCCTCTCTAATCCGGCACTTTATAATCCAGCACCCTCGATAAACCGGCACAATTTTCAGTAGCCAAATGTCCTCTTCATGCACATTGCAGCAATAGATCAGATTTGTTAATCCAGCACCCTCCCTAATCCAGCAGATTTTCGTGGCACAAATGGTGCCGGATTATAGAGGGACCACTGTAGTAGTGTGGTCTTTGTTCACTCACGGTGGAATTAGGAAGAAGAGCTTAGGGTTGTGTATACATGAGCAAGAAGAAGGGCATGCCACCTCACACATATACAAGTATACATTTACACGTATGTACCAGACCAACATGATGCAAAAAGTGAACCGCTGTGGTGAATGGGGCCGCCGGATAATTAACCAGCCCGAAGCTGGCGGAAAAAACCTCAGGACCCCGGCGGAGGCACAACCCTGAGGAAAAACCGGTTAGAATAACCCCATAAGATAAATGAACAAAACGTAGCCTGCAGGACCTATCCAGAAAGGAGAATAAAGGGGAGGGCGGGTGGGAAACTACAACGAAAAGAGAAAGACCACGATGAAGAGAAAAGTTTGAGAAAATGATTCTACCATAAAATCACTTTAATGTTCAGCGATGGAGCTTGCAATCACATTTTGAGCAAAGCCAAGGTGTTCTTTGATCTCATTGACCACTTGGTCCATGTTCACACGTTCAGCTGCTTTGTGTCGTATCAAATAAAAAATCAGCTTGTTCGCACAATGGGGCAGGCTAGAAGTAGACAAGCCTATGAATTTGAGAGGCTCAATATATGAACGGCTCTTCATAAGGCCATTCACCAATATGAAATCCTTGTACAATTCGTCATGCGGTACAGCTTCACTCCATAATGAGTGGAAGCTTCGCCGAGTCATTACTTCTAGAATGCACAGTCCAAACCTCCAGGAGTCTGCTGATGGATTTACCATCACCCAATCATGTCCTGTGTGGGCTAGGTCCAGGCGTGGGAAGAGTTCAGGCGGTCTATATGCAGGCGTATCATCCATATGGCACCTATTGATGAACTCGCCTGCAAATTTAGCAGAGCCTAGGTCGATCAACTTCGCGATCCTCGTGCCGTCGGCTCGCATGCTAACGCAGAAGTTTGAAGGCTTTACGTCAGAATGCATAATACCCAGAGAGTTGAGGAATTGAAGACCTTGAGCAGCATCCCGCAGTAAACCAAGTCGCTCATTATCATGCAGCAGAGTGCTGGGCATCTGCGCTAGTGAGCCTTCTGGAAAATATTCAAGTTCAAAACCATGGTAGCTATTGAACATATACCAATAAGGCTTGCAGGTTGCAATGAACCGATCTAGTTTGTTCTGTCGAATTTCTTCCTCGCATCTCTGTACATACTGGGTAATCCGCAGTTCTTTATACAACAATTTCCTTCTGTACCTCTCTCCAACACCAGGATAAATCTTGCGTAGTTTCAGAACGCTTGTAGTTCCAGCTCTTCCTGTTTCCACCTTGATGACACGTCTTCTTTCTGTAGCATAAATGCAGTAGCCTGGAACCTCCATTTCCTCCACATCATCAGTAGTTGCGATAGTAATAGTTGTGCCGAAGTGGCATATAGACTTCGCTCGTGCCAACTTATCCGCGTCTACAAAGTTCTTGCTAAACTTTGTGAAATATTCCTCGAAGAAGGACTCCTCCACTGTGCGCGGATCTTCCGTTGCCATTACTTCTACTGCTTGTATTCCTGCTGACATTGCCTGGTCGTTATTAACTCCTCAGAAATACTTTCCCTCCAACGGGAGCAGAAGGGAACAGCAGCACGTCACGTTTCAAAACCTATCTTCAAATCACGCTCGGGAGAGTTCGCAAAGGCTGCTGCAGCGTGACGGAATACTCAACAAGCGAAGAGAAAAACTCTGTCTCTCACCACTAACTCAAATGCAAAGCGAAGAGAAAGAGTTTGGTCGCGCCTCGGTATTTATGCTACATCTTTGAAATGCTCCACCCGGCAGCGTGCAGTTGCAGCAACGGTGCACACTTACGGCAACGGTGCGCACTTGCAGCCTCCACACCACGGTCGGCACGGAGGCAGGAGGAGTGGCTGCCCACCTAACTGTGGACGCTAAGGACCTCACCCTAGTCACAACTGAGAATTATTATTTCTGGCCAAGGCCCCTGTACGCGAGGCCATGGCACAGCCATGACTGGCTCCACAGCAGTCGAACGACACGTGCAGGCGAATATGCAGAGGACATGTGCCACATGGCATGAGGTCGTGGCCTAGGCAGGCCCAGAATGTTAGTGGATTACGTGTGTGCACAATCTTGCTCTCTCTACATACTGCTGTGTATCATAGACTACATGCCCACGCTCTGCGCATGCGCAGATTTCCTGTGCGCACAACAGAGCTTGCTGTCTTTCCAGTTTCCTTGCCTGCAGAGTGCAGTCAGCTTTCAAATTCTGAACTCAAAAATTCTGATTTCTGATTTGAGTTTGCCTCCGTCCTGCTTCAGAGTGTCAGTCCTAGTTCTGCCGATTGGCTGCCGTCTTCAGTATTCGCTTTCCTTGTTCTCTCTCAGCTCAGTCCCGTCACACTACGTGTCTTCAGCGGCCAGAGATTATTTGAGTATTATATTCTCACGATGGCTCGTTTCTCGACCAGACAAAAGACGCCATCGGCCAGAGTGGCAGCTCAAACTTCGGATACAGGACGTAATGTGCGTGTGCGGCGAAATCCTGTTCGTCTTCAACCGCCCAGAACTCCAATACCTCCCCACTCGGATTCTGTTGTCTCCGACGTTGCGCCGTCAGTTTCTTCTGCCGCCGCCTTGAATGTGCCAGGCCCCTGATCCCGGGGCGGCAACTCAAACTTCGGCTGCAGGCAGTAATGCGCGTGCGAGGCCGTTTACTCGCAGTTATTAGTATCCTATTCTCTTACTATGTGCTTCCATAGCTTTTACTATGTTCTTCCATAGCCACTTCTAGGCTAAGCCTGCGCCGTCATTTTATTGGGTCGTCATCCCGTTTGAATGTGCGAAGTGAAATAAAAAAAAAACAACCAACCAACCAGGCCAACTCCTGTTCGTCGTCAACCAACCGGGACTCCATTATCTTCCTCCGCGGCCTGTGTTGTCTCCGACGTTGCGCCGTCAGTTTCTTCTGCCGCCACCTTTGAGTGTGGCCCCTGATGTACTTGCTTCGGCTGTTTCTCAGGCCGTCGGCCAGGTCCTCCAGCCCCTGATGGAGCGAGTAGAGCAGTTGGAATCTTTCTGCAGCCGTCGTGCCGCCTGTCAACTCCAGCTTCGTTCATGCAGTGGGCCATCCGCCGGCTGCTCGTCCGTCGCTCTCTGTACTACCTGATAAACTCCGCGGGCGAATTGGCGCGGCGAGTTTATTGATTTCGACGACCTCCTCCTGGACCAGCTGGATGTGGAGCCCGATGTGGTCCAGCTAGCTGTGGGGGCTAACCGCTCCGTCCAACTTGTACAGAAGCCAACTTTCAGTGCGACAACCAAGCTGTCGTGGAGTGCCTGAAGACGGGCACGAGCCGGTCTCCTGCAGTCATGGCACTCATCCGCACCCTGTACTCGATCTGTGTGAAGCACAATTTCCTGATCCGAGCATCGCACCTGCCAAGAATTTCCAATACCATCGCTGATGCCCTGTCCCGGAACAAGATGGATGCTTTCAGGACCATTCCTCCTACAGCTGCGGAGCGGCCTGACACCATGGTCCAGCCGATCACTGAGTAAGTGCAAAGACATTCACTTAGGATGCAGATAGCGTTCTCTGTCGATCCTAATCCACAATATCAGTCTGACTTTATGCCTCTAGAACAACGCTCTTGTGCAATACATACTTACCATCTATATTGGCTGTTATCACCCGCTATCTCCTCTGGCCCTAATGGGAATGTCGGCATGGGCACTCCTCCGCAACTGGCCTCTCGCGCACTACTATTAAACTCGCATGGGTCATAAACCGCTCCTGCTCAACGCAGGCCGACCCACCAACTCGCATGGGTCACAAACCGCTTCTGCTCAGCGCAGGCCGACCCACTTGGTCATATAGCTCCTGCCCTCGGTAGGCCGACCACACGATTCGTTAACGCGCACTCAATTGAGGCCAGCTACTCTGCCCGACATTCCCAGTCTTCCAAACTCACTCTCGTGTCTTTTGGTGTGTCGCGTCCTGCACACGTGTGTGTCTACTCTATACTCTAGCATGGGGAGTAGGATGTTAATCATATTATTTCATGGACTGCACCTGACGTGTAGTTAGGGATATCAGCGAACGCACTGCGCAGCCCATCTGCGCAGGTCAGCCTGGCCCATCTACGCGCGGCCGACAAGAAAACTCATGAACACTTTCATTTTTTTGCAAAATAAATCGTGCGAAGAAGATGCACGGAATGGCTGAAAAGTAGGCTGAGGAATAGTAGCATCCAGAGACTCTCAAACAAATTCATGGTCCATCGCTTCTGGCAATGGCAGCGAAGACATCAGGGAGCTGATTGCAGCAACTCTCTACCAAGCGCGATGCTGGTTATTCACCAGGGCAGGGCACTTCCATCGCGCAAGAAATGGCCGCGAGCGAGAAATGGAAGTCCGATTTTGGAACGATCCAACCAGGGAAATTCCTTGAAAGTTGGCCTGAACACCTCTCATACTGGTGTTTCACGATGTGCAAACTTTCAGAGAAATCGACCGGGGAGAACGTGGTGAGTTCGTGGGTCCTCGAGTATCGCGTATGATTTGAATGGTCGCGGGGACAGAAGAACAGTGATTTTACGACTCTCAGTGGTGCAAACTGACCCCGGCCATGTTTTCTCTGTCGGCCGTGATCACGTTCAAAAAATCGATGACGCAATGCATGCGCAGAGGACTGCGCAGTGCGTTCGCTGACATCCCTAGTGTAGTCCTTGCTAGCTGCTGCACGCGCTCGCTTGTTCATGCTTGCTCTGTGACGCCCCAACGGCCTTAGGGCTATGAGCTTGTGATGATGATGATGATGATGTGCCACATGTATGGTTTTGAGCAGCTCGTCCATGAGCCAACTCGTGGTCGCAACACCTTGGACCTCGTGATGTCACATGTACCAATTAGGCTTGCAGGTTGCAATGAACCAATCTCGTTTGTTCTGTCGAATTTCTTCCTCACATCTCTGTACATACTGGGTTATTAACAGTTCTTTATGCAAGAACTTCCTTTTGTACCTCTCTTCAATACCAGGATAAATCTTGCGTAGTTTCAGTACGCTTGTAGTTCCAGCTCTTCCTGTTTCCACCTTGATGACACGTCTTATTTCTGTAGCATAAATGCAGTAGCCTGGAACCTCCATTTCCTCCACATCATCAGTAGTTGCGATAGTAATAGTTGTGCCGAAGTGGCATATAGACTTCGCTCGTGCCAACTTATCCGGGTCTACAAAGTTCTTGCTCAACTTTGTGAAATATTCCTCGAAGAAGGACTTCTCCACTGCGCGGATCTTCCGTTGCCAGCTGCTGCAGCGTGATGGAATACTGAACAAGCGAAGAGAAAAACTCTCTCTCTCTCACCACTAACTCAAATGCAAAGCGAAGTGAAAGAGTTTTGTCGCGCCTCAGTATTTATGCTACATCTTTGCGTGGCTTTGCCGAGCTTAATTCAGCTACACCAGGTGACATGTTGGTTTTCTCGAATGGTACTAAGTCTTGACAAAGCAGTTGAAGTACAATTCGAATCAGCGCAACAGCTAATTGCTCTGGACGATGACGAGACCAGTAAGATACTTGACTATACCAACCAAAAGAATGGAAAAGCTGACAGGATTTTCTTTTCTATTTGTCCCGAGCCGTACCTTCAAAGACAGCTAGCGTGATGTGTTTCTTGCCGGCCCTATGGCTCCCTACAGTCAAGGCTAAGGACCACTAGGGAGGTTAAGTCGCACGTAATCCGTGTGTACTTGACGTGTGTGTACCCCCGCTGAACTGAAGTCCAACCGAGCTTTGTTGATTGGCAATAGCCGACGTTACGTGCGACATCACAGAAGTCTCCAACGCTTACCACAGCATTGTACGTGACCCGTCCAGCACAGCTTCACATTCGTGTTGGTGCACAGCCGCAAGACTCTATGCTGACCTTGCAGTCAACCACCTCAGATGACGTCAAGTTCCTTGGAGGCTCCTAGAACGGATAAATCCCTGCAAAGCCATATGCAGTGATGTCATCCCTGGGTGTTTGCTACGGGCTTGCGCTGAGCAGTTGCCTTGGTTGGTTGGTTGGTTGGTTTATTTTAATTCGCACAATAAACGGGAACTAGGCCCAATGATATAAAGGTGAATGGATAAGACGCATTTAGAAAAGAGAGGACAGGAATTAGAAAATTACGAAAGAAGAAGAATCTGACACAGGAGTCAAGCGGGTATCAGGGGTGACGGGGTGGTCGAGAAGAGCTAGGGGGAGGGCTAGTCTGAGCAACAATATGGTAGGCAACTTATGCTAAACTTTTCCTGTCTTGCTATGGTCCGAACGTCATCCGGCAGCAGGTTCCAGTGTGCAGATCCTGCGACGGACGGCCGAGAAGCGCCAGAGCGAGTGGAGGATGGCTGACTGAGCAGATCACTGGACCTCTGATGACGGGTTCTCCTGCCAGTAGATCTGACGAACAGTACAGACAACATGGCACTAGCTTTCCCGTGAAGGCACCTCCAGGCAAACACTAGTAGTAGCTTGCGCTTGCCGAGTTCGCCTATCCGGTGCAAGCCGTGCTGCACCAGTAGGGGATGCACGGTTGTCTAGGGTGGATGGCCGTCGATAGTTGATAACATTTGGTGTACATTTGCAGAATGATTCAGACTCATAGACCCTTTTCTAGACCTGGGCGGATAATGCTAGTTATTTTGCGGGATAATGCTAATGGCAATGCCAGAAAAACTGTATCATAATCATAATGCTACTTGTAATGCTGCTGTTTCTCTGTAATGCCAGCAATTCACCAGTAGTACGTACATGTATGGAAAAATGGCTTGGTTTGGTCAGTATTATGCACGTAACTCGTAGTTCTGCGTAGACGGCATGGAAAATGCTGGAAAATCATGATCATAATGCTAATTTCATGCTGCTATTGCTCCATACAATCCCTAGCAGCTAGCTGTCCAGCGAGGAAAGTCTCAAGTGGAGGCCTCTATCTGCTCGCTCATTCGCCTGGCATTCAGTAGCACTTCATCGCCAAGGACTTCAATTCAAAACAGTTTTCACACTGCGCTTCAAGCCTTTTTCCTGGTGAACTTGCTGCAAACGCATGAGCTCTGCTGCGCGTGTTCCCTTTGTGTGAGGCCCAGAAACAGCCACGTAGTATCTCCGTACTTCGATTGGCTGGATCGATGTCGTCCAGGTTCTCCTCGCTATCGCCATCACATGGTTGAAGAAGCGGTCACGTGCTCCTGCGTACACCAGTCACCTGGTCACCGTGCCTGCAGGGTACAACTAATTACTTACTAGCCCGTTTGACCTTTTTTTGGGTGCAGTCCTGTCACTCGAGTTGAACTCGAGTTGAACCTTGGTGTGAAAGTTGTCGCCTGCTGGCGTGGTGACCAGGTGATTTGGGCACCCAGGAGCACGTGACCACTTGTTCAACCATGTTCGATTGGGAATAAAGGAGGAACGCTGCATCGCAGCCTTTTCGGACCAACACCAGTCGACTCAGCGTCCAAAAGACTACAACATATGGGCCAATCGCGGTCATCCGTGCTTTTATAAGAACGAAACGGCGCTTTTAGTGACATTTTGCATACAAATCCCCATCTAGTAGGGCGCAGTCACCCAGTTTCGGTGGAAGTGCGCGAGTTCGATTGGGATTCAAGTAGGAAGGGAGCGTCTCAGCTTTCTCGGACCAAGACCATTCGACTCAGCACCCCGAAGACTACAACTGGTGAAATTTTAATTTTTGCCTTAACTTCCCCTTTAATCGAGGAAATACGGTATAATGCTAGCATTATCCGCCCAGGCCTACTTGTACTTGTACTTGTAGAACATGTACAACTGTATGGAATTTGATGCGAACAGGCGGATTATTCCAATTTTATGCGATTCGTATGCAATTTGCCTCGAATTATTCGATTTTGGTAGGAACTATGCGAAAAATTATGCTAGCATAATCTGTCAAGGCCTAGTCGACGCGCGCGGCGGCCGTGCGGGTGCGAAGAGTCCAGTTGTAATATTTTCGTAGATCTGCTCTGTTTCGGTCGCGTTTGCCGTTTGCGGACAGATCTTCGTAGCAACTAACCGTTACTCGAACCCGGACGGTCAAAATCTTACGAAGTTTCGTTGTGCGCAACCTCTCAATCTATGGTTAGCATTTACCATTACTATGTTTAGCATTAGATATGGTACGGCTAGTAGGCCTTGACGGATTATGCTAGCATAATTTTTCGCATAATTCCTACCAAAATCGAATAATCGCATAATTCGAGGCAAATTGCATACGAATCGCATAAAATTGTAATAATCCGCCCGTTCGCATCAAATTTCATACAGTTGTACATGTTCTACAAGTACAAGTAGATGCACTAGGAAGTAATTAGTTGTAGGTTTACGAGTTAAGCGGGATTCACAGAAGCTTTTTTGCGATGCGTCACGCGATGCGACAGACGCGAAACCGGGAAAACCCCAAATCGCAGCCATGTCGCACCCCACGCAACTGCCGCAACTGGGCCATCGCAGGCCATCGCAGAAGTTGAGCTTGGCTCAACTTTTGCGATGCGATGCGACAAGCGATTTGGTGTACGATTTTGACCTTTTCTACAGCAAAGTTGTACAAAGGTGCAAGAGTTGCCTATAAATTTTTACAAGTTGTGTCAAACCGCGCGAATATCATGGTGACGTACCCAAATCAGCAAAACTTTGTCGCATCGCTGACTTCTTCTGTGAATGAATGGCATTTCGCGAGTTCGCATCGCACGCATGCATCGCAGATCGCGTCGCATCGCGTGTCGCATCGCAAAAAAGCTTCTGTGAATCCCGCTTCAAGCGGGATTCACAGCAGCTTTTTTGCGATGCGACACGCGATGCGACAGGCGCGAAACCGGGAAAACCCCAAATCGCAGCCATGTCGCACCCCGCTCAACTGCCGCAACTGGGCCATCGCTGGCCATCGCAGAAGTTGAGCTTGGCTCAACTTTTGCGATGCGATGCGATGCGATTTGGCGTACGATTTTGACCTTTTCTACAGCAAAGTTGTACAAAGGTGCAAGAGTTGCCTATAAATTTGTACAGGTTGTACCAAACCGCGCAAATATCATGGTGACGTACTCAAATCAGCAAGACTTTGCAAAAATTTGTCGCATCGCTGACTTCTTCTGTGAATGGTATTTCGCGAGTTCGCATCGCACGCGTCCGTCGCAGATCGCGTCGCATCGCGTGTCGCATCGCAAAAAAGCTTCTGTGAATCCCGCTTTACGACTCCCTTGATAACATGTCCAGTCCACTACAATCAGTGATGGTCGTAGCTAGGTCGGACGGTGCGTTGACCCCGTTGAACTTTTGCTACTACAGTACAACGCCCTCTACAAAAAAATTCCCCTGTTATTTTGCACAGAACCATTATGCATTAGCAGCATATGTGAGCATAATGCGGCATAATAATTATGGTAACTTTTAGCATAAAGAATTCGGGTGGACACACCCATTCCCATAGCGCTGCAATCACATCCGAACCAGTTCCGTTATTTTACAACGTTTCGGCACTTGGCCATCGTCAGGTAATAACAATGTTATTACCTGTGTTATTGTGTTATTACCTGACGATGGCCAAGTGCCGAAACGTTGTAAAATAACGGAACTGGTTCGGATGTGATATGCAGCGCTATGGGAATGGGTGTGTCCACCCGAATTCTTTTCACAGATGAAGCTGCAGGAAGCCTCAGCCCTTCTTCAAAAATGTTAGCATAAAAATAGCATAATTCTGCAATTTTTTCAGCAATGCACTCTCATGGTTTAAATCCTACCTTTCTGGCAGAGCCCAGCGGGTCCTCAGGTGCGGTGAGGTCTCTCCATTTCTACCTGTCACTCGTGGGGTCCCGCAAGGCAGCGTCTTGGGCCCAACTCTGTTTAACATCTATGTTCGCCCTTTCCTGCAACTGCTGACACATCCGGGACGAAATTGCTCGCTTTTGCGGACGACAAAACGGTGTACACATCCTGTCCGACGGCAAAGGAGGCTGCAGATTTAGTTTCCCACACGTTATCAGCACTCGCTACTGATCTTCAGCAACTTGGCCTGACTATCAATGAGAATAAGACTGTTGTAATGTTCATCGCTCCCAAGCGCTCGCCGATCTGTCCCACGCCCACTATTTGTATCGATGGTAAAGTGCTGACAGAAGTGTCCAGTGCTCGCTGTCTGGGGGTTGTAATTAACAACAAGCTCTCGTTCACACCTCATTGTGATAAGCTTGTTGCCAAGGTGTCACGCAAAATTGGTGCTCTACGGCGTTCTTTTCGTCAACTGTCCCCTTGCGCTTGTCGCCTTTACATGTATGTGCTATGCGTAATTCGATCTGATCTAGAATTTGCATTTCAATCGTTCTTACCCTGCTTATCTGCAAAATACCGTGAGCGCCTATTTGCTGTTTACCGTCGTGCGATCCGAGCTGCCTGTGGTGCCCATTACTGTGCTGACGTGGACCCCCTTTACCACTCTCTTAAGCTCTGTCCTCTGGACCACCGTTTCTTACAGTTGTTCATTAAATTTATCTTTCAGGGTAAAGTAGCTCACCCGGTTGCCAGTTTAGATTCTCTATTTTGTAGGCACAGTACACCTGCTTACACCACTCGCGGCTCTTCTGCAAATAGTCTTTCGTTATGCCAGGGGCGTGCTCGGCCCCCCAACTAGGGGGGTGCACGGGAGCCGAGGGGAGCCCCCCCCCCCCCCAATTTTCTGCAATTTGTTTGCAACCTTTCTTGAATTTTAGAGCATATTTGCATACATTACAATTGCAATTACCCAGATTTAAATTTTTTGGGGGTGCACGTGCCCCCGTGCCCATCGCCGAGCACGCGCCTGTGCCGATATAAGACTGCATGCGGGTATCGCTCATTGTCTAGTAGGATTGCTTTACTTTGGACTGCTCTGCCCTTTGAAATGAAGTCTTGCAATACGTCTTCTGCATTTAACGCCCATCTTGCGGGCCACAATGTACCCGGTTAAAACAGCTCCTTTTTGAAAATGTTTTCAATGAGTGATGTGTCGCTTTGTTTTGCTCTAGTTGGTGCTTTTCTCCAATGTCATGCAGTCGTATTTATTCAGCTTTTATTTCTTGTGTACTTGCATACTGGTATTAGTTTAGTCCCACAACCTGCGATAAAATAATCGGCTGTAGCACCTACTCCACTTATATGTTTATGTATCTATGTCATTCGGATCTTCCCAAGTTGTACAATGTACTGTTGAGATACCGAATTCAAATAAATCAGTACCATACCATACCATACCAATGCGAAAAGCATAATTTCACGAAAATATTAGCATAATCCGTCAAGGCCTAACGGCTAGCATTTTACCGTTCACGTGCACGCTACGTGTACCGTTTTTCGGGTGTTTTCAAGACATGGTTAGCATTTCGGTTTCTGAAACAACGATCAACTTGTGACGTAACCCTAGTTGGAATCTTGCCCTTCTAATCGTTCTCCCGCCATGTGAACAGAGCTTTCTATCGTTGAAACGGCACCAAACCGACGGTATTTTAATTGTTTGGGTCCAGAGTGTTGGGTACGAGCTCTAGCTCTAGCTCTAGATCTGTCAGGTGGGCTGTACATTCCAGTGAGCCCGCATGCTTGCGTCGGGGTCATCAAAGTAAATGTACAATCAGGGTCATGTACATGTACATGTACCTAGTATTACTACTTAGTAGTAGTAGTAGCATCAAGAAGGGTGTTCGGCAGGGCTGTATTTTGTCCCCACATCTATTTAGCCTGTACACTGAGAGTGTTATGCGTGTTGCTGATGTGGACAGTATCGGTGTGAGAATCGGAGGACGCCGGCTGTCGAACCTACGATATGCAGATGACACGGGATTGTGTGCACATCCATCAGAAGTGTCTACCCTCACCAATGCTGTTAATGACGCTGGAAGAGAGAAGGGCCTGTCACTGAATCTGTCCAAAACCAAGATCATGCATATCGGAACCTGTACTGCTGGTGCAAACGATACTGCTCCAACGCCCCTTGTGGTCGACGGAGAACGAATTGCAGAGGTGAGCAGTTTCAAGTATCTGGGATCCTGGAAGACAACAAACGGTGATTGCAGCCTCGATATTCGGTCAAGAATTGCCATGGCGAAAGAGCGTATGCTGCAGTTAATTGACATCTGGAAAGACCACAACATCTCCAGACAGCTGAAAATCCGGATAATGCATGCCTTAGTGTGGTCTGTCCTGCTGTATGGAGCTGAGAGTTGGACTCTGCGGAAGACAGATGAACGACGAATACAGGCAGCAGAAATGTGGTGCTACCGACGTCTGCTCAGAGTATCCTGGATGGAGAAGCGCACAAATGACAGTATCCTGGTGGAGTTGGGAGTACAGAGACAGCTGCTAGCCAGGGTCAAGATACGCAAACTGACCTATTTTGGGCACACATGCCGCCCATCTGGCTGCGAGCTTGTACGTGACGTGATGTTTGGTGTCGTGGATGGTAAGAGAAAGCGTGGTCGTCCGAAGATTTCCTTTGCTGACAACATCGTTTCGTGGACTGGTATGTCTCTGCATGAGAATTGCCAGTTGGCATCTGACAGAGATGCCTGGCAGTCGCACTGTGCATCTACTGCTTACATAGCTGCATAATGCCGTTTATTATTATTTTTAAAATTTTACTTTTATTATTTTTTCGGCAACGCAGATGATGATGATGATGATGATGAGTAGTAGTAGTACTAGTGTACTACCGTACTTGCTGGTCGCCTAGCGCTAGATAGCCCTCAGGTGGGACAAGCCATGTTCAATCATCATGGCTTGGGTGCGAGTTCGCAGCCAATTAATCCATGCAGTCGACCTCCGGCTACGAGTACGAGGGTCTAGAAGGCGCCTGACAGTGACCATGGTGACAGGCCTGTCGACGCAGGATGGTGCCGGGGTAGGCATCGGCCATTAAAAACTGAATTCCGTCTGTTTTACGTGGAATTTCTTGGAGTTTCCCAATGTATTGTACTTGAATAAAATTCTATTTTACCTTTCATGGTATCTCAAATTTTTTCACGACTACATGACTTTATTTTGCCCGTCAAAGAGGCCGTTACCCCGTAAAAAAAAAGTAGTACTAGTACATGTACATGTACCTCATAGTATTACTACTACATGTAATTTACTAGTCCCAACCGTGTCTGAAGATAGTATTATTATTATTATTATACGCATTCCCGCGTTGAAGTGTAGCAGCAGTATGCTGCGTCCACAGCTTCGCTTATGCAGAATGGCTTGGGTGAGAGGAGAGGGGAGAGAAAGCAACAAGGCAACCAACATCTATGAAATTGGTCACAATAACATGAAGAGAACCAACCTACATATGCATGATTGCACAAGAATGGAGACGACAAAATATAATGGCTATAATCATTGTGCCACAAAACCGGTACACAGGAGATCTGTCGACAATGTAACGAAACATAAAACTCAGTTACTCAATACAGGTTCCACTAAATAATTACAAGAGAACAACGCTACAACGTTAGAATTGCTGCTAAATTATCGCAAGTGTAGAGAACGAGTCCAATACAAATGAAAACCATGAACAGACTGTCCCGAAGTTATTTTGGGAACAAATTGTACTACATGTACTTGCTGATACTGACGCTGACGGAACACGAATTTTAGTTGAATACTCACAAAGTCTTGTACATCATTATGCGCCGGTGTTGTGGAGTAAGCAGGTACGTCAGTCACCAATCCAGCTTCAGATCCACGCTCGCTTCAGCAGAATGTTGCCCGCGTTTGCTTTGCCTCCACACGGATAGACGACCAGCGCAGAGTCCCGCAGCTCCGTGTAGTATTAGTAGACCAAATCCATGTCCACATCATTCAGATGATGTTTCATCAAAGCAGGGATGAGTTTGCTGCCGATGGCCTCCTTCAACTAACCAAAGCCAAAGGGTGAAAGTGGTCCCCGGCTACCGTTGCTCTTGTTCAGCTCTCCGAGGTGCTGAGAAACACTGCAGTTCTGGAAATGGACAGCTAGCACTTTCAAGACGACCATTACCATGATTACTACTAGTACCGGTAACTAACTACCGGTACATTACTACTACAGACACAGTATTCTACCAAACAACAACTCCGGGAGTTGGAGTCCACAAAGCCATGGCAGCGTGTCATGCATGGTGATTACGTTGACTCGTGCTGCTGGAACCAGCTGCATCGTCGATTCTACTACTACATGTAGTACTAGTACTAGTACTACTACTACTAGTCTATGCATTATGACTCTGAGCCTTACTAAGGGGCCGTCCGTAAATATCGATGTTTTTTTAGAGACGATATTGGTGCGTCTGGGGGGGAGGGGGTTTGAGCCATGTGCGTCTTTTCGAGCATCAGAAAAATATCGATGTAAATATCTGAAGTTTCGCCGATCCCTGCACGCGGACGTCTAAATGGCTATACAAGAAATGTGAAACCAGCTTCCGTTCGCGGAGCTAAAACTCGCGACACAAGAACAAAATCAAAAATTGGAAGCTGTACGCCCATGGCGAATTTCAAGAGCAAAAGAATGAGCTTGTGGAAATCGGCCGAACGATGCCTGCAGGAGACCTTTTTCAAGACGTAGAGGCAGTGCGAACAAACACGGACGAACTCCACAAGAGTTTCCAGTCTTCACTGTCTGAACAAGGATTTGAAAAAATTCAAGCCCGAGCGTAGCCGCTTTGGCTACACCAGTAGACGATGGCTGTGAGCACTGCAGCGCCAACCCGGTTCGCTCCCCCCAGGCGATGCAGCTATTGCGTGAGTGCGGCGGGATTTTCACGCCTACACCGGACCCTCAACATCCTGGGCACTTCATGAGCATCCAAAAATATTGATTCCATGATCTAGATGTACATGTGCGTCTTCTGGGGGGAGGGAGGGGGGTCAAGGGAGAGAAGCACCAATATCGTCTCTAAAAAAACATCGATATTTACGGACGGCCCCTAATATTATCCTATGTCATGACATGAGTCTCAATGACAATGTGCGGACAGACATGAGTTCTTGATGCGCGGCCCGACTAGCGGCATGCAGGTAGATGGTTCGGGTTTCACACACGATCACACTCGTAGATAGGCCTAGCCTACTCGCACTGACTGTGCACATGACATGTGCTGCACTGTAGATCTACTGTACGTCGTTTATCGTTGCATAACCTACATCAGTACAGTCATCATGGTCATGTAACAAGTACACATGTAGTACTAGTAGGTCTACATAGTCTACGTGTGTGGTTGTTGGCCGTCTTCCGACTCTTGGTCGTAGCAGTGCGTGCGTTCACTTCGGCCAGTCCAGGACCAGGTGTTCATCACTCAGCGTTGAAGCAGCAGCAATGTTGATCTTCAAATGTGCGTGTGCCGGTGTGGGAAGCAGGAACCCAAGGACGCCTGGCGTAAACCGTGACTTCGAAAGCAACCACCATCATGGCGAGCCGAGTGCGAGCAATGACTTTGTTGCCCGGCACGAGAGCACAGCAGGTGTTTTCCTTGGCAGTGTTGCTAGTAGTACTCGTGGAGGCCGTCGTGAGGGCGAGTGAGATTCCGACTCTATCGGAGGAGTGGGCCGAGAAAGGACATTCGGACATTTTGAAGTCTTTGACGGCGAACTATGGTGAAAGAATTCGTGAGCACAGAGCATCGTCACCCGGTAAGGAAGAAGGAGAAGAATAACGCACAATATTGTGGTGTAGCGGCTGAGGCGGCAAGTGCTCATGGAGATCACAGCGAGACTACATTCCACTGGCTAGGATTGGCATTTTCAGTACAGCCTACAGGCCACGATAAGTAGTGAGGGCAGGGCAGGGCAGGGCTGACTTGCGGCGTAGACAATCTTCATCACTTTTAGCCAAACGATACAACAGAGGAAGTACACAGAAGTCAAAACCTTTACTGTCCGGCCTCTGGGCACAACATAGCAGCCGTTTTCAGTTTTCACTCTGCATTTCTATTTCTTATACCTGTAAATCTACCACACGGCACAGAGCACCACGCATTGTTCGTTGTAACTACAATGACGATTATGTAATTCACTAATTGTTGTCTGATGATTGCCTAGGCTATGGGCATGAAACTAATAGTTACAGCGAACGATGCTCGGTGCTCTGTGACGTGTGTAGTGCGTAAGATAGCTCTATTCGAACGAATATTGAGCACTCTACCGAGCCTGAGGACACTCATTTGTACCTGTACCTGTAAATTTACAAAAATCTGTTTGTAGTTGTAAGTACCGAGCCACTGGCATGTCACATTGTCAGACTAGAAGGTGATTATGCATCCTTCATGCTTCGCTGGGAAGTGCCATGTAGGTATTGATTTTGTGGGCTGACAGGGTTCGGGCGGAAACTGCTGGAGTATGGCTTGGCGGGAAGCAACTTAAGTTTGAAGCCAGGAGAAAGCAAATTTTGACGCGCCGTCCCCGCAGTGCTGCTTTCATGGTTTCATGCGTCTGTACACACATGTATCAGGGGCGTAGGAGGGGTTTTGGAAGTGGTCCGACCAAAGGTCGGTGCGGCCGAAGGCCGTGTTGGAGGGGGGTCCAGGGGACCTCCCCCGGGAAAATTTTGTAAAAAAGACACAAAATCCTGCGTTCTGGCACACTTCTGGCGCAGTGTACATGATTGTAGTGTGCAGTCGAGTCGAGTAGATCTACGACTGCAGATGCATAACAGATCTACGAGTACGAGTCTAGAAAAAGGTCAAAGTCTGATGCGCATATTATATCATGCATATGCATCGATGGATCCTGATTTTTTTTATTACGGTTTTGCACGTTTCGGACGGACCACACTTTTCGAAAAGTGGTACGGCCATGGTCGTACCAGTCGTAGCGGGTGCTACGCCCCTGTGTATGATATGATGTAGTTAGTTGGAGCTTTGGGCGTGCTTGGCTCTGTAACAGGGCGCAAAGTGGAATCTTCATTGTCTTGAGAGCATGGTGATATCGAACGAGTCGAAGAAACGACTGATTTATTGCAGTGCACGGGCATACCAAAGATGGCCGTGAGTCCTGTGAGATTCCCCGCGGAGAGTGGTGTCGGCAGCAGAGCAGGCCTCGGCGGCCATTTTGCTGTGATTTCGGAAGTTCACTTCAAAGTGGGTCCTGAAGAGAGTGGTTAATATTTATGTTTATGTTAGCCCCTGCCTGCGAATGTGATAGTCCCCGGCAGATGACGCTACAATTGTGTTTGGAATGATTTCATCGTTTAATTGGAAATTAGGCTTCTAGCGTGATTTCAGGATTTCAGATCTGCTGTGTAGGTTTATGGCGTCCAACGCAAGCGGAAAGGCGGTTCTTGAGCCGCCCTGTACGCGAACCCGTGAAATTTCTGGTTAGGTTCTTTCTACTTGCCTTGTTCCTACTACGCCTTGAGGACTGTATGTATAAGCACTACTTTGAAGGAATCAGCTAGGGTCCTAAATGTAACCTATTTTCGCATTCTTTCCCCGTGCGCAGAATGCAGTGTCAATGCTAGTTACACTGGCCAGTGTAACCTGGACTGTCAGTGTGTGGATGGCAAGTGGAAATGCTGTCGGCTGAGGAAGAGTGTGAAGAACTTATCTCAGGTGAGGTCCCTAGCGCCCGTGAAGACCAACAATGTTCAATATCCTATACACAGAACTTGTCTTCCATTGACAGGAGGGAGGTTTTGCAACATGTAAAACGATTACCGAACGAGTCGCTGACTCGTTTTGCATCCCAAGCCAGGCCCAAATGGCTGGGAATTCCAATGTGCTTGGGAAGTTAATCCCGTTGCTGTAGTGGAATGAATTCCGAACAACTATAGCACCATCTGTGTCACTGCAAGTCTGCAGCACAACCTGTTGTTAGAGACTGGTCGTCTCACCAGATTAAGACCCTGATTTATGATACACCCAGACCGGCATTAAAATCACAGTTACGTCTCTTATATTCGACTAGCGCAGGCTTTACAGGATGTCCGACAACGGATATTTGGGCTGCATGCTTTGCCTTCATGCTTTTCCCGTGTCCTGCAATGTCGTAACACGCTCTCTGTGAATGTTACATCTCCCGAGCTGCTGGAGTAGAGGTAGACGGTACATAACTAAGTTGTACAGTAAAATCGTGTGTAAGCGAACCCTGGGTTTAGCGACCAACTGCTCCTAATGACCCTTTCCCCAGGCTTGCACGGGCAGTTCTACGCAGACACTGTGGGACCTGGTTCAAAAGACCACCTGGCTTTAATGACCGATTTTGCTTGCACCGTGGGGTGGTCGCTTAAACGGTCGGTTTTACTGTACTTCGAAGTATGCACAATGCCAAGCTCACATACTGGCTGTAGACTTTTCTCTAAAGATATTGAAATAAGTACCGTACTGGCAATATATGTTGCCGCGTAACGCGTAACGCATGGGGGGGGGGGGGGGGGTGCGGCGTAACGCGCGACCAGGCTAGTGCGACAAATTTTCGTTGCGTTCGTAACGCGCATCAGGCGGGTTGCGGCGATCTTTTCATTGCAGTTTGCACTGCAAAGGCTGAAAACTGTGAAAGCACGTGTACCGCGTGGCAAAAAAAAGGACTGCGGCAATATAGAAACCTGTGTAACGGCTCCTGTGCGACTTTGCATGTAACGCCCTGCGTGCGGCAAACATGTGCCAATGTAACGCTTCATGGCCTCACTGCGGCAACATATATTGCCAGTACGGTATAATCAAATGTTAGGGGCTAGTATTGGTTGAATTTGAACAGGGGGTGGGTGTCACTCCAGAAGGTTCCCGGATAAGACCCACACTCGAGTGATAGGGAGACTAAGTACAGTACAGCAGTGTGTCTTCCTGTTCCCCAAAACACAGCTTTCATCAGAATCTCACGGTAGATACGGCAGGTCACCAAGTGGAATTGTCAAGCATCTTCGAGCATAGAGAACGAAAGTTTGTAACCAGCAGCATTGTGCCAGCTAGTGGTGGCACACATCGGCCACACATACAGTGGAACATAAGAAATACGTAAACCAAAGTGACTGGTTTAAAGGGGAAGTCCGGTGAAAAATTTAAATTTCAGGGTCGGTAGAGTTTCGGGGGCTGAGTCGAATGGTGTTGGTCCCCATGTGTCTCCGACAAAGCGTTCTCGAGATATTTCCGCTTGAAAAACTGAGTTTCGGGGGGGGGGGGGGGCTGCGCCATGATGTCATGCGGCCGCGCCACACCCTCCGCAACGTCATAGCGTGCAGCTAGGTCAAAAGGAGTGTGTGAAAGCAATAGTGTCAGTGCTATTTCAAATGATTTGGCGACCGATAGTAGGTGGTGCAAGCGACCCCGAAGACGTAACTCCTTCTGAGAGTGAGGATGCAGCCATGGCTGACCTTCATGAGTTCGGTCTGGGGCTGAGAACCTCGGTATTCAGCTGAAGAAATGGCCGCGCGGGCCGGTCAAGAGTGAGCGATACTGAGTTTCCGACTGATGAAGAAGCAGCACATAGCCAGCAATCGCATGTCATCACGTACATTGAAAATCAACATAATTTTGCGAATCGACCTTTTTTTCCGGATCACTTTTCAACGAGGACGAAGCAAAGTCGGCCGAACGAAGCCTAGAGGAAGAAAATCACCCTCTCCACTTCACCATCACGATACTGACATAGATACGAGATGAAACAACTAAAAAATCCACAAGAAAACTGTACGGCCATCATCGCGCTGACTTTGGTCCGACTTTGATCTGAGAATTTCTATCACGATCAAAAATGTACGAGGAGCACTCAAAAATTAGCCACAGACGTACCTTTATCGCTCTCTACTCCTTTTTCAAGGCACAAAAGTCGACTCTCCACTTTCAAACCAGGAACCAGACATACCAGTGGTCCTTTTCAGCTGCTCCACGAGCGCAGGAAATGTTCACCAAGGGGCGCAGAGCAGCATCCATTCCAGAAAAAGAGCTAAAATACGGGTGAGACTGCATGCCTGAGTACATGAGTACATGTATGAGTACATGCAGAAAATAGTCAATTTCAGCGTTTCTGCTCCAAACAGCAACTAGCTTCGACTAGAAAAAAAGATTGCACCAAAGGATCAAACAACAACCATTTTGTGCAGTTTTTTTGCAGATGGCTTCCTTGTGCTTGGCCCAGCACGCCAAAAATCACACCTCGGAGGAGTACAAAAATTACAACTCTCAGATGTCCTCGATTGCTGGCCATGGCAGACAAGGAGTCGTAACTGGGGCATTTAAAAAAAACACATCTGCAGGCTTTCTGACAAAGCTGTATTATGCCCCTAAGCATATTTTTTGTCTAAACCGAAAGATTATGCCGACCTTACACGTTGCAATCTGTATAATATGCCGGAGCATAATTATTTGACGAAATCCCAAGATTATGCCAAATATTATGCCGGCATAATCCGCCAAGGGCTAGCAGCTATTGCAGACAAGGCTGATATAATTATCAGATCGCTGGAGAGCAGAGTCGCCAAAATGGAGAAGAGTGATGCGAGTGCTCTAAATGTTGTTCGATACCGATTCGCTTTGACTCCAGTAGCCTGCCACATGGTGATGTTTTGGTGCGAACTTGGCATATTTCGGACTACTCAATTGGAGAACAGTGCAGGCTCTTTGAACCACGAGCACGACTGTTCGCTCGCTACGCTACGGGATTTGAAAGTTCTGGGTCCGGGAGCTGTTCGCTGTTTTGTCACTTGTCACGGTTGTGCACTCATTGCTGTAGCATAAAATAATGAGGCGGGAGCGGAAAACTAAAATTTTCTTTCTCAAAGCACAACCACCGGCACCGGCAAGGAGAAACGCACGTTCTCTGACTACATGACTGTACACTACGACTGATAGCAGTGATACGAGTGTAGTACATGACAAGTCCGTGTGTTGACTAGTTTTCTGAGTCTTGTGACTCGAATCTTGTTGTAGCTACCCCAGCACGGCAGTGCGGGAGTAGTTCCGCGTGTGATGAGTTTGTTTACTACACTACAGGCTAGCATACACGCAGCACATTGCTAGAGCCGCAGAGGTCAGTGCGTGCCGACGGAAAAAGTCCAACTCGGAAACGGCTAAAATACGGTATAATCTCGAGGTTTACCGAGCTGAAAATCACAGGGTACGTAGTGTTTGTAACACTGAATCGAATGGTCTTGGTCAGAAGAAGCTGCGACAAACGGTCCCCCAATCGAACGCGCTCCGAATATGGCCATTTTGTACACAACTAGATGGTGTGGCTACCTGGCTGCACGCTGTGACGTCATCACCTGGATCTGGGTGATACGCGCTCAAATTCGCACATGTTCGATTGGGCGTATCTGACGAACCATAGGCCGCAGCCTCCTCGGAGAACGACCATTCGACTCAGCGCCCCGAACTCTACGGACTGTAAAATTTATATTTTTCACCGGACTTCCCCTTTAAACTCTCCTCATCACTAGCCGACTAGGTGTTGTCATTCTGGAGGTTCAGGTGTGTGAATAGTGTACAATCATGTACCCTCAAGGCATGGCTGAACACTGTCATCACTTTCTACATGGTAGTAGGATTCTAACCACAGGGAGGGGGGGGGGGGGGAGGGCAGCACCCTACTCTGATTGAGCCCCCACCCCCCCCCCCCTCCTCTCCCTCAGGCCCGTGAAAAAGTGGCACATTCGCCTCATTTGTAGATTTTTGTGTTTTTTCAGGCCATTCAACGCCGTTACGCGCTGCATATGCCGATAGGGTTTACCGGGTGTTAGCAGCCGTCGTTAATTCCCTTCAGGAACGGACACGATAATTTACTTTTACTTAATTCAACAAAAATACAGTCGATAGTCACTAGCAGAGGGTTCAAAAGGCACATTTGTCTGGGGTAAAGTTGGGGTGAGGTACATTGCATTTTGGGAGGCAAGACAATTTTGGAAAGTGGAAGAATGGGTTACATAGCCAGCAATCACATCTCATCACGTACATTGAAAATCAACATAATTTTGCGAATCAACCTTTTTCTCAGCATCACTTTTCAACGAGGACGAAGCAAAGTCGTTCAAACGAAGCCTAGAGGAAGAGAATCATCCTGTCCCCTTCACCATCACGATACTGATATAGGTACGAGACGAAACAAGAAAACTGTACGCCCACCGGTGCGCTGACTTTGGTCTGAGAATTTTTTACGACCATCAAAATGTACGAGGAGCACTCAAAAATCAGCTACAGACGTACCTTTGTCGCTTTCTACTCCTTTTTCAAGGCACGAAAGTCGTCTGTCCACTTTCAAACCGGGAACAAGACATACTAGTGGTCCTTTTCAGCTGCTTCACGAGCGCAGGTAATGTTCACCAAGGCCCCAGAGCAGCATCCATTCCGGCCAAACAGCTAAAAATACGAGTAAACCTGCATGCCTGAATACATGAGTCCATCAGTACAGTCATGCGGTAAATAGTCAATTTCAGCAGGCAGGGTAAATGTTTCCCCTGCCTGCCCCCTTACTGGTTTTACCTGGCTAGAACCACTTTAGTGTTTCTCAGGTGCCCAATATGACGGGTTCTGCTGTGATAAGGATGCTGGTTGACTTCAAACTTCATCAGCGCTGTGCAATTCTATTTTCATATCTTTTTTCAGGAGGAGAAGGACAGATTCAACAGAGCTTTCGTTACCGCAGCCACGGATGAGCGCTATAAGCCTGCAATGCGATCAGTCATCTGGTCACACGCCGTATTTGCCTGCTTCATCATGAGCAGGCAAGACTACATCTATGACACTGAGGTTTCTTACCACAATCTCCTTCTCCTAGCGCTGGAGAATCTTCTACGCTTGATTGACTGCCGCGTCACACTACCCTACTGGGATCCATCTATTGAGCATCACAAGGTCTGTACAGGATAATTCCCTCTTTCAACGGCATTTGTAGCGTAGCATGGCATTGCAAGCAGTCATTTTGTTTTGTCGTCATGATGGAAAATATTGTAATTCTTTCTACATGCAGTACTGAAACCAATATTTTCAATTATGCCCGTTACTCCTCGATCCGAAATACTGTAAAAGCCATATAACGAAGTGCTAACTCTAAAGAGTTAACGAGGAGAAATCTGTCGTTAAAATAGAAATCGTTATACAGAAATCGATACATATACTGTCCTATTGAGCGTTGAGAATAAGTGAAAATCGTTACCTTTGGTACACGTAAACCAGTCGATTTTGGGAAATCGTTATAATTATATGCGCCTCGTTAGAATAATGGCTTTTACAGTAAATGTAGAGACGTTGCCGTGGCAATAAAAGAGACGTTCTTTGGCCTCCAACCGGGGAGATCGTGCTTGCTCAAGTATTAGCCACATTTCCAGGAAGGGTGAGTTGCACGTTGGGGAGAAGCGAACCTCTCTAGTCACTAAAGTCAACTGTGGCAATAGGCATCTGTCAATCGAATGATTCAACTCACTTACCGTAGTACATTCTCAGAGTTGAGTAACGATATGTCCTTTTTAACGTTACTGAATATTTTGAAAAAGTTACATTTCGGGCCAGTCATCTACGTGCGCATAGGAACAGTGTTGGCCTATATATGTAGCATTTTTGGCAGAAATGCAGGTACATTTCATCATAGCCAGACTTTTGCCTTTTCCCGATTCCCTCAACTAGTGAACAGCCATGTTTGTAGCCAGTTTCACATGGAAGAGGAGTGGGTAACCAGCTGATTTTCAAAGTGTGTTGATAGTTGCACAGATCTGCACCAACTCCCCGCATACTGAGAGCCGAGCGTATTAATGTCTGGGCCTTCTGCCACATTTGCCCAACTAGAGCAATGCACCAGCGCAGTGTGTGGCCTACACTGTAGTCTTTAGCATAGTAAAGCCTGTCAAGGCGACCACTCGGATAAGGCAACCACCTGTCCAAGAGGACCACCACAACCAGGACCAAGGGCAAGGGATGCTATTCTCACTCAAATAACCCTGGATAAGGAGGCCACCTGGTTACAAAGACCACGTTTTGAAGGCCCCTTGAGCGGACGTCTGACTCTTAGACAGGTTTCACTGTACCGGATTCGAAATGTATGCACTTAATTCTCCCGCTCAGTGGTGTTGTGGTGTTGATAGGTCGAACCATGGCCTGCACAGTGGTGGCACATTTCAAATTTGAAAAGGAGGCCAAAAAGAAGCGGCAGGGGATGCGCAGCTCTAGACGATACCATTTTGGCTACAAGCCTTGTAACGCAGTGTCAAACCAGTCAAACACAAGGTCTCCTAGTGAAACAGAGGTATTTCTATTCAATTGTATGTGTGCATGCGTGCGTGTGTGTAACCCTATCGTGTGCATTCCATTATGTGCAGACCTTCATGGAACAGCTTCCAGAAGGCTTTGGTGGCAATGGGGTGCCTCCTGACCTCTGTATGCAGGATGGCCCATACAGAGAAGGTAAACACATTGCTAATGCATGCCTGTGATGCCAGAATAACTGGGGTATATGTGCGATGAGTATTGGAGAGAGCTAGTGACCCCTTCCTCTGGTATCCTGGCTCCCCTTCAATTTTTCCACCAAGATCTCATGTCAGTGTTTTGCATTGGGTCAGACACACTCACCATTCAACAATGCTGGTACTGTAGTCTGATGCCTATGATACTGCAACATGGGCTGTTTGTAGTTGCATCACTCCAGTCAAGGTGTGCAAAAGGCGGGTGGGTATGGTGGATGACAGAGCTGTGAATGTGTATTCCATTATGGTCTTTCAGGTGCCTTCAAAGTGCCAAAATTCATTTACAAGGGAGTAGAGCTGCCCTACTCCAACTGCATCCAGCGAAGTATCAACACCACTCGATACGCATACCCCTATCAATTGTTTAATATCCTGCTTACCATCAAGCCAAGCAGTGCAGTTCTGTTCGAAGCTGGTAAGTTATTTAGTGGCAAGTGGTCGTTAGTTAGAGGTTTGCACCGCACAACCATGTATGAATGTGAGGCCGCCTGTGCCTGGCAAAGTGGTCTGCAGTACCAGGCTGGTCGCTAGTCATGGTGGTCTGTAGTACCAGGCTGGTCGCTACTGAGCCATGGTGGTCTTTGGTTACAGTTTTTACTGTACTTACTGTAAGTATTTGATTGACATGGTCCATGAGAATGCCCGGGCGGTTTCTAAGAGGGATCCATACCCCCAACTACAGTCCTTACAGTCACATGAACTCTTTGCTCTTCGCAGATTTTACCGTCCTCTACTGTCTAGCATGACCAGACTAGTACAGTTTAGATTGGGCCTCACTTGAAGCCTCCCCAATCCGAAAAATGCTAATGAATGCTGGCTGTACCTGCAAATAATTTACTTTCTCGGAGATATAAAAAATATCAAGGAAAGAAAAAAAACAAGTTTCAAGCTCTTCACCGCCATCATCATCTACTGTGGAAGCCATTATTCTAACGAGGCGCATATACAAGTATAACGATTTCCCCAAATTAACTAGTTTACGTGTACCAAAGGCAACGACTCTCACTCATTCTCAACGCTCAATACGACAGTATATGTATCGATTTCTGTATCACGATTTTATTTTAACGACAGATTTCTCCTCGTTAACGCGTTAGAGTTAGCACTTCGTTATATGGCTTTTACAGTACTTGGCTATGCATGTACTTGTCCTGATCGTTTTTTATCAAGGATGTTGCAGGATATAGTTCGTCCTGCATTCCTGAAGTACTTTCTAATAAAAAAAACATTGCACTAAGCTCAGGCGTTCCAACGTGTCTGTTCTCGTTGACAGGATTGTTTGAACTGTTCGATGCGAACTTCCACACGGCGTTCACAGGGTCTTTCTCTGGCCTGTTTCCTGCGCTGGATCCACTGTTCTTCATGATACACAACTTCGTCAACAAGATAATTGCCAACTATCAGATGCAGGGCCCCAGCCATCTCACTGGCGGAGGCAGATGGACCAATCGTCAGGCCATTGCAAGTAAGATCACTGTGAACATCCTACCAGTGATAATGTCCTCTAGTCCCCGAGTTACTCCGCAGTGTCAGTGTCAGCCATTTTATTTTAGTCACTCCACGCATGTACGCTTTCTTAGGATACAGTCTTGTTTCATGATGCACACAGAATAGAGCCAGGGAAAATTCCACTGCCACATAAGGACCACGTATGGCATGCCGCTGCCCTCCAAAAAGCGAAGGGGGAACTTCAATAACTGTGATTTACGTTCAACTAATGGACATACTCTGTTGAAGTATATTAAGGACGTACTTCAGGGTTAGATTGTGTGATTGTTGAATTCTCTTCTATTAGTATCAACTCGTGAGTAGATACAGCACTGAGTTTAAGTGGAAATACCTCAATACAACGCTGTCACGCTCTACTCCAGCAGCTGGAGGCAATAAAAAAAAACTATTTTCAAGTTCAACACAATGAAAGACTGGGTTCCACCATTTGCTCCTTGAACAAGGACATCATCAAAAAAAAAGCATCCTCTGCGGAAACTGGCATAATTATGTGTTCGCCTGTAATGACTCTACCCCTCTTTAAAACACATACACATCGTACAATTTGATCCATAATTGTTACAGAGATTCTATAATTATGTCTTTTCAATTGCGCTGCCTCGATTATAGATTAGTCCATGGCAGGGGTGGGCCTAATAGGTTGTCAGTGTCCGACAGGTTAGCCTAAGGGTCGTACTATCCACATAGAAAACCTCTTCGAAGAAAGAGTCGCACTGTGTCAAAGGTGAAGTGACCCCATGCAGCAAAGTGATACATGGTTTCTATCATTCCGAGTCCCATCCGTATGCAGAGACATGCACAATGGATCCGTTTATTTGGAGCTTGTGATCCCGTGTGAAGACAGGCCTGGCGAAAAGTGGCAGTAAATACACACCTGCCCACCATACAAGCGCTCTAATCTGCCAGGCTGATAAGTGATAAGTGATGTACCAGCCCACTATGTCAGATACCACTAGCCATTCATCAACCTGGTGATGGTGGTGGTGGTGGTGGTGGTGGTGGTGGTGGTGGTGGTGGTGGTGGTGAGGAGAGCTCTATGCCAGATTGTAAATTTGCAGCTTAGGCCTCGGTCACACTACGGCAACGGTTTGAAGCTGGATGCAGCGTCAAACTCCAGCACTTGACGCTGACGTGGAGTCACACTGCATTTTTGCTTTTGCCATCGCGGCCTGACGCACTCCACAAAAAGGGCCACTGTGTGACGAACCAAATCCCTGTGATACTAGAGTGCTGTACAATACGCTATTTTTCAAAAGACACTGTTTTTCATGCGAGTGCATGCAGCGGCAACGCAGCCGATTTGCTCGCGTCAGACGCTGCTGCGTCTGACCCTCAAATTTCCCCGCGTTCTCGTCAGTTGCCATGGAAAAACTCATGATTCTGACGCTGACGCAGCATTTTTGCAGCAGTGTGACCGAGGCCTAAGAGAGTGTGTGTGTGTGTGTGTGCAGGCGTGATTTACCGCCATTTTGTCAGGCGTGTGTGTGCGTTTTCAATACCGTATGAGTCAGCCATAAATACACTGAGCTCCAGTAGAATTTTCAACTTCATCGTCCTATGTAAGTAACTCTATATGCTCTCATGGCAATGGTACTCTTGATGCCGGTCACTGCAGCTTTCCCATGGTTTGAAAGCAAGGATTTTGTGGACTGCCAGAACTTTCCCAATGACGTTTGTGTGCGTTGGGATGCCGCACTGGATCGCAATGAGGCCATCAAGATGAAGTACTATGCGGGCCTGGAGGTACCACGCCAAGACCACATGTTTGTACCATACGAGGTAAGATTTACTTCGAAGTACTGACCACGCACGCATCTCTGGGCTGCGTTGTAATACCAAATTCAACAAACATGGGTTTTTACTTTTATTAATAAAGAAGAAGAAGAAAGAGGAAAAATTCAGGCCATCAGCTATTATGCAAAGTGTCAAAGTGTAGATTGGCTTTGTTTTGTTTTACATTACGAAATAGTGCTAGCAACTTTAGTGATCCAGTAGAGGATGTGTGCGTTGTATTCTTTTTTTACATTTTGCATTAAAAACCATCACCGTTACCTGGTGGTCGCATAGAGCATAGAGCACGCAGGGTTATGAACCGGCTTTCCTCTCTACCCAGTGGAGATATTTGAGAAAGATACACTTTCCCAGTTTCCAATATGGGTAAACGTATCTTCCAGTTTTGTTTCACACCTACTTTCTAGCCGCATTGGTTGACACGCAGCCGCGCAACACTATTTCACATGGTGTGCTTATGCTGACAATACGATTGCTTGAAATGCAAACAGTCGACTGTGGCATGATTTTTCGTGACTGGTGTCGTACAGTTCCCTGAGAACTGGCAGCAGCTTGCACTAGTCTTGTTAGCAAAGCAGCTCTTTCCTGGATGATCCTGGCATACCAAGGTGACAGCTGGTGTTATTAGCCAAGAAGGTGATTTGCGACGACTGTGGGTGCAAATTGCAAAACAGAATTAGTTTTCTGAATAAAAACTCGGATGTTGAGCCAATAGTAATATGTAAAGAGATAAGGACCTATCAGTTACTAGTTATGAATAACAGTCCACCAAGTTCGAATTGAGTTATGGTTAGACTGGTTTGTCCAATGGTCTTACTAGTCTCGTCATCATCATCCCTTAACCCTTTACCGTTTTAGGTATTTGTACAGCAAAAACCGACC
This sequence comes from Sycon ciliatum, assembly GCF_964019385.1. NCBI lineage: Eukaryota > Metazoa > Porifera > Calcarea > Leucosolenida > Sycettidae > Sycon > Sycon ciliatum. The sequence goes on from NC_088644.1 coordinate 33,454,718, forward strand.
GTCATTGTTCATGCCGTAACTTTTTTATTTTTCACTTTTATTATGTACAAAATGGGGTGATTCTGAAAGTAAAAACCCTCAGGAATGCGATGCAACAACTTTCAAGTCTAGAAACCGAACAGAGATTTCACTATTTAGCACTAATAATTATTTGAATTCATTGCCGATCGGGCAAACTGTTGCAATATGCAATAAATCAGATCCTTGCACTGGAGTGGCTCCCTCAGGTAAGTGGATACCAGGTTCGTTCTCTGGGTGGAATGCAGGAGTGTTACCAGTCACAGCGGTGTCAGCATTGTCCCAAGTATTGCAAATATTGACTAGTGCAGGTTGCACCGCTGGCTGTACATAGTACCTGTGCACCACGACCTCTACCGTGACGACGGCCTATTCCACGGCCGAATCCTCTCTCTCTGCCACGTCCTCTTCCACCATTAGTGGCACTCATCTCAGCGACACTGTCGTCGTCTGTGACATCCATGTTACGCTCACTGGCGCTGCTTTCACTCGCCATGTCATCGCCGCGGTCGTCGTCAGAATAAATATTTTCAACAGGATTGTCTGGCTCCACAAACTCATCTTCGCTGGATGAGGCAGCGACAGAGTCGTCAGGAAGGGTCTCCAGAAGCGAAAGAGCTTGCTCCGCGTCCATGGCTTGCACAGCAGGGCAGACAGTCGTGAGGCCAGCTCAAGCAAAAGTCGAAATAATCTGCAGGCAATACCAAAAGTCGCAGGGTACGCACTTTTCCCAAAGCGCATTTTTCAAGTCGTGATTTTCGCGATTTTTTTATATTGCATCACACAAAAAAATTGTCGGCACCCTCTGCGCGTACATCTTGGCTACCAGTAGGGAAAATCCCAGCTCTCTGCGGTGAACCAGTCCAGCGCTGTGCGCATAGAAGTCATCGACCGCGAGCGGTCGAAATTTGTACGTACAAACGGTAAAGGGTTAAAACGTTCGACATTCTTTGTTGCCAAGGGACATAGCTCGTGCACATCTTCGTGGCGCATCCCTTCCCCTCATTGGAACTTTCCGCGCCTGAGCCTTCCAAGATGGAAGGTTGTTGGTTAGCGCTTCGTAGATGTGTTGGAGCTAGGTGTGTCAGGTCGTCGAATGTCTCAATATCCTTGTCAGTTTTGTGCCTTGTTGTCGCACTATCTGACTGTATATTATCTCGTTACCTTGGTTTGACTGTTGGTCATAACTAGTAACTTATTGGCCCTTTTCTCTTTACATAATTATTGTTCTTCCTTCCTTCAACTTTCCCTGCTGCCCAGGTCCTCCGGGAGGAATCTATTGATAGTTCAGAGCACCTTCTTCTCATGTTGAAATGGTTTCGAAGGAAGTACTCGACATTCAAATTTGACGAGCACGGCCTCAGTGCTGCACCGGGCTGGTACGTGATTCGGAATGACGTAGATTTGTGTTCACTTTAAAAGGTGTTATGGGGGAGGGGGTAGATTTGTGTGATATCAAGGATGTTCTTCACCATGCTTGCTGCAGTGTGAATCTCACATAGCACATGAGCTCAGTGCATTGGCCAAGTAGCTTCAGTGTCTGACTGGTTATATTTCACATGATACTTCCCCCCGGCCCCCCCCCCCCCCCCCTACCAATATTATAGTGTATTGTGAACGCAACGTTATAGAGTGGCGTTCACGTCTGCAACTATCACACTACCCTACGGGACAGCCGAGTGTTGATTCCTAATCCACTCAACCTCTGCATGTGTGTAGGGATGTCAGCGAACGCACTGCGCAGGCCTCTGCGCATGCATTGCGTCATCGATTTTTTGAACGTGATCGCGGCCGACAGAGAAAACATGGCAGCGGTCTGTTTGCACCGCTGGGAGTCTTAAAATTACTGTTCTTCTGTCCCCGCGACCATTCAAATCATACGCGATACTCGAGGACCCACGTACTCACCACGTTCTCCCCCGTCGATTTCTCTGAAAGTTTGCACATCGTGAAACACCAGTATGAGAGGTGTTCAGGCCAATTTTCAAGGAATTTCCCTGGTTGGATCGTTCCAAAATCGGACTTCCATTTCTCGCTCGCGGCCATTTCTTGCGCGATGGAAGCGCCCTGCCCTGGTGAGTAACCAGCATCGCGCTTGGTAGAGAGTTGCTGCAATCAGCTCCCTGATGTCTTCGCTGCCATTGTCAGAAGCGATGGACCATGAATTTGTTTGAGAGTCTCTGGATGCCACTATTCCTCAGCCTAGTTTTTAGCCATTCCGTGCATCTTCTTCGCACGATTTATTTTGCAAAAAAAACGAAAGCGTTCATGAGTTTTCTTGTCGGCCGCGCGTAGATGGGCCAGGCTGACCTGCGCAGATGGGCCGCGCAGTGCGTTCGCTGATATCCCTAATGTGTGGTTCACATGATGATGATGTCAGCCATGTTGGTTCCACTGGCCACATACATGTACCATGATCGCATTCTACGCAAACTTAATCACATGACGAAGACGTCCTCCCACTCATGGTCACACTACATGTACCAGCATCCATGCTTGAGCTGCTGCAGAATAATAAAAAAAGTCCGTGGCGGAGCACTTTAATATCAAACCAGTGAATTCCGTGTGTTCAGTATTATAATTATTTCGGCATCTCAGTCGAGGAGAAAGAAAGTACAGCTAAAAGAGATATGAACATGGGGACTGGATTCAACCGTCGCGTGGTCCGTGCTGATACCGTTTCATTTCCATTTGTCCTTTCTGCTCCACACAGGGAGAAGCATTTTGGGCGGTATGGTTTTTTCAATCAGAGAAACGCGACCGCACCAGAATGTAAACTGTATGAACGAATCGATGCCAGCTTTGTGCATACAAACAGCTCATTTGCGCTTGCTGAGTTAATTTAGGAGCTGCACATGATGATACATAATATGTAAAATATAATTTGGGTTCTTGGAGCTTTCTCTTGCTTTGTTGCTGTGACTGCTCTTATGGCGTTTTATGACTTCCTTACACACTGACTTACTTACATGTAGACGTTTTACTAGGTTTGCACTGCATGATTTCTCCCCGGGGAGTGCTGACCACTCGCTTGACCTTCCACAACACTTTTTTCAAGCATGTTCATCAGTACCATTGTACGGAAACTGTGACGCAAACAATCCCACCAGCACTTTCCAGTACAGTGATTGTACCTCTGTAGTAAGTATATGCACCAAGAAATCATACTCTATTGCTTGAAGTATTATTTTGTACACGAAAGAGATTGGAAGGTTGCTTGCAGTATTACAAATAGGGGTGAAACGGTTACCCTGGTTATCGGGTACCCTTTGGCAGCACTGTTGTTCTTGGTCTGCCTTCCTTCCCCGCAAGGCACCAGAAGCAGCAAAATCGAGAGCGACCTGTGGCGGCGCCCTGATGGCATTCGGAGCACATGCCCCAGGGAGATCCATCGCCTGGCTATCTCCTTGGAGATGGGGGTTGGGTGTGGCAGCGGTTGTAGAGTTACCCTATTTAATAATAATTTAAAAAATCCATGGAATCTGCTTGTTTAGTGTTCGCACACTCTTGGCTGCCACTTTTGTATTTTTCGTGCTGCTGTGCTGTCCGCGGCTGCACTAGCCGTATTAACTGCTGTACCTGTATGCACACATACAATCTCTGGCTACGCTTTGGAACTGTTGTCGCTGCCTATGTCCTCATCTCTCTTCGCTTTTGATATGTTTGCTTGCTTGTATTGCTGAGGGAACATAATAATTATGCTGTTTTTTATTCGTGGGTCCCCATGGTGCATGGACCACACGCACTCATCCGTCGGATATGTGTGAATAATAATAATAATAATAATAATAATAATAATACTTATTGCAGCCCAATAGTAACAGTCACTATACAATAGCCTTCCGCATTTCTTCCACATTTCGTGCCAGGACATGCGAAGTCATGCAATTCACAGACAGTACACTACATTGCGACAAGCGCAGCATGTGCACTTACTGCGCTACATGCAAAACAGTCCAAATTGTCATAATATTATGAAGCAGGATTGAACAACCAACAACACATTCAACCTGTACATCCAACTGTACGACTGTCCAAGCCAGCTACTACAGTCAGACCTCGCTTATCCGGTCCTCTTTTATCCGGATCCCTTGGCATCGGGAAGAAAATCGTTGGTTACCGATTTACAGCACATGCCATGCATACAGTATGCGTGTTCGATTATCCGGTTCCCTCGCCTATCCGGATATTTTTTTTTGTGGAAAACGGATGTGTGCGGTTATGCGAGGTCTGACTGTAATACCGTGCTGTACCGTCGGATTTGGACCAAATTACGAAGTTTGTTGCGAACTTACAAGTCGTACTGTGCGAATAGCCTATGTGATTATGGATTTATGGAAAGCACTGCGTAAAAAGTGCAGAAATTAACCTTAAAAAAGTGCAGAAAACAACAAAAACGCAGGAAATCGCGGATATTGCAGAAAATCGCTGGTTTGGACCAAAATCGCAAAATTTGTTGCATCCGTGGAATCGCGATTTCCTGGAGGGACATGCTAACGGGCACTTGTTTGCTAACGGATCAGCAGCTAAACAGACGGTTACCCGGACCACCCCTAATTAGAAATTAAATTACTTCGCTTACTTTCGTATTCGCACATTCTGCACACACTAGGGCACATTCTGTCATCCTCTTCCTTTGACCTAGCAACTGCATATCACGTTTCAATTATTCTGTATGCACTATGTACACAGAAAGGTTCCCGACTGTCCAATAGAGTGCTCAATGTCCAAGAGCAGAGCTACTTACAACAAGAGGAGAGAAAAAGTGTTGGGACTCTGAGTTTCACGTACACATACCGCAAAGTCTTGTATAAAAGCCACACTTGAATAGAAGCCGCCCTCGAATAGAAGCCGCAATTTTGGGCCCATCGAATCACACATAAGCCTGGTTTTAGTGTTGACATACATAGAAATACGTGTCTTGTATAGAAGCCTGTCTCAGATAGAAGCCTGCTAAATTTCACCAACAAAGTCATAGAAGCCGCGGCTTTTATACAAGACTTTACGGTATACGCAATCATCGAGTCACAGCACCTTTCCCCTCCCCTTCCTGTGCTACTACTCACTATCAAGAGGCCATAATAATTATATCATCGAATAACAACTACGGCATGTGTCCGTGTACCTGCAACCTACGGTGGAAAAATAAAAATGCAGTACACTATCGCGCGAATAGAACTGCTCTAGAAGCTGGATTTCAAGCACGAGTACACGCACACTGCTCGTTCCTCATCACACCATACGGCTGACAAAGCGAACACAAACAGCGAAGACACACGGAAATGTATCACAATACTATGTGTTCCCCGGCACACCACCAGTCATTGCTATGAGAAGAGCAGCCCATGCATGCCGTCTAAATCCGATAGCAGCGTTAGGAAGGAAGTGCTCTGAGTGAAGTGTTGCAATGTTGGACAATCCAAACATTACATTGTCGACACAAACGGCTCATCCGCATCAGTAGGCACGACAAGCAAGCATCATGACCAAGCATGGGCAAGCTGGAGAGGGGATAGCAGAAAGAGCCAGCATGAACCTGGCTACAACATTGGGCTATATTGGGGGGGGGGGGGGGGAGCAATCCTCAATGTTCACCAGAAGTAAGTTAGACGCACACTGTGCATGCACGCACAGTGCTTCAAAAGGCAGCAGCTGCCTGGGCTGCAGCGGGCTAATTCGAATATGTGCTACAGATCAGAATATCATGTAAAAAAAATGATAAAAAATAATAAACCTCTCAAGGTCATCGCAACATTTTTTTAGCATGTGTGATGACATCTGTAGAAACCATATCTATCGTATGCTGGGCCTTGGCAGAAATCAACAGGGCCCGAAAAGGATACAATAACTTACCAGGAATTGAACAGAGTCCGTCAAAGGCATAATTTCAAGCTCCAAGGCCAAATCCATGCAGTCTCTGACTTCAGTAACGGCACAGTGCATGGCATACTATGACGTCATGCGGCCACTGTACCATTCCGACTGCCTCTGGACACGCTAGCCTCTAAGACAACTCCACGGCAATGAACTAGCACATGATACCAAGATTTCGTCAACCCGGCATCATGAGGATATGGACTTGTAGGCACATGTCCATTATCTCAAGAATGTCGGCTATCGCTGGTAACCAGTGCCCGTGTAGAAATAGCACACTACGTGCACCTGATCTCGATTGCTAGATTGCAGAAACCAGCAGCACTGACTCGGTGACACTGTCCTGCAGTGGCAACAAATAGCTCATTGATCTTAGTGGCAAAAAGGCAGCCGTAATGTCAGCAGTCCAGACTGCTGTTGCGGAAGAATGGTCTTTCTTTCTAGCTGCTGACCAGTACAAACCGCCATGTGGTGCTCCTACGGCTCGAGGACAAAGCGAAGGCCCCGAAAGCTGCTCTCACTGAAACCACTTTGACTGCTGCTTCTCTATGCCTCCCTGAAGGTTCATGCGGTGCTTCTTGATACGTGCTTCCAAAGCAGCATCCTCCTGGTCGGGCTTGTGCCTCCGAGATGTCTGCAGCACAACAACAACAACAACAACAGTATCTCTTACTGGCCACTGGCTATCGTGAGAATAAAGATTTGAAACAGCGCAGCATAAACAAATACAATTAAGCCATAGTAAGCTTGGGAACAAGGCCGGAAGAGTAAATCAAATGTGCATACACAAAATGACGAGAACTGGTCTCGCAACTGCGGAAACTGTACCTTAGGTGCCTTCGCTGCCTTGGCTGTTGCACGATCGCCTGCTGCAGCACCGCCACCACGAGAAGCATGACCCTGTTTGCGTGCAGGCTGCTGCTGGGAAGTAGCCACACGGGCCTGTCCTCCTGCAGGAGCTGAGCAGAGATAACCAACATTAGAGTAGAACAAGTTGGCCACCAATCAGTCACGAACGCCATCATTTCCACCAGCAGACCAGCAGTACACCAGTATCACCAGCAGTACAGCCATGAAACGGGCCCTACAGACATCAGTGTATTGCTCACCAGTTTTTTACAAGCAGTGCGGAGCAGCGCAAGCACCACACTCCAGATAAACTGCACTCTCTCCCATTGCTCTGGAAGACCCAATGGGCTCTGAAGTTCAAGGGTGGCATGCAAGGCATGACGTAGGCAGTAACCAGACTTATTATGATATTGCTTCAAGTTCTAAGTCTTTCAGGTCCATTCAAAGATGCATATGTGTGCATGTGTTCGTGAGTAAATGAGTGTTCGTGCATGGGCGTATGAGCATATGCGTTCGTGTGTATGAGAGCATGCACATCGCAAGCTGTACCTGATGCCGATGCTTCAACCTTGGATTTCTTCTTGTTATTCCTGCCAAGAAGAAAAAGAAACACGTTCACGGGGATGAGCCTGTTGATCGGCTGTATTGACTGTTTCAACTTCAAGTGAGCGAGAGCGTTGTCACAGGGCAGGCCGTTTACAGGACATGTGATACAGTGCGGTATGGCAACACAATGCAACCTGCTCATAAAGGACTCACCGGCAACAAGTGAAATGAAACAACACGAAACTAACCTTGGCTTTCTCTTGCGTTCGCTTTTCTCCCCATCCTTATCTGCTGTGCCATCCTTCGGCTTCTCGAAAGGCTTTCTGGCGAAGGATTGAGGCTGTGAGGAGAATCTGCCTTGCTTCAATCCCCTCCTTCCTGCTCCTTTCTCGCCCTGGAACAGCATGCGCAATGTGAGACGAGTCACAAAAATACCAGTAGTGGGTTAACTTAAGTGCATCATCATGGCTGGGTGGAGAACATAGCAAACAAGAAAAGAAGTTCAAAACGGGTCCCGGTTTGTATAGAGTGATTTCACATCTTAGTCATGTGACTTTTAAATTTGTGTAGAAACTAGAAAGTGACCATGTCATGTGTGGCCAGTGGAACCAACATGGCCGATATCACGTGACCCATAGATGGAGGAGTGGAGTGGAGTGGAGTTGGAACCAACCAACATGGCCGATATCACGTGACCCATAGATGCAGGAGTGGAGTGGAGTTGGAACCAACCAACATGGCCGATATCACGTGACCCATAGATGCAGGAGTGGAGTGGAGTTTGAACCAACCAACATGGCCGATATCACGTGACCCATAGATGCAGGAGTGGAGTGGAGTTGGAACCAACCAACATGGCCCATATCACGTGAGCCATAGATGCAGGAGTGGAGTGGAATTGGAACCAACATGGCTGCCCTGTACGGTCATGTGATAGACGCGAAATCACTCTATTGTCAGCGACTTGCCAAGCATGTCATGTGTGATCAACTGTATGCAGTCAATACCTACTTGGCCTATGAGCACCATCAGCAAACACAACGGACAGTAGACTATGAAATAGGCTGGAGCAGGGCAAATAGTTCCCTGGAAGCACAACTAAGCTACTCGGTCGTACCATTGCTTTCTGCCGCCGCATCTCCTGTTTGTGTAACGCCCGTCTGTCCTCGATGGAGAACTCGACGATCAATCGCTGTGAAATAAATCACACACAAACAAGACCGATCAATACAACGTGGATACGCTCGCTCGACAGAAAGTTTGCACTACAATCTGCGAAATGTGAGAACAACAATGGACAAAAAAAGAACTCCGACGCATTCAACTGTAATCAGGACTTGTCGTTATGACAGTGACTACTGCTCACATAGCACGAGCTTGCTGATACGTATGTATACTTCAGTACATGTCTAAAACAAACCTATAGACAAGCACATGGTGGTCAGAGCACAGTCCAATGTATACACATCCTAGAGAACGGACAATTCTGCCGAGTATGCTCAGGTGCTCCAATAGAAGAATATCAATTGAGAAACGGCTCAGACTGAAAATGAATTCTCCTAAATCATTAGCATGGAGGCATCTGTATTTGAGATGGCCCACTACGGGTGGACCTAGTGTACAAGTCAAGTGGACAGATGATGCAAAGACAGATACTGAGATAGACAGACAGACACTGTAGTCACCTTATCCTTTCCGAATACGTCTGGGTTGTTGTTTGTTGCACGGAGAGCTTCCAGCGCGTCCTCGTGTCGGGCAAACTCTACAAAGCCAAAGCCACGCGGCCGTGCCACTCCTTGGGCATTGACATTCGCAAGATCCCTCATTATACGTGCCTGTCAACGGACAAACGACCACGGAGAACAAACAATAAACATTGGATATAGTTGCCTGGTGATGGTGACTTAGCGTAAAACTCAGCCCCCCCCCCCCCCCCCCCCTCTCTCTCTATTCTGTAGAACAGTGAATAAAGTAAGGTGATGGTATGCCAGATTGCTGAGCACAGCATTTCGAGTAACATGCACAGCATAGTACACAGTGAAGGTTTTAGGAACCGAGAACCACAGAGAGCAGAAAGAGAAGATCAGAGTGAGACAGCTCGACAAGAAGTTCGCGGTGACTGCCAGAACGTAGGGCACTCATACCTTCTTCACTAGAAAAGGCTTGGGACCCTTGCCCATGCACGTAGAAAACACTTTCCCGAGTTCATCGTCCGACACGGCACGCGGAATATTGCGAACACAAAGTCTGCATGAAACAACACACACGAGCGAACGAGAGAACAAGGATAAAAGCTCCACAATTTCTTCCCAGCAAACAACAACAACAAGCATGTGCCTTATAGTGGCATTCACACTGCACCAAACAGACACTTAGCTAGACCAGTACTGCACCAAACAGACACTTGGCTAGACCAGTACTGCACCAAATAGACACTTGGCTAGACCAGTTCTACTGTATTTCGAAACACATCCCCACTTACCTTGTCGGAGAGACGAAGAAGTTGGGATTTTCCAATTTCACCTTCTTCTCCATTTCGGCCTGCCAACAGAGCAGAAAGAGTCCAGAACAAGGTAACAAGTAATCAGGCAATATAGCAAGATGATACCGCCAGAAGAAAAGTAAGTGCATCTAGTTCACTATGAAGCCGAGACCTGAGGTCGGCCGAGTGCACTAGGTCTCGCCATCCTTTTTCTCCTCAATTCTAACCAGACTGGACCCCATGGGCACTTGCATAAAATAAAATTAAAATAAGAAAAGTAAGTTATGCAGCCCCTACTGGTGGTGGTGGTGATGGGGACATACTGGCCAGCCCAACGGAACCGTTAGAAACCGAGGCACCTGCACTAAGACGACATGAGCAACAACACGACTTGAGCTTCTCCTAGTCCCCACAGTTTTCCGAGACATGCAACACATTATGCCAGAAAAACAATTTTCTTATTTAAAAAAAAATTAACCACAGGGGTGGGCACCTTGGTTCTGTGAGCAACCTTGGTGGGTCGATGGTCCACATGTCAAGTCTGCACCCATACACACCATACCCCACCATCGTTAAGGACGGATACAGGAAATAACACCAATCAAGGGATATTGAAGCGTCATTGCAGAAGCAAGACGTACAGCAAGATCTACTGTTTACGCTCATAATGTGCAGTCTGGCCAAACCCTACCTTTCGTCTTTTTGCAAGATCAGGTTTGCTCAAGTCCTTTGCCGCATCTGAGTTCGGGAAGATGACTGAAAAACACACAAGCATGCAAGAAGCACATACAAGAGGAAGCTGTGCTTACATCTCAGAGAGAAGAGACACCGTGCATTTACATTCCGCAATTTCCACGATTATTAGTCGCACCTTTTCGCACTAAATGTCAACACTGAAAAAAGGGTTTTAAAAAACGGTGCAACTTACAATCGAGCATGACCTACTACTTCCGTGGGTAGATTGAAACAATTTGACGGAGACCTGGAAACGGGGGTGCAACTTACAATCCACTCTGACTTACAATCAGGGGAATGATACATAGGTTACAGGTAGAAGAACACTAAATCGTAGCTGCTGCGAATACCGTGGCATGACACCACCATCCCCTTGAAACGGCAGCGCAAACGAAGCACCCCAAATCATGCTCACCTCCCTCCCGAGCCAGGTAAATGTTCCGAGAATCAGCCTTCTCCTTTCTCTCCTCCGCCGGATCTTTCCGCTCGAACCTTGGCACACCACCGAAAAACAGAAGAAGAAGAAGAAAAAAAAAACCCGATAAGGTCATCGAGTCGAGACATGATTGAAACAAGTCAACCAAATATAAAATTGGTAACATATGACCCTCAGTAATGTCGAATAAAGATTCCACTTTAGTACAGTATAGTACCAAAACATGTACTAAAATACACACGGGAAAAGCTATATAAATTTTAAAAGAAAACTAAACGGACGGCATAAACAGAGAGAAAGAGTGACACGGGAGGAGTGAGGAGATCAGCAGCATTGATCCTCTATGGATAACTTGACTATAATAACAGTACAGCCGTCCATCTCTAATCCGCCACTTGTTTATCAGGAACACTTGTTTACCCGGAACCCTTGCGAACCGATGCACTTTCTGACATTACGGGGTTTTTTCGTTCACTTCCTACACCTTAATCCGGCACTTGAATGATTTGTGTAGAGAGGACAGAGTCCATTTGCAACACATTGACAGCAAAAAAGATTGCGGACCGAAAGCCACACCAGCGCGAATCGTTCACCCAAAATCTATGTTGTACAAGAGAGCGAACATATCAAGCTTTGTTCTGAGGCCAGAGTACACAACTATGTTGTCAAGACAGCATATTCCCCAGGTTCCCACACTGGAAAGAGGATTGCTGTGCAGGTACTGCAGTCGTTGGAGGTGGCCGACATCCCTGGCTTGAAAGTCCAGTGTACAGTTCACGACGAGGCAGCTAACATGATGTTGGCCGGCCGCATTCTTGGCAAGGACAATAGCCGGCAGAGTGAGCGGTGTGCTGCTCACAAGCTGCAAACATGCATTCGCCATGGAATAGGTGGAAGAGTGGACCAACCTTTGTCACGGCGTGTAGATGTGTATGCACACAATACTTCACAGTACGTGTAATGCCGACATGCCGTGCCTTCCGGGTGCACATGCACACGCTGCACGCGGCAAGTTGGCAACCATGTACGGACCATGACCATGCCGGACCACATGAACACAGAAAGAAAATGTCTCATTTCTCGTTGGCCGACATAGGAAAAAAGAAACGAGAAATGTAGTTCTTTTTTGTCTTTCTTTTCGCATGACGTAACATTTGCTGCTCGCAAATGCGAGATAGTAGGAGCATGCACTCTGGCTGCGGCATTTTTTCTTCTTGCTTTGCAAGTGTAGGGTATCCTTTCCGTCCAAAACTGTAATCGTTTTCAACTTTCAAGTTCCTTTTCATGAACCATGCCTCCCCGTAGAAGGACCCGTCGTGCTGCGAGCGCAGAGCCCGCACGATTGCAGGACGAGGTACATGTGGCTGCGGTGCGCCTGGAGGAGCAGGCCACCCGCATTAGGCTGCTCGAGGCCCAAATCGAGCTGGAAGGGCCAGGGCGACCCCGGATTCGCCACGCGGCATAGGCCGCAAACGGAGACGCTCTCCGTCATTGTTGTCGTCATCGTCCCCGTCATCATCGAGTAGTAGTTCATCAAGTTCACCAAGCCCCAAGAGATCGTGAGACAAAGAATTAAAGAAATCTAAAATTCCAAGAAGGCTTGCCGTCACCAACATCACTCTCGTGCTCGTACCACCTCAACGGGCCCCAGCAAGTGGAGGAATGTGGCATATGAACATCAACACGTTGTAAACGCCCGGCTCCAGGAGCGCCTGGACAAGGTGCGGACGGCACTGAGGTCGGACCGGCTGAAAAGCGCTACAAAGCACCTGAGAAAAGGTGAGACTATTCTGGACGACAGACAGGAGTGGCTCGCTGTCGCCGATGCCCACGGGGTAGACGTGGCGAATAAGTTTGTGGAAGGGGGGGGGGGGGGATCCTCAGCATCTTATCCTGAATGTGAAGGGTGCTGGTACGAAGATCGTCCGCAGAACGTCACAGAAGAGCAAGCTGCAGAAAGATAAGTGTAACCAAGAGCAGGTTCAGGAATTTCTTGTTCAGCATTTCGACATCCCTTTGTGCAAAGAGGTTGGTCTTGCAGTGAGTACTACTGAACATGCAAGTGCAGGGCACACAGACCAAAGCACCTTTGAAGAGAATGTGGAGAACGTTTTAGCCAAGGAGGCATGTGATTTAGAACACAAATTGAAAACAGTGCAAGAGAGTAATGTACAATTGCAGGAATCAGTGCAGTCGTTGTACAGCCGTCTTCGGAATTTGCGGAAAGTTGTTGGTAGGCGTACAAAACATTGATGAAATGGTAGAGCACGAGGCAACGCTGCTGGAAACAATTGAACAGCTTGATTAGGAAATGGAGAGTATGGCTTCGGAACTGGAACAAAAATCCGTGAAAGCCGAAGAAACTCAACGAAAATTGAAGAACGAACATGACTCTGAACATCAACACGTTGTAAATGCCCGGCTTCAGGAGCGCCTGGACAAGGTGTGGACGGCACTGAGGTCGGACCGGCTGAAAAGCGCTACAAAGCACCTGAGAAAAGGTGAGACTATTCTGGACGACAGACAGGAGTGGCTCGCTGTCGCCGATGCCCACGGGGTAGACGTGGCGAATAAGTTTGTGGAAGGGGGGGGGGGGATCCTCAGCATCTTATCCTGAATGTGAAGGGTGCTGGTGCGAAGATCGTCCGCAGAAAGTCACAGAAGAGCAAGCTGCAGAAAGATAAGTGTAACCAAGAGCAGGTTCAGGAATTTCTTGTTCAGCATTTCGACATCCCTTTGTGCAAAGAGGTTGGTCTTGCAGTGAGTACTACTGAACATGCAAGTGCAGGGCACACAGACCAAAGCACCTTTGAAGAGAATGTGGAGAACGTTTTAGCCAAGGAGGCATGTGATTTAGAACACAAATTGAAAACAGCGCAAGAGAGTAATGTACAATTGCAGGAATCAGTGCAGTCGTTGTACAGCCGTCTTCGGAATTTGCGGAAAGTTGTTGGTAGGCGTACAAAACATTGATGAAATGGTAGAGCACGAGGCAACACTGCTGGAAACAATTGAACAGCTTGATTAGGAAATGGAGAGTATGGCTTCGGAACTGGAACAAAAATCCGTGAAAGCCGAAGAAACTCAACGAAAATTGAAGAACGAACATGACTCTGAACATCAACACGTTATAAATGCCCGGCTCCAGGAGCGCCTGGACAAGGTGTGGACGGCACTGAGGTCGGACCGGCTGAAAAGCGCTACAAAGCACCTGAGAAAAGGTGAGACTATTCTGTAGGCCTACTATTCTGGACGACAGACAGGAGTGGCTCGCTGTCGCCGATGCCCACAGGGTAGATGTGGTGAATAAGTTTGTGGAAGGGGGGGGGGGGGGGGATCCTCAGCATCGTATCCTCCACCGAAAAAAGTAAGAGGCTAAGCACAGCAGTTCAGTCTGCAGCCAGCTTAGTCTGTGGCCATGCAGCGGCCCTTTCGGGGGGAGAGGGGGGGGGGGGGTCATCCCATCCAGGTTCGGCAGGGATGGGGTGGTCATCCCCAAAGCAGCCGCACGAGGGGCTGAGCAGCCACCACAGGAACAGTCATCCTCTGGTCCCAGCGAAGCACCAAGGATGCAACCGGGGAGAAACCCCATCCACCCTGGCACCAAAAGTCTGTTTCCGCTGTGGCGAGCCTGGACATTTCATCAATTTCTGCCAGAAGCCAGCCACTCAGAAATAGCTCTGAGGGCTGTGCAGACGGACTCCCCGCTTGTTTGGAGACTTATCGCTTAATATCACCATAGACATTACTACTGCAGTGTAACATGCATGTTTCAATTCCGGCATCTAACTGTAATATCCGATAAATCACTACATCCGATATAATAATATCGGATATTCGGTATTATACCCAGGGTGATATTCATTCATATGCTTTCCATGCATCCATGCACCGCCCTGCAGTCGACAACTAGGGTGGCGATCGTGCCAATAAACAAATATGTGAACACCCCCTCCCCATATTCCCTTCGGCTTGAGGTGCTCTGTCACTTGTGTGTACGATAGTTCTATTCGAATGAATACTGGGCACTCTATTGAGCCAGAGGACTCTCATTTGTTATACTTGACATACGATATTTTGTTCCAATATCACTTTAATAAGCCGATCATGCCTTACAGCTGGTCATTCTGTAGCCGACGCAGACTGTACTGTGCTGGGCATGTGGGTTCATACACTACCATTGCACAGTGCTCCAAAAGAAGAGAAAACTCCACAACGCCAATCACTACTACCATTATACTACTTACTGAGATGTGTTGTCCCGTGTCACTGCAACGGTCACGTTGAGCTCACGGCCATCCACAGTTATACTCTGCATACAACCACACAATGACACACAGGGTAACTTATAGCAACAATCAGCAACATGTTAAACACACATACACGCACGTACACGCACACATACACACCCACACACCCACACATGGGGACGCATGCATGCACGCACGCCAGAAGGTGGTGATAATCTGCACACATGCACACAACAAACATCAACATTGCCCCCCCCCCCCCCTATTTCTGGAAATCCCATACATGTGATGCTGCCCAACCTTGTACAGGCAAACAATGTACTGTCATTCATGATAGAAACTGACCAAAGTGTTGCAAAACACAGCAGTTGCTATTGCCATACCAAACCCTGCCAGTGGGTGGCTCATAACCCCGTCAGGCATGCAGTACTGCGCACACTTCTCCTTACCTCATGATTATTCACGGCTTCCATGCAGGCGTCAGCGCCTTCCTTGGTCTTGAACTGCACAAACGCCATACCTACACGCACATGCAAACACATACATAAACAGCAACAGTGAGGATCTGACACATCTGTAGTCTTGACACGGTGCGGAGGTCGAATGCCGGTACATGCACCAATGACTATAAGAGCAGCCTGCTGACCGGTAGGTGCCGCAAGGATGAGGACGACAACGACGGTGACTGAAAAAGCACCCTAACAACCGAAGAGCACTAGCAGCAGCAGCAGCGGCACCACCACCACCACCACCACCACCACTACCACCACTACCACCACCAGCAGCAGCACCACCAGCAGCACCACCACCACCAGCAGCACCACCAGCAGCAGCACCATCACCACCAGCAGCAGCACCACCACCACCAGCACCACCACCACCAGCAGCAGCACCACCAGCAGCAGCACCGCCAGCAGCAGCACTGCCAGCAGCAGCATCAGCAGCAGCAGCAGCCCCAGCAGCACCAGCAGCAGCACCAGCAGCAGCAGCACCTGCAGCAGCACCAGCAAGCAAGCACGACATGCGCACCATTCGGAGTTGGCTCACCTCGTGATTCCTCCGTTTCCCGGTCCGTCAGGATCCTAGCGTACTTGACCTCGCCAAATTGAGCAAAACCCTTCTTCACATTGTCGGGCTCGGAGGAAAACGCCACATTGCTGAGTGAATGACATCCATGTGAACCAGGGCACAGCATAGTACAGAAGAAGAAGAGGAAGTACAGTCAAACCTCTTTAGGACGAACACCAAGGGACCGATGGTATTTGTTCGTAATAACGGAAGTTCTTCTTTTCCATATGTTATACCCAGTGAATACACAGTGATTTATCCAATAGAGCTCTGAACACTAGTTCTCCTAAAGCGAAAGTTTGTCTTATCAGTGTTCTTCTCAACGAGGTTTCACTGTAGTTATGTTACACTGGACCTCACAAGGAAGAGGAGGAGTACAAGTAACAAACCGCCGAATGACACTCAGAAGAATAGTAAGAACATGTTTATAGCCTCCTCACCTGTTAAAGGAGTATCTATTCAAGCTACCCCCCCCCCCCCCCCGCACACACACACACAGAAAGAGGGCCCCAGCTGCGGCCCTGAATGACACACGGGAAATATGCTTCTGACACCACTGTGCAAATATTGAGTCACACAGAAAGGGAAGCAGTTGCTGATGAGCTTGCTGGCACACTGGCTTACCGAACAAAAAGCGTCCGCCCTTCGGTAGCATCATTCTCCCACTTCTGCTTCGGACGGTTGTCCTGCTTGCGTTTCTTTCTCTTTTTGCCTATTTCTTCATCTTCATCACTTTCATCATCGCTTTCGTCGTCGTCGTCGTCCTCATCATCATCATCGTCCTCATCGTCATCGTCCTCATCATCGTCCTCATCATCATCCTCATCATCGTCCTCATCGTCATCATCATCGTCATCATCGTCCTCGTCATCTTCGCCATCTGCAATACAGAACACGCATCCACAAAATTCAACGATCCTCTCACCGGGCAACGCAGATATCACACGGCCGTTGTCTTGCACTTAACCCTTTGTGTACGGACTGTACAACTTTCGATCCCCTGGGATCGAAACTTTTCAAATTTTCAATCGATCGTAACTCAGTCATTTCTGGGTTATTTCTAAAACCTAAATTATGTAGGTCGAAGAGAAAACTCCCAGCTGTCCATTGAAACAATCGCAGAAACACTCAGATGTGCGGTTCCAGAGTTACGAAGCTCGAAAGTCAAATCGCGGCAATTGTCGCTCAATAGCCGCGTGCGCAGATTTGAATAAGGGATTTTCCCATCTTTCTGGGCATCCAGTGACGTAGAAACACATTCAAAATGGCAAACGGACTCGTGGCAGATTGTGACATTTTTTTGGAAGTAAAAATTAGTTGTGGCAAGCAAGGAGAGCGAAATGGCTGATACAAGACGACTTCTGTCGGAATATTGCCGTTGCAACTAAGACGCTGGGCTGTAGCGCTGGAGTTATGACCTTCGTGGTGGCAAGTGTGGGCTCAATGTGTTCCTCTTGCGACGAGCTTTCCAGGAAGCTCAAGATTGAAAAAATCGTCAAAAGGAGACCAAAGTTATGACCCGGAGAATTATGGAATTTGAGGCGAGTCGAGATCAAATTCAGTCTGCGTACATTTTTTTCAGTACATAAAGGGTTAACCATCATCAAACTCAGTCCATCATGTCCACAGGACAACAGACATATCCTTGGAACACATGCTATAGTGCATTCCAAAATTCCCGACCTGTGGTTTAAAAAAAACGTTAGGCCAGCATCTATACCACATAAAATGTGTGATCACTTTGTGCATAAAATTCCGAAATTGGGCGTTTGTTATCCAATCGCTTAGAAATGTATATGAGAAAAAATGCGGGAGCTGCCTGAGCAATATCCCGAAGAAATTTCTCAGAAAGCTGAAACCAAATTTGAATTATTCAAAAAAGTTACCCAGTAACCCATTTTTCCATTTTCAAAATAATTGTCTTGCAATGCGAAATGCAACGTACGGGGCGAACACCTGAGTTCACCCCAGACCTTTATGAACCCTCTAGTACCGTATTTCCTTGAACAGCCGCCGCGGCCTGTATTCAAAACTAGCAAAACGGGTGCGGCCCTGAAAAATAGTTGTACGTCACAATGTACATGTAAGTGCTGTATGCGTAGAGTTCACGTACGATATGCACTGTTGAACCTTTGTTGTCCAGCTACACTGTAGGCTAGTGCATCTTCATTTCTTTTCCTGTTGCACTGGAAAGAATATCATGGCGAGGGAGCTTGAGGCTCGACTAGCAAGTTAGTTGCATGTTCAGCAGCAGCAGTCCCTCATGCTGACGAGGATGATGTAGAAGAGCTTCAAGAAGACGTCGACGCTGAAAATTTTGGATGGAATAATAAAAAAAGGACGCGCAAGTTTCTTCTCTCCCGTTTGATTTTTCTTTCTGCGTTCGTTTCTTTCACAGCGTCAGTGTCCACTTTCTCCTAGACAAGTTCTCCTATCTGAGTGCTTGGTTTTGTAGATTTAACAATCCTCCGTGCGTCTTACGTTTCATCCGTTTACTTTGTTCGCGTACCATTTTCTTTTTTGGTGGTCGATAAAATAACTAGTCTTGCTTTTCGTTATGTTGTAAGAGGTCATCATCATGGCGTATTCGATATGTTCCCTTCTTTAGATCGCCTTACAGTCCTTTGTCCGAACCGAGAGCAGCACTAGCTGCATGTGAAGGAGTACGACGTCGTAGCTGAAGGTCATCTCGTAGCTGTGAAATGGCGTATAAAGTTTGAACTGCTCTGCACTTGTATACGAATAACCCTCAGTTCAAAGAAACTGGCGGCGCTTATTCAAGGGCGGCTGGTAATCAAGGGGTGTTCAAGGAAATACGGTACTGATTTTCAAGTGCATTTTCGTTGAATGGCATGAAAAAACACAAAAATCGGAAAATGAGTGAGGGGAGGGGGGGGGGGGGGTCGTGCAAACAGAGTAGGGGTCGCTGCCCGCCCCCCCCCCCCTGGCTTGAACCCTGGTAGTAGTAGGTCCTTTGAATCTAATATGAATCCATTTTAATTGATTTATGCCACAACAGACTACAACTCACCATCCATAGCCTCCTCTTCCTCATCGCTGTTTGCCTCATCTTCAGGTTCGTCATCATCATCAGCCTTCTCTACAAAGCAAAACAAAGGAAGAAAACCCCATCTACATTGAGGATATACTCAAGGCATAACCTCAACATGAGCAGACAACAGATGCATTATTGTAGAGCATTGTACAAACAACAACAAGGGTCTCTGTTATGAGTGGCGAATTTATCAGAGGCAGTAAAGGGAGTAGAGAAGGAGTAAGGAAGATAGATAGGCAAGATGGATGCTCTACTGCCCGAAGAATGCTCAATGTACATGTTACGCAGAGCTTTCCACTCAGTGGAGAACTAGGAAATTGTGTTGCGAGTCTTGCGACTCAAGAGTATCAGGTTAAATCATGATCACCATGCAACTGGCGGCGCAACACAGGCAGCCTGAATAGAAGGGGCAGGAAGGCGAGGAGGGGAGAGTAATAGCACAACCTGTTCATGTTATCAACGTGCTTTTTACGACCTAAGCCCGCCAGCGCTGAATTTCTTCTGATGCACTGTTTGTATCACCTTGTGCCAGAACTGCTGCCCTGTGGGTCCCAGTCCACAGACTTACCGCATGAACATAAAGTTTGCGCAATTGCTTTACCCTCCTCGCTTTGCTCCCCCTAATGTTAGCGCTGCCTATTTTGCACCATCAGCTGCCTGATGATCATGATTTAACGCGGAATTCTGAGTCACAACAGAGCTCCCTCTCTCAACTGTGCACAAAGATTGGTACGTAGATAGATAGATAGACAGATATAGTGTTTGTGTGTGTGAAATAGAGAAAAAGAGAGAGAATGGCAAGAAATACAAGTTGAAGTATAGTGCGTGCACTGCGCCTACTTTGCTTCGGATTAGATTCCAGGAACTTCTCCTTCTGGAGGACAGTGTCAATGGAAACAGGTCGACCTGAGAAAGAAATGGGCAGAGAAAACACCGATACTATTCTCCATGTACAAGTACAATGTAGTTAAACTTGAAATACTGGCCAATGGGTTCAGAATGCAACTCAGAAAGGTACAAGTTGACAATGGTGGGAAGTTTGGTTCGGTTGTTACTAGTACTCAGAGTTTCACGGCACGCGGCCAGCCATCAGACAACGCTCCAACTCAGTAAGGTCGACGGAATATGCGTGCGGATCACCAGAGATCACCAGAGATCACCAGTGTAACAATGGGTTGGATGGAAGTATTGATAGGTGGGCTACCTATACCATACGGTCACAGTGCAGTGCACCGCTCTGTTATTGCTAGAAGTGTTCATGCCTGGACGTGTGAGATTTTCAATGTGCAAGATGCCAGTGGAACTGCTTTTCAAGTGGTTTGTATTATTTATTTGTTGTATGCACAGCGGCTGTAGGGAAACATTGGTGACGAGCAGTATGCTACAACATGGATCCATGGACCAACTAACCCTTGATAGGCTTTCCCGTGAGCGCCTTCATTGCCTTTGCGCTATCGAAGACATTGGTGAACTGCACGAACCCACAGCCAATACGACGGTCCGTGCCTGGAAAAGATCACAAGCACACATGTCAATAAAATGTGCACGCACTCATGAACATTGCCATGTGAAGAAAATGCTGCAGGCTCTACCATAACATCTAAGCCGTGAAGTTTCAGGTTTGCACATGCATCGTTCAGGCTGGCTAGAGCCTGGCTGAAGTTATATCCACTATCGAAAGAGTTTCCGTGAGGATGTGCTCAACAATTCCGTACCAGTAAAGGGAGCAGCTCTACCAGGCCATTCCTTATGTTTGACCTATAATTAAAACACTTACTCGAAGTACTATCAGACTCTATCAAGCCCTGTCAAGCTCTACTAGCTCTACGAATGGCGGGGTTACACAAGCCTGAAAAATTCGAAAAACCAAACGAGCCCGTGGAAAAATCCTCGCAAACAGTTTTAGCACATACAGCACACAAGTCGGTAATCACCTGGCTTTAGCGGAATATTGACTTCCACGACTTCGCCATAGGGGGAAAAGGTAGCCTTCAGTTCATCTTCTGAACACTAAACGAGTATCACAACAAGAAACCAGAGCACAACAAACACAAGAACATGGATCTTTTTTATCATCCAATGCCGTAGACAGCAAGCTGTTTCAGCCATCTAGCTATGATCATGATGAGCTTCAGGTCACAACCAACCCACTCAGAGCCAAATATATTTCAGCGCAAAAGAACCGGGGGACAGCCGCAGAAAAGCGGCCCAGGATTCACTTCTTCAGTCCACATTTCCACATCTGCCACCAACACTCAACACACCATGCACATCTAGCTGACTAGTGTCCAGCAAGTACAAGATGATGGGGCATACAAGTCCAGCACATTTCCTCACGGCCTCACAGCAGACAGGCTTACCTTGAAACTGAGATTGCGAATAATGAGCCTCGACTTCTTCAAGGCCCGCTGCTTGGACTTGTCTGCACAGATGAATGTACAAAGCAGATCATTATACAATGTCATTGCGCGTTGCCAGCGGTACATTAGGGAGTTGGTACAAAAACCATGGTGAGGTCTTAGGGAGGTGCAATAGTACAATGCTGTGGCAGAGCTACATGTACTCTCCCCATCTTTGCAAGGATGCGCTCACATACCAGGTAAATCTGAAGGTACAGGTGCTTTGGAAAAGTGGGGCACGTTGCTAAATTTTCTTTTGCCGCGGTAAAGAACTCCTTTCTCGGAGGCAAAGAGGGTCAGAAACGGGAAATGAATTCAAGCTGTAAATTTTTGAAGTTAGGCCATCCAGAATTAATTCGTTGTTTCGGGTCACCCGACCGACTGTCTTTTTTCACCCGACCGCAAAATGTTTTTTTTTATAGTGCATGCAAATGTACAGACAACACTATGTACACACGCGACCCTAATAATAGCAGTCCAGATATCGACCTCAGAAGCAGCCATGGCTAGCCAAATGACAGGATGCAGCGCTTGGTGACGACGTTGTCTTCTATCTCCGATCCGCAATCGGTCCTGAAACAGCATCAGCTCCGCCACCTTGTCGCTATTTACAGAAGTTTTCAAGATGAGAGCTGCTCGTCAGACTCGTTTGCCAGCGAGGCCAAGATCTGGTCCCGGAGGGGGCCTGGATCTGATGGGACAATGACTGCGCTGGATTGTCTACACTACAGTCAGATTTGATAGACTGGCTAGATGGACAAAAGCTATTCGATGTACATGTATGCACATGGACGTAAACCAAAATTAAATTAAATAAAAAATAAACCCGACCGACCGACCCTGGTACAGATGAGTGAAGTGACCCGAAACAACGAATTAATTATAGGTGGCCTTAGCATTACCAAACACTGCATCTCAGCCCTTTATCGGTGCATCTTGACTCACAGAGAAAGCTGTGTCAGAGAGCTTCCTCAAACTGACCCCTTTTTTTAAGAAGGCTTTCCATTTGAACATGCGCATGCTTTTCCTGTCAAATATGCCCTTTACTTTCCTGCACCCACTACACTACATGCCATGTGAGTGCACCCTAACTGGTACACGGTCAGTGGTGCAAAGCAGTCCAAGGACGGAATCCATCTCTGCCTGGCAAGCTACCTGCATTCCGATGAATGTACATGTGAACCAGTGATGTATGTACATGTGAACCAGTGATGTGTGTACACGTCAACCAGGGAGTGGTAGCATCTAGGGAGACTACACGGTCAACTGAAACACACAGCAATGTGGGCTTTGCTCCTGGGCGACCCGTTTCCAGTCAGCTGCCCTTGGGGCAAGGCCAATGTAAGCGCGCTCGCATATGGCACTGCTGGTCGGGGCTTCCAGCCTCACAGGTGTTCATTAGGAGAGGCTGTCTGGCTATGCCAAACGTTCACCCACAGCCAATAACAGCATATTATTAAATAGTACTCGCTTGCCATTACATGGAGTTTGGTTTTTAATTTCTATATCGCTGACTAGTTATGGAAACTATTATACTACTTCCATTCCACTTTCCTGTGCTGTCCACTAAGTACTCATCTATGAAAACGATCTAACAACTTTGGAGGAAGACACATTGGGACAAATGCTCCCCTTTCGTATACACAATTACTACAAGCGAAATTCTCGCTGAAGACAATCGTTCGATAAGTTCACTGTCCAAGAAACGGACCCGCGCGGCAGTAAGCTACGCATACAGGTACAAATCATGGCACACATGGGCATTATAGTTATGCAACGGAAGGATAGCATGTAACATCAGGAGAGTAACTGTTAGCATGAAACGTGGAAGAATGTGCAAGGGGAAGCAGAAAATTCCACCCAATAGTACGCACCTGATGTGGGTTCGAGCCGGCCTTTCGCCATCGTTATCCAATCCTCCCTCGGATATCACCAACTCACAATGCTCCAGCCTTTGGAAGGCTGATATTTGACTATGAACACTTCGTCACCTGCACTGCAAAAACTGTGCTACAAACTACTTGCTTCAGGCCCAAACTCAAACTGACTTCAAATGTTTAGAAATCGTGTTGAGGCTGAGCCATGGCAAAAAAATTATTGAACTCAGATCAAACTCTGCTCTTTGTTGACGCCATTTTCGTTTCCCCTGGAGACCTGCATGTATCTGACGTCGAAGTCGAACCCCTGCTTTGCACGTGCACGGCATGCGACCGTTCGACGAAAGCCTGTGTACGTGTATGCCACAGTATGGAAGGAGCTTTAGGGCGAAATATCAAGAGTACATTCTTATCAAGAGTACTATAGTCTAGTATAACTCCCTGGGGGGGGGGGGGGGGGGGGGGGTATATACTCTTGTTATTATTATTATTATGGGGGTTATGTACTATGTACGGTTATGTACTCTTGGAAATATGTATGGCATCATTGGCATTATGGTGGCGTGGGCGCGCACGGCGTGTGCTTGTGTGTGTATGAGTACGGGTGCACAAAACAGACGGAATACACAACATAGCACAGTGACTGCACAAGTATGCACTGTCCACCCTGAGCCTTGCATTGCTCAATGTGTAGAAATACACAGGCGTCACAGGCACACGAGTTTCACGACCATCAGGCATCGCCTAAAGATCGGCTTATTGTGAAACTCAGAGTTACGAATAAAACTGTTCGCCGTCCACTGTGTAACACAATTGCTGTCTGATTTCAAAGTAAGAAATCTTGGAGAGTAAAAGCCGGAGAGAAGAAGTACATTATGATAACCATGTACTCTTGCCGGTAGTGGTAGATTATTCCCACATAATTACGCTCTCTCACAGTTTACCAGAGCTGTGCTTCCAAGTACTAGTATCAAAATTGGTGATCAGAAGAAAGATAGTAGAAAACTAGACCGAGCAAAACACAAGTACCAGCTTGCTCTTGCTCGACGGCGACAACAGAGGGGGGGGGGGGGATGTTAATCATGCTATGCATAAATGAAACCGCGGTCGGCATCAATGAAAATTAGCAATTATAAATATATCAATATGCAGATCAATGCCATTTGCTACTCTTCAGCCTAAAATCAAATTTGGAAATACTGTCATAAATAGGCCGCGGAGACTCTAAATAAACAAACAACAACAAGCATACCGTCCTTGACGCAATCTGCTTTGAAAATTTTAAAAATAGGCTTGCTTCATGTAAGAAAAACTACAAGTGTCTCTGATCACACCCGAATGGCATACCATCAAAATGAGAGAGAAAAATGCTATGAAAAAGAGAAAAGCGGGGGAGGATGGAAGCAAACCCCACGCACAGTCTTAACATTTCGGAATGAATGAGCGGCAGTAAAACTGAGAAACCATGGGCGATGAACCTTCCCATGCCCCTTCCCCACTCTTATCCCATTATATTATGCCGCGTGACACTGCACATCTGATCAGCGGTGGATTATTGTAAAATATAATAATAAAATCAGACCATCAGATCCTACACAAAACCCATCAATATTGAAGGTCTTGTAGATGGTAGATCTAGTTAAAACTAAGTAGTGACATAGCACTACACACTCTCGGGCCAGGCACAAGACCAACCAACCTAAGCATGAGTCAAGTACAATACTACTGCCTGCTAAATGCAGTCAAACTCTGCCGCAAGCTACCAGCTGTAGATAGGCATTCGAGGGCATCAGCAACATTCTGCGTGTCTGGGCCTCGGTACTTCTCAGTGGTCAGGAGAATGGCCAGCGGAACAACCTGAAAAAGAAAATAAATAAAGAAGGGCACAGAAGTTACCGTGTTGATTTGACACAGTCTCGCAGCTTATTGCTCCAAAGCACAACAGAACACCTGCCAAAATGCAAGTGAAAACGTTCATCCCTTTTTAACTAGTCAGCGCCAAAACCTTGCATCTAGATGCCTCACGGGTATGGTGAGCATGCCTCTTTATCATCCATTCAACAATTTTGCATCATTCTTTCAAATTTAGCTAAACTACTTATTTGTACGACTTGCCATACATGTATGCCAACTCTCGTACATTGAACGTCTGGCCTTTTGCTGCCAATCTAGTAGTAGTATATTTGGGATTTGGGGCACTGCTGATGTTACTGCTTGGAGATAAATAATCACGCTACATGAAGAGCTATTATCCGAGCATAAAACCACCCTTCTATCCACCCGTTTCTACTCATTAATTAAGCTATCTGAAACGGAACAGGAGTCACTGAGCTGAGAACTATGATCAACTTGATTGTGGATGACATACTGGTTGACTACCTGGTTGGTCACTACATGTATACTGATTACAGGGTGCATGACACATACTGTAATGTCGCGTATTAAAGCCAGGCTTATTAGTATAGTTATTACTGTAGAAGCCGATGTCAGGGCCAGGCTTCTATTCACACCAGGCTTCTATTCAAACCAGGTTCATCTACGCGTGTCAACACAAAACGAGGCTGTGCCGACAGTGTATCTTGAAAATGAGGCTTGTTTTCAAAAACGGCTTCGGTATGAGACAGGCTTCAATACAAGACACTACGGTACATAATTCGTGTACAGCAGGGAATATAATCAGGTTTACTCACCATGGGCAAATGCCTGGCTGCCAGGATGTGCTCTGATATGAGCTACACAATCAATCATTCAAAACATACGGAGGGAAACGAAAAACGAATTATTTCAAGAAGTTGGTTGCTCCAACGAGGAGCACACGCTTCTTGCCGAACTTGACACTTGACTGACCCACGACTGACGTGCTCCTGGTGTGCTCCGGATGGCAGTCGTGAGTCAGTCAAGTGTCAAGTTCGGCAAGAAGCGTGTGCTCCTCGTTGGAGCAACCAACTTCATGACATTACCGCCGAAGTCGCAACTTCTAAGTTCGAATTATTTCAAGTAGGAAATATTCAACTACTTCAGTACTCTCTAGTCTCAGAAATTTTAGGAGCTCAATATTTTCGGTATGAGGGCAAAAGGCCAGGTTAGGTGAACGGAAATGTTAGGTACAGAGAAGCAGTTCCCTATTGGATTATGTGTGTTAGTGTTTGTTCGGTGTATTGAAAGTTTAGTCATGAAACAGATGCACCGAAAGTACCGAACATAACAGTATACCGAAAATTTGTGAAATTACAGTATTAGCTAAAGCAGTTCTACCCTTGTTAGTATGACATCGGTTACAAGACACACCTCAATAGCAGACAACGATCAAAACCCCCTGATGCCTGAAACGAGTTCATTACGACTGATCAAAGCCCTCCCATGTCCCATTACTGAAAAAGTAAAATTATTCA
Organism: Sycon ciliatum; assembly: GCF_964019385.1. Taxonomy (NCBI): domain Eukaryota; kingdom Metazoa; phylum Porifera; class Calcarea; order Leucosolenida; family Sycettidae; genus Sycon; species Sycon ciliatum. The sequence goes on from NC_088644.1 coordinate 33,481,699, forward strand.
AATCAAAGTGGAACCAATCATTGTCTCTAACAGGTGGAACATGCTAAGCTGATCCAACTGATCAATTCCAAATCAATCTCACCTTTGACTGTACTACTGCCAGCGCATCAGGTTGACTGCGATAGATGGAGCGGTGCAGAGTGGCAAACGCCTCTTCATCGCTTGCTGACGTCATCTCCTTGACGATGGACGCCGCCCGATAGTAGAGCTGCAACAAACAGAGAAATGAGATGTTTGCACAGAAGGCTCAGCGCACAGCGGCGTACCGCGAAGAGCCGCAGTGAAGCTTGCACATATAGTGAGATGAAAGATGATGGGGAAGTACAGGTGAAAGTTGTTTCAGGCACCATACCTTATTATTGGAGACGGACACATTGATCATCGTATTGCCGAGCACTCTTCCTCTTTTGATGTTTGCGCCGGTTGAGATGGCATTCAGCACCAGCTTCATGGCAAACTGCTCCAAGACGTGGCCTACAGCAGAGCAACATTGTCAAGTGAATCGATTTAGCTGAGCGAACAATATCTTGAACACCGCATAACACTGTTCAAGCTTACAAAGATTTTCACCATTGCAAAGTGAATTGGTTCAGACGAGTGACTAGATGTAAAATCCTTCAAAGATTTTCCAACACCACTAAGTGAGTTGAGGGAATACACCACAGACTCACAAAGCGTACATGCTGGCGGTGAAGTCAGCTTAGATGTGTGATTGATATTCAGAATAACGATATCACGTAGAGACTCTGATCTGGTGCTGGCAGCCTTAGGTGTGATAGTACTGTTTCTAAACTCTTGAAGTACAAACATGGGGCTACTCCGAGATTCAATGAAGAACTCACATGGGCGAAATACAGTACATACGTGTTTTTGTATTTTGTGTTTCAGACATAACTTCACATAAGCATAGGTTTAGTCACAGTTCCCTCTTTTGTTTCGATAAACTCACGGAATTTTGATGAGTCTGGAAACTGCAAGGCGATGGGTACCCGCAAGCACTCCCTAGAAGTAAAAACATTGAGAAACACAGCGATACAGCCCACATGAAAGCAGACCCCCACACGAATGCACACGCACGCGCGCACACACACACATACACACACACACACACACACACACACACACACACACACACAATGTTCGCACTCGACGTCCGACGTATACAGAGTTGACAAAAGAGTACGGCTCCCTGAAACCTAAAACCCTAGTAAAAGAACATGTCAAAGCAAGCTTGGAGAGGGGGAGACTTACCTGTCACATTGATCTGTTACAGTTGGGCTAGCACTTGATGACGCTGAGACTGTGACATGGGCAAGCCGTGCTTGTGACTTCATCACACTGTGATAAGAGAAGATACAGACACACGCACACACACGCGTGCATGCAAACACACACACACACACACACACACGCACGCGCGCGCACACATGCACACACGGTGGGAGAGTATTGTGTGTGCACTGCGTGCGTTTGTACCTTCCTCCTCTAAGCAGTGTGGCCGTGTTTGGCCGGTATCATCATAAACCTTGTACACTTACATGCTCCAGATGTGCTGCATGGGCTTGGTCAGTGTACTGGCGTTACTTAGCAACACGACAGTGTCACGCTCGCTGAGACGTGCTGCAATGTCCTCATTGAAGTGATCAATTGACATACGAAATGCTCGCCCAGTGGATGATAGGTCACCTGCAGAACAGGGTAAGGAACATAGCAGCAGTGACAAGAGCAGCAACAACACAGTAAACAATGGCGGTAGTAGCAACGACAGCAGCAGCTGCAGCAGCAACAGCAACAGCAGCAGCAATTTAATGAATAAATGCACATGTTGTTGTTGTTTGGCTTTATTTAGAGTGGAGTTCCAAAACAGGCCTAAACCTAATGACAATGGTCCCACTGATAATAAGAGAAAAGAAAAATATATAAAAATAAGCGGACAAACAGAACCGAGAAGAAGATAGTTTGATAACTAATATGAGCACGGCAGCCGGGGAAAAAAAGTCACAAGCACGGCAACCGGGAAGAAAGGAGTGAGTGAGTGAGTGAGTGAGTGAGTGAGTGAGTGAGTGAGAGAGAGAGAGAGAGAGAGAGAGAGAGAGAGAGAGAGAGAGAGAGAGAGAGAGAGAGAGAGAGAGAGAGAGAGAGAGAGAGAGAGAGAGAGAGAGAGAGAGAGAGAGAGAGAGAGAGAGAGAGAGAGAGAGAGAGAGAGAGAGAGAGAGAGAGAGAGAGAGAGAGAGAGAGAGAGAGAGAGAGAGAGAGAGAGAGAGAGAGAGAGAGAGAGAGAGAGAGAGAGAGAGAGAGAGAGAGAGAGAGAGAGAGAGAGAGAGAGAGAGAGAGAGAGAGAGAGGTAGTGAAGCAGATGAGTTCATCCTAGTTGACGGTACTGCCTAACAGAAAGGCCAGGCTTAGCGATTTGAAAGTGGAGCGCTTTCTTTCGAGGCGTGCTGTGTCTGGGAGCTGGTTCCACAGGATAGCTCCAGCATGGCTAATGCGCTTAGCTGAGGATGCAGTGGGGGAACACAGGAATGATGAGTAACTTGCTGCTCCCTCCTCGTGTTCGGAGAGAGGGACTACGGGTGAAAAAGCTTGCAAACAGAGTACTTGAAAATTTGTTCAGGCAGCGCCAAATGAATACAAGAATGTGCATGTGGGTGTATATGCTGAGGGTATGGGCATTCATGCGTTCAAGTAAGGGAGCCGTGTGAGTGCGAGGGGCTGCACATTTGGTTTGAATGAGCACACGGCTATGGTTTATGAGCACTACTTGTGGTATTCAGTTTCATTCTGTGTACATCGGTTTTTGCAGATAAACTAATTCAAAATCTAACAATTTAAAAAGAGAAGAAACACATGAGAACGAGTTATGCAGCAACTATCCACGACTGTAATGAGATGATAAACGGTCAGAAAGTGCGATAATAGGGCACAAAACTCAGTTCTCATGTGTTTCTTCTGTTTTTAACATTTTATTACTGGCTCAGTATCTGAGTCTAACAATTTACTTTAAAATTCGTTAAATCGCAAGATCTCCTAAACTGGTTTTACAGCATTAGCCGGGTTAGCCTGGTTACAAAGTACCCTAGATACCGTACTCGCGAGATTAGAGCCCTCTCTTGAATAGTGCACTATCTCAAATAGTGCCCCAGTCTCTATCAGAGCCAGTGAAAATATAGCCCGGTCTTGAATAGTGCCCCCCCCCCCCCCCTCTCTCCGGGCTTGTAACCTAGCGCATGTGCAAGTTCGGTGTTTTTTTCACTATACAGTGAACTTTTAAGGCTCAACTTTGCTTTGCTTTCTTTATTTTTAGGCTGGATGACGTAAAGGTACCAGCATTGAAAAAAGAGTGCCCTCTTGAGAGAAGAGTGCCCTCTTAAAAAATACCCCATCTGTGATGGACAATGAGTAATACCCCATCTGTGATGGATATTGAGTAGACTACTTGTAAGTGCTTTCCCCTTCCCTCCATGGCATACAGTACAGTCAGAGTTCTACTGTACCTTGTTCGTTGGCACAAATGGCCCAGCCATCCTCCACAAATCCACGAACTTCATCCGCAGATGTGCCAAAGGTGTCCACCATCTCGGATGCATCGATAAGTCTGGAAGCCCACAAGTAAAAAAAAGAAGAAAAAAAGATTAAACTCGGGTGGTGAGCCTATAGTAATAATTATGTAAAGAGAAAAGGACCTATAAGATACCAATTATGACTAACAGTCTCACAGTCCTGTCAGTTTTGTGCCTTGTTGTCGCAATGTCTGACTGTATATTATCGCGTTGCCTCGGTCGACTGTTAACGTTAGTCATAACTCGTATCTTATGCATGTAGGTCCTTTCCTCTTTACATAAAAAAAAGATTACATGGCACAAGTACAGTGACAGTCAGTGACCTTACACTGGGTTCACACACACACACACACACACACACACACACACACACACACACACACACACACACACACACACACACACACACACACACACACACACACACACACACACACACACACACACACACACACACACACACACACACACACACACACACACACACACACACACACACACACACACACACACACACACACACACACACACACACACACACACACACACACACACACACACACACACACACACACACACACACACACACACACACACACACACACACACACACACACACACACACACACACACACACACACACACACACACACACACACACACACACACACACACACACACACACACACACACACACACACACACACACACACACACACACACACACACACACACACACACACACACACACACACACACACACACACACACACACACACACACACACACACACACACACACACACACACACACACACACACACACACACACACACACACACACACACACACACACACACACACACACACACACACACACACACACACACACACACACACACACACACACACACACACACACACACACACACACACACACACACACACACACACACACACACACACACACACACACACACACACACACACACACACACACACACACACACACACACACACACACACACACACACACACACACACACACACACACACACACACACACACACACACACACACACACACACACACACACACACACACACACACACACACACACACACACACACACACACACACACACACACACACACACACACACACACACACACACACACACACACACACACACACACACACACACACACACACACACACACACACACACACACACACACACACACACACACACACACACACACACACACACACACACACACACACACACACACACACACACACACACACACACACACACACACACACACACACACACACACACACACACACACACACACACACACACACACACACACACACACACACACACACACACACACACACACACACACACACACACACACACACACACACACACACACACACACACACACACACACACACACACACACACACACACACACACACACACACACAC
>NC_088644.1:33489255-33654255 GCF_964019385.1 Sycon ciliatum
GCCACCTTTCATTCTGGTGGATCCTGCTCATACATGTAGACAAGAACAGCAGATGCAAGAAAGCACACAACAAGTAAAGGGGTGAAGAGAATCAGACAAGCTGCGCAGTGCACAGTGTTACCCCTGCAGTGACTATACTGGTAACTCTGTAAAGGGTTCATAGGGGGTCCATACTCCTCCTCCCCCCTCCCCTTTCAATATGAAGCTGCAGAAAGCATTGCCAATAACAACTATGCGAGTATACTTAAAGACGCACTAGCAAGCACACGCGGCTACGCACACGGACACAACGATGATGACCACAACGATGATGACCACAACAGCAGCAGCAGTAGCAACAGCAACGACGACGACGACAAACAACAACAACAACAACAACAACAACAACAACAACAACAACAACAACAACAACAACAACAACAACAACAACAACAACAACAACAACAACAACAACAACAACAACAACAACAACAACATGCCATTAGTCGTAGCGAAACGAAAGTTCTCCAAGCCAATGGGAAAGGTAATGTAGAAGAGCATACGCGCAAACAAAAGCCACTCATTACTGACCTGTGACTGGTTCAGGACCAACGACAGGATTTAGTACAAAAGCACCGAATTCACCATCCTTGTCTGCAGATGCTGCCGCCTTGTATACATCTGTGAACACTTGGCGACAGGTCTTGCTCCAATTCTCAACGGAATCATTGCGAGCAATCTCTACCGGGTTGAAGCCCATCAAACAGGGCGTGACATGCTCCTATGAGTCGCATGCGTACATACACATGCACATACACATACACACACACACACACATGCATAAACACACACGTGCACACGCACACACACACACACACACACACACACACACACACACACACACCTCTCAGACATCTCAGACATGCCCATCGCGGAAGCGATGATAGCGAACAGCTATGTTAGACATAGCAACTTGTGCTGGGATTACACCATTCAACAGCTTGCAAGGCTGAACAATAATAGAAAAGCTGACAGGATCGCTTTTCTAAATGAATTGACCGCCACTATTTTTAGCCTGGTATCCACCACACAGCTGTTTGAAGTGACACACACACACACACACACCACACACACACACACCAACACACAAACACACACACACACACACAAACACACACACACACACACACAAGCTTGACAGTTAACGTACCAACATGATGCACACCAGTACAGATAAACCCTGATCCAGTGACGGCCAGTTTTCAGCACCCACCCGGTCTGTAAGACCACTAATCTTTGACACCAACCGTGTTGAATGTGCATGGGTCAACCTGGTTTCAGAGACAAAATAAGTCGAGCTCATGCATGAAGTTCTCATGTACGTGCAAAGATGACACCAGGCTACTGTGTCAGGGGCATAGCTGGGGGGGTCCATGGCCGCATATGTGTGGGATGGCTGGTGCATGTCATTCATGATCATTATGTGCACGCTGAACCTAGGTCAACACTTTTAGGGGGTACACGTGCGTGTGTTCAGAAACAGTGACCTTACTACAACCATCCACGGTTGCCATACGGTTCAAATGGTCGCAAGACCGGGGCTCTGCCAACCGTGGAAGGTTGTAGTCACTGTTTCCGAACACAGTGGCCCTCCGTCTTGTAACATGCTGCCAACCAACAACACGTCTGTTTGTGCATGCCACCATGACTAAGTCGTAAACTTATCACTTACATACTTTGAAGTACTACCCTGTCCAATCGCATGTAGTGATAATGGTCTATAGTGATCAAATCACACTTCTTCAAACACCAACGCTATAACACATCTCTACCTGTACATGCACTGACCTGGCCAAGAGCCCAGTCCAGCTGACCAGCAACATAAGGAGCAGACAGTCCACACGTGATACCAACTATCTGAATGAGAAACGAGTGCAAAAAACGTAAAAAGAAGACAATAGCGCATGAGCAGGGCCAGTAAGTGGTCACAATAATTAGAATTCAAAGTGAAAACCAACATCAACACAGTCTGGGAACACTCTGAAGGCTGCTGGAGTGGCAGTAAAGCAAAGAATAGGCAGAGAGAATGCCATACAGTATTACCGGGCTGTCTTGTACAAACACCGGTGTGATATAGGAGCACATTTCATATACCGCATTTTCCGGAGTATAAGCCGTGCTTTAAACACCAGTCATCCAGTTATTCTCCCGGAAAAGTCGGTGCAGCTTACCGGTATACTACAATGGTCAAAGGTGACAGGCAGGGTAGATGTCTGTATTTCGTGACAAAATATGTGGGTGCAGCTTATACTCTAGCGTGGCTTATACTCCGGAAAATAAGGGATATAGAACTAAGAGCCTGTTTGGGATAAATCGGATTTTCAAGATGGGCTATCAGTATACAAGCCTGGGTTTCGTGCTAACTACGACCATAGCAATATCTAGTTTGAGTACCGTATTTCCTCGATTAATAGACCCGGTCTTTGGTTTTTTTGAAGAGGGTTGGACCCCCGGTCTCTTATTTGGGCATGGTCCATTATTTGAGCACGGTGCACTATATTTTCATCGGCACATTGCTGGAAATGGTGGATTTTTAACACGTCATATTATAGAACTTCTATATTATTATGACGTGTTAAAAATCCACCATTTCCAGCAATGTGCCGATGAAAATATAGTAGACCGTGCTCAAATAATGAAACTTGAGAAAGCACTAGCCACTACAAAAATTGTAGTTGCGCAACCTAAAATCGCGTCCTTTTTTGATCCACCACGTGCTTTCTTAGTGCGCATGCGCAAAGCGATGAACTCTAATAATAGACCGGGTCTCTTATTCGGGCATGGTCTACTATTTTTCCGTGAGGCCTCTAGGAGGGTCTACTATTTGAGCATGGTCTATTATTCGAGCATGGTCCATTAATCGAGGAAATACGGTAGATCCCCCGGGCCTTCACATTGGCTTCTACAGGAACAACCCCAGCTGTTGTCTCCTTTCTTTTCTTTTTTCGAAGCACACGCTACTTTATGGTATGCTCTGTAGTGCGTAGAGACCCGACTACCAAATTCATGTCAGCGTATGATCAACTATCAGCCAGACGTACCAGAGCCCGGTCCTTGTTGCCAATCCTCTCCTTCAAATCTTGCACACCTACAGGAACACAGGAACAAGACACCAGGCAAACACACCATGTACACACACACACACACACTGTACTGTACTGCACTTGTTGCTGTACTTGTTGCTCACTGCCAAAACTGGTCACGTGAGTTTCCCCCGGAGAGGGGAGAGAGACTCAAAAGGAATCTTGGAAAGATGACTCAATTGGTTATTGAACCGTCCAACGTCCGAAAAAACCCTGAAATGTGTGTGTCTGACATGAATTTGGCATGGCAACATGCCTCTGAAATGAGGTTGAAATAATAATGGAACAGTCTCCAATAAAGGAACGTCTCCATTAGTAGCACGGAGCGGAGGTACATTGAAAATATAAAGGACCGTGCTTATATTAGAGATAATACGGTAATCTTAGAACCCCAAATATGTGGAAAACTCAGTATAACTGAGCTGCAATCAAACTTCTTTCTTAGAAAAAGAATATATTCCCAAGTCTGATACTGTAGTGTCTTGTATTAAAGCCTATCTCATATAGAAGCCTGTTTTGAATGCAAGCCTGATTTTCAAGATACACGGTCGGCACATAGGCCTGGTTTTAGTGTTGACACACATAGAAATACCGGGTTTGAATAGAAGCCTGATGTGAATAGAATCCTAGCCCTGACATCGGCTTCTACAGGAATAAGCGCGGCTCTAATACGGGACATTACGGTAAGTACAATATATGCCCAAGTCTGATAAGTACATGTGCAGTCAGACCTCGCTTAACCGCACACATCCGTTTTCCACAAAAATATCCGGATAGGCGAGGGAACCGGATAATCGAACACACATACTGTATGTAAGCATGGCATATGATGTAAATCGGTAACCAGCGATTTTCTTCCGGATGGCGAGGGATCCGGATAAACGAGGACCGGATAAGCGAGGTCTGGCTGTACATGTAAGTCAATACGACAGTCACCGTGTTACCGTCTCTACACACCTAACACTGGACTGTCCTCCGGCATCTCTTTGCTGACGATGAGCGCTTCGTCGCCGCCGGAAATGCTGTACTTGAAGCAGGCAGGGTGACCGGCGTCCTTCAAGATCTGATTGAACGTCCGTGCACACAACCATCCCTGAAGTTCAAATGGCACAGGCAGAGAGCAAACAACAAACAAACCCTCGATAAGAATTCAAATGCAACCAAATCATCCAGCCAGCCACCAGCAGGACTAATTTAGTTGTAAGCAATTCCTACTCGTCGACATGCATGAGCAGGGACTAATTTACTTCAAAAAAATTGCATAGCAATAATTGCTACACACCTCGACGTTTGCATAGCAACGCAACAATTTTGCATAGCAGTTTTTTCCGTCGACAATGCAGTCTTCAGTGCACTTCCACTTATACCGTCAACAAACGCCGTGCTGTAATTCTTCAAACCACGAAGCGAGGACGCCTTCTCCCTGCACATCTTGCAAAATATCTTGGTCACAGCTCCACCACTCGACTCTGCGCGAATCCATTCTTTTTTGGGATCAAAATTAATAATTCAGCAATCCACTTGTCCACAGTACCTTGCTTCACAGACATGCCGGCAGTGAAGAGGCTTCATCAATAAGGCTAGCAGAATTTTACAAAGATAAGTCCTGAACGGTCGAGACGCCTACTGCTAGTGAAGCAACGTGGTCTAAATCTCAAAAGCAGGTGAAGTACTTGTCGACACTCGCCTCGTGCTTCCTGGGCTGCACTTCAAGTAAGTACAATATAGTTACAGTAGTTAGTTTCCAAGTGCACGTGCTGCGGTGCGCGTGCGGAGATAGTGCACTAGTGTGACATATGGCCATGGTCCCGCAGCCCGCGCGTGCGTATGGTGTAAAATCTAGTGCAGTACAGTGCAGGCTAGCCGGCTGGGCAATTACCACACACACACACAGTCTAATCTAGTCACAGTGCATGGCGCGCCATCTCGTGGCGCCAAACCAGCCACACACACTGTAAAGCTACACATGTGCATGCGCTACGCGTGCACTACAAGTCTATGTCCAGGGCCATACTTAGCTGTATGTTGTGTGTGTCGCAGTTTACCGCGACTCACTACGAACTTCGAATCGCAGACACTGTGTTTTGCGTCGCAAACTGCGATGCGATACCGGTTAAATTAGTCCCTGATGAGTATAATGAGATACACACCCGATCAGACAGTTATTCTGAATACTGTGCTACGAAAGCACTTTCGTTGTCGGGCATTTAATTTAGGCAAATAGGAAATGCTTACAGCTAAATTAGCCCTCCTTGTGGCTGTCTTAAAGCTGCTGTCTCCAAAAAATTTGTTCAAATCATCAAGCGTACAGTGAAACCTGTCTAAGGCGACACCTCAAGGGACGAGAAAAAGTGGTCGCCGTGGCCAGGTGGTCTTCTTATCCAGGTTCAGTGGGTCACGTGACCATATCCACGACATAATACATGGGATACATCATTTTGATCAGTGTATCACAGTGCACACACCTATGCTACTCTCGCACGACCCATGTGCCTGGGCCAGGCTGGGGTCCTCAGACCTGTCAACTGTCGTCCATGAACCATGCACATCTACACTTCCTGCACAGATGTGTAGACCTACCATGCATGGTACACCATGCAATGCATACATTTACATGTACTAGCACTGTGCAAAGCGGTCGCGGGTGGGTGGTCGTCGGTCGCGTTGAGCGAGTGGTCGCCTTATCCGAGCTCTTTTGAATGTGAATGGGTCCGTGACAAGGAAAAGTGGTCGCCATGGTCGAGTGGTCGCCATATCCGAGTGGTCGCCATTACAGATTTTACTGTGGATGATTGTAGTCTCTGTGCTAGTTTCATAGTCCAGCTTTAAGAGTATCGAGTAGGCTAGTTTTTTTTAAATCCGTATGAAAGAGGTGCGAGAGCAGACACACCCAATCAAGAGTAGATAAACAAGAGTGTGCAACTCCGGATGGATTGGCCCACGGCGGAATTTTTTGTTGACGTAATCTTTTCGACGACGCACGCGCTGCGAGCCTTTTGGAGAGTTTTCCCTCGTGCACTTGGCTGGGCTTTACACTACAAGGTCGGTGCCCAGCACGTGCTCTCACACTGCTCTGCGGCAAAGCCGCGTTTCTCTGAAAAAAGGTGACGTAAACAAAAAATTCCGCCGTGGGCGCGGGGTATCTGCAGATTGTGCAGGAGAGATCCGGAGTTGCACACTCTTGTTTATCTACTCTTGACCCAATCCAAAGGAGATTGCAAACCAGAGCCACTTCCAAGGGGTACAAACCACTGAAGCTGCGAAAAGCCTTATTAAGGAGGTTCGCGACGGTTAGCGCCATGTTGGATTTCCGAATTTTTTTCTGAAAAATAATGCCTTTCGGTGTGGAAAAATGGGACGCGATCGCGCTCAATCGAGTCGTTTGAACTTTGAACTTGCAGCGCGTGCTCGAGTCGAGACGAGATTTGAGGAAGAAGCTCAGCCACTAGCGCACTGTAGGATGTTTGTTTCGACATCGGCGGTTTTTGTATAGCTTTGTTCTCTTGCCGACGTGTCGTGGAGATGGAGGGGCGGGGGAGAAATCCTTCACCCACGACGCAGCCTCGCATTCTGCGTACTGGTCGCTTCAAGAAGCCGAGGAGGGGGACGTTTCGGAAGGTCAAAACCATCGATCGAGTTATTGAAAACCGGCGGAAAGGGCGATCTCCACCACGAACGCCGCTGGATTCGACTCCCGCGAAGAGGTCGTTCACTGCCTCTCTTCACGGTCGACGAATCGTTCACCTCAGGTCTCTGGCCGTGGGGTTGTCTGCGTGCCAGAATCCTGGATGTGGGAACCTTTGGCGCTAATTGATTGCGAGGACGAGAAGAGGTACGGCCTGGGGAGCGTACTGATCATTCCGTGTGAACAGTGTGGGATGAAAAATTATATCGATACGGATAGCCGAGTGACTGCCCAACACCCTGGCCCCCGTGCTTTCACAAGCAACACCAAAGCTGCTTTGGGTAAGTGTGTTTTTCAATCTAATAAGATTTGTTCATAATATTTGCGACTCATTGCCACCCTATGGAAATGTATGGGTACACTGTATGCGCGGCGCACGCGCGCTCTTGCGTGTGTGTGTTTGCATGGACCTGCATATGTGCACCATACACACGTATCAGCATGCACATGCGCATGTGCTCGTGTGGCTGTGCCCTCGCACATACATGTATACTATACACACGTGCATGACTGCTCCAAGGGCATATTGGTGTGACATGTGTATGCGTGTTGCAAAAGAAGGATCCACGAGCGGGATTCGAACCCAGCACCCCTGTCTTTCCGGGACAGTGCCCTATCGGTTAGGCTACTGGGGATCACACACACTCATGGGTCCTTCTTGCTACACTGCTCCCCCGCCCCAACAGGCTGTGTCCTCACGCCGTACCTACTCGCAGGGGGTACGATGGGTCGTGGGTTCGAATCCCTCTCGTGGATCCTTCTTTTGCAACATTGGCGCTAACATGCGGGCGGGCATCTCCACTCATGCACATGAATGTGTACATGCATGGGGGTGGGTGCGTACACGTGCGTGAATGTATGTGTGTGTATGTGTACGCTTGTACGCATGCGTGTGTGCTATTGCGTGTGAGAGCACGTGTGTTTTTGTTTGTGCGTGCGCGCGTGTGTGTGTGTGGGTGTGGGTGTATTGGCGTGGGCCTGCCGTTTTGTGGTGTGTTTTAATGATAAATATTTTCAATTCTGATTACCGGTACTTATTATTCCATTATGGCGGTTCTAATTATTGTTTTGTATTACATGTGTGTGTGTGTGTGTGTGTGTGTTTGTGTGTGTATGTGTGTGTGTGTGTGTGTGTGTGTGTGTGTGTGTGTGTGTGTGTGTGTGTGTGTGTGTGTGTGTGTGTGTGTGTGTGTGTGTGTGTGTGTGTGTGTGCGTGTATGTGTGTCAATGATGTGCATTTTGCGTTGGGTGAACATTCTGATCCCTAAACCCAGGCATGCTGGATGCTGGTGTCGGGGAAACGCACGTGAATAATCTTCTTGCATGCTTGGACATACCACCAATGTGTCACAAGACTTTCAAGAAGTGTGAGCGCAGGGTCGGTGTGGTCTTGGAGAAGCAGGCAAAGTCTTCCTGTGGCTCCACTCTTCTTGAAGAAGCGAATCGCATGATGTCGAAGACCTCGCCGCAGCCAACCACTACACCAACGAAGCCAGATGCTCCAGCCATACAGTTGTCTCCATCAACACTGACGAAGTATAGGCGCAGGCTGCAGGAAGGCTTCGATGTGCCAGATGCACAGTATGACGCGTGGAAGTGCTCCATGGTGTCTTCAGGAAGTACAACCGTTACTGTTGTTCCGGAACCTGTGCCTCTTGCCAATGATGTCCCTCCTCTCAACACTGTGTCAGAGCCTGCTGTTGATAGCAATAATGGTCCTGACTCCACAGTTGCTTTGAGAGTGTCGTTTGACTGTGGTTGGGCAAAGCGTGGCAGGGCCATGAATTCCCTTACAGGTGTTGGTGTCAACATCGGCACAGAAACTGGCAAGGTCGTCGGCTATGCCACGAGGAACAAGCGGTGCATCACCTGTGATGTTGCCCAACGACTTGGCCGGCCACCACGCAAACATGACTGCCGCCGTAATCACACAGGTAAATAATTTCCTATTTCATACACACACAATATAATGGTGCTACATGTATAGGCCTAGACATGTGCTTAGCGATATTATACTGATTTCAGCAAACTACCAACCTGTATTGGCGGTGATCTGTTGGTAGCTTTGAATTGACATGTTCTTTATTGTCTTGACTAGTTTGACTATTTCTTTTGTGTGTGTGTGTGTGTGTGTGTGTGTGTTGTAGGTTCATCTAAGTCAATGGAGCCAGCAATTGCTGTAGAGCTTGCAAAAGAAGTGTTGGAGCATGGGGCTCACATCAGCTGCATGGTCGGGGATGATGATTCCAGCACCATCAAGCGCCTCAATGATGAAGTTGGCCATGTCGAGAAGCACAGCGACATAGGTCATACAAAGCGTGGTCTAGGAGCCAAGTTGTATGATGCCAAGGCCAAGAACAAGTCGTGCAAACAAATCACAGCCACGACTATATCATACTTCAAGAAGCTGTTTGCCTATGCCCTCACCAACAACAAGGATGACGCTGATGGTCTGCGATCAACTCTCGCTGCTATTGTGCCTCATGCCTACGGTCAGCACGATCTTTGTTCTGCTACCTGGTGCGGCTATCTGAAGAAACCCGACACTTACAAGCACTCTGGTCTTCCCCGTGGCAAGGATCTAACTTGCCCCCATACCCGCCGTGTTGTGGAGGACCTGTTCAATGGACTTCATAGCCATGCTGAGCGACTGGCTCCACTCGGCAGCAGTCAGGCCAATGAGTCACTGAACAACACAATTACGTCAAAGGCACCAAAGTCTCGCCACTATGGAGGAAGTGAGTCGCAGGACTTCCGTACGGCAGCTGCAATCCTGCAGAAGAATGACGGGAATGTCTATACAGCTCAAGTGATTCAGGCAGCCGGTATGTGCCAGTGCTGTGTTTTCTCAAAGAACTCCGTATTTGTCAAATTTATTCTATTCAATGCTTATGATAACTAGAATACAGCATTGCAACAAATTGTGTAGCCAGAGCTCAGAAGTGTATTGTGATACAAGCAGTCTCAAGAAGAAATGTACTTCAAAGTATATTGTACTTTGAAAGATCTACCAAAGTCTAGTTCAGAACTGCATTCGGCAAATAAAGATAAAAAACAATTGTTTTGTTTTCTTGCTGTTCTTGTAAGGTATGTCACCCAGCCAGCATGCCTTGCAACGAGGAAACAGACTGGACAAAGCAGGAGCTGCCAGGAGAAAACTCTCTGCGACAAAGTCATCAAAGCTTCGGCGCCGTCAGCTTCGGGAATCTCGTGGCCAAACACAAGCTGTGTCTGAGCTCCGGGAAGGCACTACGTATGCCTCAGCCTGTGCTTCCAGTGCTGATCTAGACACAGAGAAGATTCCCGATCCTCTGACTCCTCCAGCTATGGAGAAGCCAGTGAGCACTGCTGCTGTGAAGGTTGTTTACTTCGACCTGGAGACGACTGGCCTCGCAAGGGCATCTGAGATCCTTCAGATTGCTGCCTTGACATCTGATGGAAAGTCGTTCTCAAGGTATGAACAGTTACATCCGTATTGGTGATCTACTGTGTATGTTTGACTTGAACGATACAGTCTTCCGGAAGATTTCTGGGTCAATAGTTCTCTTATTGTTTTCTGTGGTGGTCATGTGTGTATTCCAGAATTATGATTTTATGCTCAATCTATATAATATATATGTGTGTGTGTGTGTGTGTGTGTGTGTGTGTGTGTGTGTGTGTGTGTGTGTGTGTGTGTGTGTGTGTGCGCGTGTGTGTGTATGTGCGTGCGTGTGTGTGTATTGGTGTGTATGCGTGTGTATTCGCATGTATCTGGCTGCCTGGTAGATACATGATGCCAACTGTTGATATTGATCCTGGTGCATCCTCAGTCACTGGCTTGCTGGTGAAGACGGTAGCTGGTCACCGTAAGCTGCTGCATCATGGCAGTGCTGTGTCTGCGTGTTCGCAGTTTGATGGAATCAGTCAGTTTGTGGACTGGCTTGAATCGTTGAGCTGCTCTTGCCTCCTGGCTGCACACAACTGCCACAGCTTTGACATGCGCGTCCTGCTGAATGCTGCCAAGAAGCATGGTGTCTGTGACAGTCTTGCAGAGTGGGTGCACGGGTTTGCTGATACCCTTCCGGCACTGAAGGCCGCAATACCAGAGCTCCCAAGCTACAGCCTCACATCGATATATGGTTCAGTCGTTGGGAATGAGTTCGCTGCTCATGATGCTGTTGCGGATGTTGCGGCCCTAGCCGAAGTTGTCGAAGCTAGCCCTGATGCCCGTATCCTGCAGCACTCCGTAACGTTTACATCGGCATGTTCGGCGATGGAGTTTGCGGAACATCAGCAAAAGCGGCTGGCCACCCTTCAACCGTTGGTCCAAGCAAAGTGCTTCTCCAAACCAGTTGCAGTGCGGGCAGCTGATAGTGGGTTGGAGATGAAGCACTTTGTCTTGGCCCACAAACGAGGTGGTGAGCCAGCCGTTTCCAGCCTGATGAAGGAACAAGTAGGAGGTAAAAGGCGGGTGACAGCCTCAAGGAAGATTGCATTAGCGGTGGCTGAACACCTAGCCAAGAACAAACAGCAACCCAACTGTAAGTAGCACGCTGTGGTACAGTGCTTCACTTGTTTGTGTGCACCATAAAATCATTTTAGCGAGTGTGGGGACACGTTCTAGCTCACATAGTGGAAGAACAGGAGGACTAATGTTGTCTGTTTCGTTCCAACGTGACAGCTTTCATTGTAGCTTGTTATGGGGCTGTAGTTTCTAAGCGCTATCACAGCTACATGTATCATAACCAAGTACCAACAGGAGAGCAATCGTGCAGAAAAGGTACCTATCGATAATGCGTGCACCCAGGGTTTGCCGGCAAATTCACTACTTCAACTATTCCATCCTCATGTTGTTCTGAACGCCGAGGGCTCTACAAAGTTTGTGCAACACCTAACAGCCAAAAATCCAATAAGTTATGACCAAAGCAGCAGCAGAGAAGTACAAGCAATATAGATACGTGAATTTACCAAATTTAGGCTAATTTTGAGAGTTTTTTGGATTTTTCTCCAGAATATGCACGGTGACCCCTATTTTCGCCACGGTAAACCTGTTTCAACCCACTTATAGAACGTGTTTGAAGTATCCACATATGGGGCAAACTCAAAAATAAGCTGCAAAAAATATTCAAAGTTTCATTTTTTGCGTCTTTTTGTTCTTCTCCAGGAAATGACGACCTGGATCCCATCGTCAACCAAAGTGTACATTTTTTGGTGTTGATATCATCTTAGTCAATACCTCGAACAGTCTGTAAAATTTTAGGTCATATTTTCTGTCCTATCTGGTGTTATGGACGATTTCTCAACAATTTTGGGATTTTGCGATATTGTGTGTTATCAAGGAAAATTGTGTTTTTGGCAAGACCTATTCAGGCAATTGAAAAACTAATGTCACTAAGCGAAAATATAAGGATGTACCTATACAAATCTGATGTCAGATTGGGCTGATGTTGAAATTAAAATTTCGGGCCTAACTGTCCCGAACCCCCTTAAAGACACCCACTGAATTGAAGAATCATGAACAGACTGGACTACTTCGCAAGTACATGTAGGCCAACCACATGTTGCGGATACTTCAGGTACAGTAAAACCTGTCAAGGCGACCACTCGGATAAGGCGACCACCTGTCCCAGAAGACCACTGCAACCAGGATCAATGGATGCTTTTTCCAATCAAAAAACCCTGTGTAAGGAGACCACATGTAGACCACCTAGCAGAGTGACAGTAAGGAGCCAGAGCACCAGCAACATCCACCTGTACGGATTGACGGCAAGCTTCTTTCCTACCTGCACTGGGGCACTTGCCAAGCAGCTATCATTTGCACCGGGATGGGACTACTCAAAGATTCTCCCGTGCGAGGCTGGATTGAAGCAAGGATACAACTCTACAAGACGAGTGTAATTGTACAATCGGGTAGCAAGCAGGAAAAGGGAAGGGACCCTGTGAGAGCAAATCGGGGTATTTCACTAATTTACTAACCATGCGGCCACTGGTACCGGAACCAGAGAAAACAATGACCTGCAACAACAAAACAACATAATGTTTAACAGAAGTAAGCAACGAGCAAAATTCTGGAGAAAAAAAAACAGGAACTACGTCGTTTCACAAAACCTGACCACTCTGTTGTTGTTACTTTATTTTACTTCACCAGATTTACAGGCAGTAGAATGCCTTCTCACTAGACCAGGTCCAGTTCTCACAAATGATAAGAATGCGAATGAACGTGCTGAAGCTAATGAAAAACAAGAAATAGAAAAAGATGAGAGGTACTGCAACATAACACAAAGCAAGCAAACCACTACATTCATGAAGGTATCAGAGCCTACCTAAAGCAATGTGGGCATAGTTACTCACGTGCACACTACAGAGACCAGTCTGTGACAACCTGCAGACACCATGCTCCCTCCTGCACGTCTCTTCCCAACCCCCTCTCCCCACAAGACACAGCAAGCAAATCAGTGATAGTCTGATAGACAACGACCATCAGCCACCAGCTGGACTCAAAAGTCAAACATCACCAAGGTGCAGCAGCTAACTCCCTGTCTTTTAGTCACTCTTAATCAGATCTAACATCGGAACATACACACAGCTGACACTTACATTGTCTGCTCGACCAGATAACGTGTCCTGCGCAGCACGACAGAAGAAAAACAGAAGAAAAACAACAAGTTCAACAACAACAACAACAACAACAACAACAACAACAACAACAACAACAACAACAACAACAACAACAACAACAACAACAACAACATCTCTTATTGGCGATGGTGCCATCGTGAGAATAAAGAATTCAACAACAACGACGATGACAACAACAACAACACACAAGAAGAAGAAAAAAGACAGACATGCCGTGTCCTGTCGGGACTGTAGAGGAACTGGGGGCAGATATACCTGTATTGTATATGATTGTTACAATATGCATAAAAGGGTACAGTTAAAACTGAAAAGTACCGACTCATAAGTTTGAGGGAGTTGAAAAAGGAATATAAGGAACATGCAGCGGAGTTTATCCTGCAAAGGTTGTGGTGTCCGGTGGCATCTTGGCAAGCAAGTAGTGCATGTATGACCAGCGCACAGGTCATGCATGCACTACTTTCTTGCCAAGGTGCCAGCGGGCACCACAACAAGTCCATGGCGCCGGCTTCGTCCATTAGATCAGACATCGCCTGGCACACCTGTACATGTATGCAGGGTTCTAGCCAAAGGGGGTAGGGGGGGGGGGGGTAGGGGGCACAGCCCCCTACTCTGTTTGCGCCCCCCCCCCCCACTCATTTGTCGATTTTTGTGTTTGTTCATGCCATTCAACGAAAATGCAGTCAATAGTCACTACCAGATCTATAGATATATAGAGGGTTCATAAAAGCACATTTGTCTGGGGCCAGTGAAGTCGGGGGTTTGCCCTGTACGTTGCATTTTGCATAGCAAGACAATTTTGGAAAATGGAAAAATGGGATACGGGGTAACTGCTTCCCACGCCCGCAATATAACAGTGTATGTACTTCAAGTACAGCATATTCACTCTACCTATCTGTTGCTAGTACTCACTAGAATGAGCCGTGTCGATGTTGAGCAAAGTTCCTCGATGGAGGTCACAATTCGCGCCGACAGGATCGACTCGTACGCCTCAAAACCGTCAAATATTTGCGCGTCGCTGAGTGACAGCGCATAGACAATGTCCTGAAGAAGGAGAGCAACACAACATTGCAATAATTGGCAACACGCAACTGTCATGTCACACTTGGATATACATCTGGAAGGAGGGATGGCACTTCATTGGCGCCAAGTTTTGGCTCATGCCCTACGGTGCTCGCTACAGTGCTCGCCAGTGAAATTCATCCCACACCCGGGAATAAAATACCATCGGCAGCTGTAAAACGCTAGGACTACCATGGAATACAGGTGAATGTGCCGCTATTCATTTTATGACGCACACTTCACTGGCCAATGCCATACTGGTCTGTTTGGCCCATGCCAAGGATGTGAGTTCAAAAATATTGACGACATCACTCACAATTCCGTTTGTGCGTGCATGCACGTGCGTGTATGTGTGTGTGTATTTGTGTGTGTGCGTGCGCGTGGTGTGTGTGTGCGTGTGGTGTGTGTGTGTGTGTGTGCGCGCGTGTGGTGTGTGTGTGTGTGTGTGTGTGCGTTCAGCATGTGTGCGTAAAATTTAAAAACACTCGCTGCCATGTTCCAGCAGTAAAACTGGCATGGTATTGTAGTAGCTTCACTGCCCCCGCACTGCCCCCGCACTGTAACTTCAAGTACACTGTACACCGTGCTGGTAGAATGAAGTGATGCAGGGCTGCCGGACCTGCTCAGGCTTGTCCCTTGTCCCGGCCATGGGATCTGCTTGTGCTACTAGGTGTAATCTCATTTACTTGGGTACAGTACAAAATTGGAATCTCCAGGATAATAGCAGCTGTTTCAGCGGTGTTCGGTCTCAAATCTAAATTCGTACTCCCCTTTGAAGTTCATTATTTTCGGAGCCGTGCTTCTCCATTCCAACTAGCAAACGTCTTTAGTTTGATCAGATTTTATAAATGAACCTATTTCTATTATATTCCCTTCACGCTTCCCCTCAAACTTATGAAATTTTCAATTTGTATGACTGATCATGTGTGTAACTGTAAAAACATTAGATTTTATTTTAATTTGCAAAGTTTCAAATCTCACCTCCGCACTTCCGGAGTCAATATTCTTCGTCAGCTCATTGCTGCGTTCAGTGATACGTTTCTGGCTCGACATTGCAACAAAGAACGAGATGAATGGGATTGGGAGTGTCGAAATACACTATTCACAGTAATCTGATGACTTTATGCAGACTGAGGTCAAGTGCAGATGTGATGCTGGTAGGAGTTGACATCGAGATCGAGGGCTACACCAGGAAAGTACAGTGTATTGTCAGTTCATGCTCGAAATCATGGTGGGTCCGGGTACACCATGGTACACGCCTTCTCCTGAAACAAAAACAATGAATGACAATGTACCATTTTCTAAAATATTGGCATATTTTTAAATGCATTCGTTGCGTCAATGACGTCATCGTGCCATCACAAATAATTACAGAATGGCTCAGACCACGCAGTGGTTGCCAGCTATTCTGGATTATATGAAGAATGTGATGTCGAACATATCAATGTGTTTGGCCTAGTTTCCTAACTCTTGATAGCTTTTTTGTAGTGAAAATTCATGAATTTTGTGATTTTATTTGAATCCTTGGTGTTAACGCATGCGTGGAACACCAGGTTTCGTTGATAAAAGCCCTTGTTCCCTCTATGTTCTTCGGCCTTTTGAATAGCGAGCCTCGGAATAAGCATATTATGTGCATTATAACACAGGGAGGGTCAGGGTTGGGACATTGATATGTTCGACATCACATTCTTCATATAATCCAGAATAGCTGGCAACCACTGCGTGGTCTGAGCCATTCTGTAATTATACTTCAGAATGCTCTGTCTCCATATCAATGTGATTTTGTAGCTCTCTGCCAGTGGTTGACAGCTTCGAGAGAACTGCCTGAGCATATTTCTCATCATGCTGGGGTCTAATAATAGAGCTTCTGAAAGACCGACTGGCTGCTCCAGTCTGCTGCTTTCAAGATATCATTCGTAGTAGTACCAGCATCCGCTGTTGCGGATGCAGAAGCACTCTGCACAGAGTGTGCTTTGAAGATACTAGTATCGATACCTGCACGAGATACCATTGGGTGTTGACCAGTGTCATACCTGTCAGTTTTTTTCCTGGACGGAAGGAATTGCTGATCTGTAATTATTGTCAATATTGATAGAGCGGTATTGATAACCAGCTTTGTACAATGATGCCAGGAAGTTGACAATCGTGGCTATATCACTTGAGAAGGGATCATTGTTCCGTTCACGACACCAGCCCATCCATTTATTGAATAGGGAGTCGTACGTCTTCGTAGATTTCTGCCTCCATGATCCAAGGAGGAGTTCTGAAGCTTCCTCAGAAACATTCTGACTGGTGTACTTTCTCCTGAGATATTCCACGCGGCTAGACGAGGGACTATCTCCGGTTCGTTTACGCTGTGCGTCGGCTGAATCAGATCTGGAGTGCTGGGAAGCAACAGGGGCTCCTCTACCAGCAGGTCCAGGAGGGCTGGATACCACGGTTGACTCAGCCATACCGGTGCAACAAGCACTATCCGAGATTTCTGAGGGCAGACCTGTGCTACTACTCTGCTTATCAGGTTCCAAGGTGGGTTGGCATAACCATGACACTTTGTCCAGTCCAACGAGAAGGCATCCACGTCTATCGCATTTGGATCGGGACGCCGGCTCACATACATCGGCAGGAGATGTGTCAGCCGAGAGGCAAACAGGTCTACATTCATGGGACCCATTCGAGCAAAGATCTCCTGGAATACATCTGGATGCAACATCCAGTCCGATCGATCTTTCATCACGCGAGACTCGTCGTCTGTAACTGTGTTTAGTGATCCTGCTAAGTGAGTGGCCTGGAGAGTTATCTGTCTTGCCATGCACCATGTCCACACCTCTTTGGTGAGGCGATTGAGGTCGGGAGACACAGTGCCTCCGAACTTGTTTATATACGTCAAGGCTGTGGTGTTCACGGTCCATCTTCAGGTGAACCAGAAGATTTCGACTTGACTTCAGAAATGCTTTTACAGCCAGGAAGGCTGCTAACGGCTCCAAGCAGTTTATATGCATCTCTCGTTCCTGACAACTCCACGGACCGCCTGTTTGGGAGTTCTGGCAAGATGATCCCCAACCCACTGTCGAGGCATCCGTCTCTATCACCAGGTCTGGTATCGGCGTGAGAAGGCGACGACCGTTCCAGTCTGTCAGGTGATCGATCCACCAGTCCAAATCCTCCAGAGCTTCGCTGCTCAAGAGACAAGGATGATCGTAATTCTAAGATCCCTCCTCTAGGGCTTTCTGCAAACAGCCCTGGAGGTTTCGATAGAACAAAGGACCTGGTGGAATCGCATGTGCAGCATGGCTCAGTTTGCCCAACAGGTGAGTTACAGAAATTGCTGAGTGTGTTTTTTCCTCTCGCAATTTTTTGCATCTGATCGTGTTTTCTTCCGGCAATCTGATCGTCAGATTCTCGGAGTTCACCGGTATTAAGCCGAGAAAATATATCTCCTTGGTGGAGTTCGGTTGTGGCTTCTGGTAATTCACAATGAACCCTAGATTCTCCAGGAGGAAAATCAGGCCGGCCGTGTGGTCGTTTGTCTCGTTCTCCGCCATGCTCAGGATATCGTCGATATGAATGATCACCCTCAGTCCTGAGTGTGATTATCACCGCCCTTGAGGTCTTGGTAAAAACCCGCGGGACTGACGATAGTCCGAACGGCAGACAGTTGAACTGATACATCTTTCCCTGCCATGCAAAACGCAGCAACTTTCGCTGGTCTGCGGCCTGGCAATGGGAATCATGAAGTGCGCATCTTTCAGGTCGACTTTCGTCATGAAATCGCCTGGTCTCAGCAGATCTTTCAACATGTGTATACCCTCCGTTTTGAAATGGGACACTTCCACAAATGGTTCGGAGCTTTCAGATTGATAATCGGTCTTATCGCTCTGTCTTTCTTCGGGACAGCGAAGAGTTGAGACACAAACTGATTGTTCGTTTGATCTGCAGGCATAATACTTCGGAAATCGCATGTTTGCTTTGTATTGCGACAACTTCTGAGGAGATCTTTTTCGTTTCCTCCTCTTGAAATACAATCTCTCTTGGGGAAACGGTTTGAAAGGGTTCTTGAACAAAGTGAATTTTGTAACCCTGAACACCCCGCAACCATGCATTGGGTCGAGACACTTTGTGTCAGGTCTCTGACACCCATTTCCAAGCTCGGGTATTGAAACTTCTGAAATGGCCTGTTTGTTCGCCATCAAAGTTATTTCGAGGGAGATTTTGATTTCTCCTCCTCCCGAAACACTATCTCTCTTGGAGAGTGAGATTGAAAGGGCTTCTGAAGCCACTGAATTGTGTAACCCCGAATACATTTCAAGACCCACTGGTCTGAGCTGATTGCATTCCAGTTTTGTGCAAGCATTGCTACACTTCCCGAAATCGGGAACTGGTGAAATACGACACTTTCTGTCATGTCTTTTACACCCATCTGCTGGAGAGCACAGTGCCACTCACAACAGAAGACATTGAGTAGTTTTGAAAACTCTTTATTTCCTTTAGAGGAAGGGGTAAAGGCGGATGGCTCACTTTGCTGACTCCTGACGACTTCTGTCGTTGGGCTTCCTGTTGAACTGGGGATTGTACTGGTTTCCGCTGTAAGGTCGGAACCGGTTGCCGTTCTGATTGAAACTGCCCCGATTTGAATGGCCTCCCCGTGGGGCATGGTTGGCTCGGCCTCCTCGAACAAACGATCCGGTGGAAGCCTTGCGACAAACATTTGAGCTCTTCGCTCCGTTCCTTCGCTTTTCTGGAGAAGCCATCTCCAAACAACTGGGGTGCAGACGTTTTGAACGTATCGTCATCTTCTGCCATTTCGGCAAGGTCGCGATTCATACAAAGAATGGCATTTCGCCGCCTTTCTCTATTCAAATGCATATTTGCATTGCCAATAAAAGCCAACGCCTGTTGGCATGCTTCGACCGTGGCTTGTACGGTGAGAGTCTCTTTCCCAGCTTCCTCTAGTACGTAGGTCAAAGGACCTACGGCGTCCAAAAGCAAGGCCTGTTGTTTCGACAGGGCCTTGTCTCGCGACTTGGTCGCAGGGTGTAATCGGGACTTCACCATCTTGTCCATGATGGGCGCAGAGGCCACATCTACTTTGGGGTGCCCAAAACGACTACGCCATTGGCGCCGAACTTCGTTCGAGGTAGTTGTTGTAAATTTCTCCCGAAAGAATTCCAAAGTATCCGAGGACACTTTGAAATCCTGAGACGATTTGTCAAGCAAGCTTGACTCGTCCATTTCCTCTTCTGACTCACAGTCCGAGGGGTTGGGGATCTCACGGGTTTTACCCGGTGTTGAAGAAGCTCTTGGCGCCAGAGCGGAAAACGAAATAGAGGCACTTCGTGCCGGGTCAGGGCGGGATTGAGCCGCTTCCAGAGCAGACACTCATTCCGCAATACTTGAAACGTCTGAGCCGATTTGCTCCATCACCTGCGAGACCTTTCCAAACTGGCTCATCATGTCCGCCATGATCCTCGATGACTGACCAGCAGCATCGGGAGAGGTAAAGGAGCTTGCAGACGAGTCCATCCTTGAGAGTGGACTTGACAGTTTGATGATTGAAAGGCGGTCTACAGTAAGCACAGAGACACACCAAGTTAGAAATACAACCAAGAGGAAGTACTGTACAAGACAACAGTCGATAACGAGATCGAACAGCTTGCCAAGAAACTTACTTCGAGCGAGCTAGAAAAAAGGCCGAAGAACATAGAGGGAACAAGGGCTTTTATCAACGAAACCTGGTGTTCCACGCATGCGTTAACACCAAGGATTCAAATAAAATCACAAAATTCATGAATTTTCACTACAAAAAAGCTATCAAGAGTTAGGAAACTAGGCCAAACACATTGATATGGAGACAGAGCATTCTGAAGTATAATCGCGAAGACAGTAGACTACTTTTTTGCTGATTATGATGTGGGGCGGCGATAGCTTCGGTGCGATAATCAAGTACTACTAGCTTCCAGGGAGTCGTAAAATACCAGGGAGTCGTAAAATACCGGTATTTTAAGACTCCCTGCTAGCTACACGTAGTCGTAGATCTAGATCTAGATTTTGTACGTCCCGGAATCGCTCCATGTATACATGACTGTACTCATAGATCTTTATTTCAGTACCTACCCCCTAGGCCCTGGTGCAGTAGCATACTCCAAGAGACAATAGCAACTTTAGTTTTACTATCACTTTGGCATTTTTCCACCCTGACTACCACATGCTCACAGAGCTACATATCGAAATGATGTAACATCGTTAGAAGACATACATGCACCAGCAACCTCAGCCATGAAAGCTTCAAAATAATTACAGGTCACGATAGTAACGAGACATCGAGTTACAGACCAGGTCCAACATCCACTGAATTGCTTCAGTGAGAAAGGGCTGCCTTTTGCCAGGTTGGCATGTGCGCACACCGCACGCACGTACACACATACGCACCCCCCCCCCCCCCCCCGCCCACACAGACACACACACGAACATGCACGCATTTATGCACTCGGTCCATTCAGGGCCGTGACCTCTTCTCTGTACACACATACGCAACCCCCGCCCACACAGACACACACAGACACACACACGAACATGCAAGCATGTATGCACTCGGTCCATTCAGGGCCGTGACCCGTCTTACCCAAACCGTTTGGGTACAACTCCTTGGTCGTGACACAGCACGTTGGTATATCTTAGAGTGTAGTTAGACGATGGGCCATACACAGACTGTCAGTGAGCGTGTCACCGGCGTAGCGGCGGCCGGGTACAGCAACAGTCAATGAGATAC
Source organism: Sycon ciliatum (assembly GCF_964019385.1). Classification (NCBI taxonomy): domain Eukaryota; kingdom Metazoa; phylum Porifera; class Calcarea; order Leucosolenida; family Sycettidae; genus Sycon; species Sycon ciliatum. The sequence goes on from NC_088644.1 coordinate 33,510,506, forward strand.
GGCATCCCGGCATCTCGGGTACTTGAACTACGATGTATATCATAGCAGCTGTACTTGAATGACACGGCCGTAAATCAGCAAGGCAGCAGGGTACGTACCTAGCCGCGGAACACCGCGAAAGCCGAGGCCGCATCACACGGCATGTCTAAAGAGAAGTACATGTATCTGTATGCGCCGCTATGCGGTGATCCAAAAGGAACTAAGAAGAGATAACAGCAAGAATCATTGCATTAATGCTGTACATCCTAGATCATAGTGATCACGGTGCTGAGCGCACTTCAATCGTAAAAAATATAATTCCTAAAATAATTATAAAAAGAGGCCGCCAAGTATTTCCTGGTCCTTGCCACAAAATCGTATCATCCTAGGTCCAATAATTTTCTGGTCGAGGACAAGAAGCCAGAACTGACAACACACTTTCTGATAAATTAGAATGAGCTTCGAAACTTGGACGGTGGATTTGCAAACCAAACGGCTGCCCGTCTTTATCGAAAAAGCCTAGCAGGAAAATCAACAGACCGATGGGTAGCTAATTCACCCAATTGAACCCAGTCTAACATCTTCAAAGAGACATACAACGGGCAAGCTGGGCACTTTCGACCACTCCGGCAAGCGGAACTCGGATCATGGTATTCGGAGAGGAAACCTGGTCAGCCATTATCGGTAGAACTGTCACAGCTCGCCGATTCTTGTAGTCTGTACAGGGAGCTGACTGCTGGTGCCCAGCGGCGTGCTGTGTGCCTGTGGCGCATGTCACCCGTCCGACGAGCGTAGTGTATCAACTTCTTGTCGAGCCATCGGTTTAGAATTGACTTTGACTCGTCCGGGCTACGGGCGGCAAGATGCGGGTACCGATCCGTCACTGCTGAAACCGAAGGAGCCTGTGCATAAGGATGTGATGCCAAAGCATAACGGAATTATTTAGTTACGTACGGTACCACGCCGGAATGGGTATTCATGATTGGGCAAAAAAGCCTGTCGAAAAGGCGTGACTGAGAGACAGATAGGAAAACCATTACAGTATGTGGTAACACAATCCGCCAGAGAGCCAACCTTCACCGCATCTTACCCCATCAACGTCACAATACACACTGTTTGAGAAACACTTACCTTGTAGATGAGAATCCCGAGCAGTACGATAACCAAGCCGGCCCAGGAAAACCATGCGGCGTCCTTCACCCGGTACGAGTGGTAGCCAAATGACAGCTGTACATAACACAGAGACGCACGGGCAGCTGGTGACATCAGGGGCAGTGCAGGTGAAAAACGGAGGTTTCCGCATGCTTCGTGCACACACACACGCACACCTCAGACCTCAGACCTGCCCATCGCAGAAGCGATGATAGCGAACAGCTATGTTAGACATAGCAACTAAAGTTACTTGTGCTGGGATTACACCATTCAACAGCTTGCAAGGCTGATGAATTGACCGCCATAAATTTTTAGCCTGGTATCCACCACACAGCTGATTGAAGTGGCTTTTTCTGGCCAGTGAATCTCTATTTTTCAATTTTTCACACACACACTGGCACACACACACACACACACACATACACACACACACACACACACACACACATACACACGTACACACACAAACACACACACACACAAAACACACACATGCACACACACACACACACACACACACACACACACACACACACACACGTGCACACACACATGCACACACACACACACACACACACACACACACACACACACACACACACACACACACACACACACAAACAAACAAACACTTATCTACATCGGATCGACTCCCAGGGCAAGCTGAAGAGAGGGCACAGAGCACAGGTTGTAGCCATACGTACAGCCAGCGACTTACCACGGGAGACATCTGCAGGAACGCTGACAAAACCGGTCCTATTGTTGTAACTGCCATACTGAAGGTAGCACTATGTTCTCTTACCATCAAAAACTGAACATGGAGCAGATACACACAGTGGAGCAGATACACACAGTGGAGCAGATACACACAGTGGAGCAGATACACACAGTGGAGCAGATACACACAGTGGAGCAGATACACACAGTGGAGCAGATACACACAGTGGAGCAGATACAGTACAGTCAGCCGTCGAAGAACGAACAGCCTAGAACTTCACGAAGCACAGCATACCGCAGATGTAACACATGAAAATATGAACGATCTAGGCTATGAGGTTGACCCCCCCCCCCCAGTTTTTCAGAAACTGACACTACCATACACACACATGCACAGAGGAAAGAAAACTAAAGCATGACAGATTACCTTGACTTATATCAACTGCGTCGCATACACACTCTGTATGATCATGTGTAAATTGACGTCCTAAATGGAGAGCATACATCCCCCTTCTTAAAAAAAGTGAGCGTCTGGTGTTGTTGCTTTTTTCATCTACTCAAACCTTGCTCAAGGCCTCATGATGTCAAATTCAATAGACTCTCCCCCCCCCCCCCCCCCCCTCACCTCACCCAGTCAACAACTTGTGGCTATAGGCACACTGGCACATGAATGTTGGCAATGGGGCTTTCTGGAACTTGTGCAAGTAGTCTATGACTTAGTGACACCTACCGTACTTTACCAGTTGTAAGTCGACCCCGGTTATAAGTCGACCCCCTATCTGGAGGTCTCAATTCTGCGCTTTAAAGTTTTCACCCAAAGAAGCACTACTAACCACCTCCTGCTACTAACACATCAACAAATTATGTAAACATTCCTTATTGGAGGATAAAACGTCCCAATCCTTGAAAAAGGCCAATAAACTGGCAAAATGTGTAAACATGGTGCACTCGTGCATGCAGTGCAGGTCATTTTTTGTAAGATACTGATAGTTCCCGGTTATAAGTCGAATCCCGGTTGTAAGTCGACCCCCACCCTTTCTCCTTCTATTTTAAGTCGTAAAAGGTCGACTTACAACCGGAAAAATACGGTATCCCCCCCCCCACTCCACACGCATTCCACACACACATATACCGCTACAAAATGTGGTGCTGGATCATTTCAGGTGCCCCCCCCCCCCCCCCCAACCCACCAGAATCGGCTGCACACCCGGTCGCACTTACAAGAAGGCACAGTAGCACTGTAGTAGCGATTTGCTGTGCAACAAAAATGCTCACGGCATGTGTGCACGTGTCGGGGTGATGCAAACCAGCCAGACTGCTATTGAGTGGAGAACTGTAGGTGCGGGTGAGGTTGTTCTCATAACCGCCATGCTTGTAAAATGTACACCGCCAGGCAACCTTCAGAACCAGCCAGACTGCTATTGAGTGGAGAACTGTAGGTGCGGGTGAGGTTGTTCTCATAACCGCCATGCTTGTAAAATGTACACCGCCAGGCAACCTTCAGCAGCAACAACAGAAAATGGAGAGCACTAAGAGATTCGCTACCAACAATGTACCGTGTACTTTGAGTCGCCAAGAATGGTACCGTGGATGTGCCAGAAAAAAGTTTCAAAGTCCTCAACCGCCAAAGGAGCCTCTGATGCTGTTCAATTAGCTTGTGAAAATCAAGTGCCACGCTTTCACAAAACAACAATAGCACAGTAAACCCCTTCTTCTCCTAAGAAATGGACATGATGTAATGCAAGCAAATAGCTTGCAGACGAAGCTTAGCAATGGGCTATTGAATAGCAGAATAGAATTGCAATTATTTAAGAAACAGTGTTATTATGCACTTCCCAAAGTACTGCGCTTTTCAATGAAATTCGATCGCCTGAGTCCAGTACATACCGGGCACTGTGCAGCCCTAGATTTGCAAGTTCTGGGATGTGAACTGATGCATCCCAGTAGCAGCGTGCAAACATGACCGTCACGAGACCGGACTTCATTGAGCAGCATTGTAGTGTAGGTCATCATAGTGCAGCAGTACAAACCCACAGCTGCCCCCCCCCCCCCCCTCACACACATACATACATACATACGTATATGTTGGACTCAGTAGAGCGTCCAGCCTCTATATGATGTCCAACCCCTATATAGAGTCCATTAGTCCAAAATCCACTGTACAGAGTCCAAACTTGAAATCAACTGTGAGCTCAAAGTTTCGATGGACATCACTCCCTGTATAGAGTCCAGCCAATTGGCTTCACCCCTATATAGAGTCCATTGGTCCAAAATCAACTGTACGGAGTCCAAACTTTGAAATCAACTAAAAAGGTCTTTATGTGGACAACGCCCCCTGTATAAAGTCCAGCCAATTAGGCATCCCCTATCGAGTTCGAAAATAGACATAGGATCTGCTGTAAGCAGTGAATATTAACCAGAATGCGGCCTCTCCCTTTAATCCTTTACATCATTCACTTCTCAAGATAAAAAAAGATGTATTGAGGCGCCACTGCAGCCACTTCATTACATGAAAAACAAACAAACACCATCCTCAAATCAAGTGGTCTCTTCGCAGACGCTGCAAATTACAATATCTCAATCATGTAGTGTTGCCAAATTATTGTGCATGCACACACACATGCACACACCCACACAACGCCAAGAAAATACCTAGAAAAAAAACAAGAATCGAAAGAGAATAATGGAGAGCCCAGGATTAATTATTTGTTTTCAAATTATTGTGCGCGCACGCGCGCGCACACACACACACACACGCACACACACACACACACAAACTTATACAACGCCAAGAAAACACCAAGAAAAGAGTAGAGACACAATACACACGCAACTCCAACAGCCATGCAAACGTCCAGCCATTTACATGTAAAGTCAAGAGGGATAACAAATAATTATACGAAACGAATGCGTACGGGGACGGGTACACGCACGTTTACATACACGTAGTAGTGTAAGAGAGTAACATAGTGCAGTGGTCAGCATAATACTAGCACATGCTGAGAGTGCAATAGCAAGCTTCACCATTGCTCATGGCCATGGAAATGTTCAGCAGCACTCAGTTCCGCAAGCTTCTGAAGATCAGCACACCTGCAACAAATAGATAGCACAAGGATACGCGTATTACCGTAATGATGCATGGGAGCACACAACTACCAAGTTCTCAACGAATGTGATGCTCAATGAAAATCAATCCACTCAAAGACCTGTGAACAGGTGATGGTGGGGACAATAATCTATTAGTAATACGAGGAATAAGATCGTTTGTGCACACTCAAGACGCACAGACACACCAACATATATGTAGTGTACACAGTGTTTCACTTCACTGCAACTAAATTGAAATGAGATGATTTGAACAATCTGTACAGCGTTGCTGTCAGTCAGTCTTCCCCAAGATGGAAATGCAATGATTTGTTGTCACGAGGCAGTTTCACTGACACAATGTCATGTTCGTGACATCAAAACGGTTACTTCAGGGAATACGAGTATTAGCTTGAGAAGCTTTTTCTTGTCATTGGCATACAAGCAATCCTCCTAGTCCTACTACTACTAGTACACTGGCACTGCGTTTGTGGATCCCATTGTATTTGACATCATACTACAGGAAGAGTGTCGTGGAGTTCACATAATTATCACAGGGATAAAAATACATTTCTCATGAAATAAAATAATAATTGATGATAGCTAGACGATCATATACGATTGATGCAAAGTCCTTGCAGTCCTTGAGGACTATTACGAAGTGGTTGATTACTTTTAGGGCATTCATTCAAGCAACATCAAACAAACGCGATACGCTCCTTGAAAATGGAAAAAAAATTCAAGCATAACGACAGAACAGCTCAGCAGACCTGTCACCAATCGAAACGAGTAAAAGCTTCCTTACCTCAGTCATCGTCCTGCCATGTAGTTGGACAGTCTTTTGACACGGTGGTACAGGCAGCTCTTGTCCAGTCAAACAGGGGTATTCTTGTGGCGTCGAACGGAAGAGAGTGTCAGTGTATCTGACTCGTCAGATTGCAACTGTGCTGAACTTTTCTCTTTCTCCGCTTTCTGCTTTCATCCCTCGCTCTGATGAAACCGTTCAAACTTCTCTTTCTCCGCTTTCTGCTTTCATCCCTCGCTCTGATGAAACCGTTCAAACGTCTTACTGGCAGCAATGGCCAGCCAAACAGGGGATCCTTGTGGCGTCGAACGAAAGAGAGCGTCAGTGTACCTGACTCGTCAGATTTGAACTGTGCTGAACTTTTCTCGTTCTGCAATTTCTGCTTTCATCCCGCGCACTGATGAAGCGTCTTCAGAGAACCACAAGACGCTTTCCAGATTTGATTTTGAACGTCTCCTTATCCTCCTTGGTTAGCTCGAGACAGATTACTGTCAGCAACTGCACAGCAGAATTGGCAGCCATGGCTGAAGTGAAGAAAGGAATGCGCTGCCACGAGGCAAGCAAAACTGAAAATGTGTTCTCTTTCGGGCACAACACACAGGATCGTGACTAGGACGGCGTGACTGGATAAACTGGACTCCTGGACCGTGAATAGGGGACTTGTAGAAAAAGTGTACTCCTTATAGGGGATTGCGCGGCAGGATGAAGCTGATCAAAACTGAGTGGATTCCTGGACTCTGTATAGTGGATTTTGGACCAATGGACTCTATATAGGGTGCTGGACATCATATAGTGCATGGACTCTATACTGAGTCCTACATATATACATACATACACATACGTTCGGGCCTGGTATAAATTTGGCTTTGGAAAATTTATTTTTCATTGCTATGAGGTTCGGCCTCATTTTCTCTGTGCTGCGCTGATAAGTCCAAGGATGAAACAGTTCTGTCCGCAGATTGAGTACATACATACAATACACACACACACACACACACACACACACACACACACACACACACACACACACACACACACACACACACACACACACACACACACACACACACACACACACACACACACACACACACACACACACACACACACACACACACACACACACACACACACACACACACACACACACACACACACACACACACACACACACACACACACACACACACACACACACACACACACACACACACACACACACACACACACACACACACACACACACACACACACACACACACACACACACACACACACACACACACACACACACACACACACACACACACACACACACACACACACACACACACACACACACACACACACACACACACACACACACACACACACACACACACACACACACACACACACACACACACACACACACACACACACACACACACACACACACACACACACACACACACACACACACACACACACACACACACACACACACACACACACACACACACACACACACACACACACACACACACACACACACACACACACACACACACACACACACACACACACACACACACACACACACACACACACACACACACACACACACACACACACACACACACACACACACACACACACACACACACACACACACACACACACACACACACACACACACACACACACACACACACACACACACACACACACACACACACACACACACACACACACACACACACACACACACACACACACACACACACACACACACACACACACACACACACACACACACACACACACACACACACACACACACACACACACACACACACACACACACACACACACACACACACACACACACACACACACACACACACACACACACACACACACACACACACACACACACACACACACACACACACACACACACACACACACACACACACACACACACACACACACACACACACACACACACACACACACACACACACACACACACACACACACACACACACACACACACACACACACACACACACACACACACACACACACACACACACACACACACACACACACACACACACACACACACACACACACACACACACACACACACACACACACACACACACACACACACACACACACACACACACACACACACACACACACACACACACACACACACACACACACACACACACACACACACACACACACACACACACACACACACACACACACACACACACACACACACACACACACACACACACACACACACACACACACACACACACACACACACACACACACACACACACACACACACACACACATCCTGTCCTGTCCTGTAGAGCCACTACCACTAGGGTCACGTGGGCCCCGGAGGGGCAGCAGAGAGAGAGAAAGAGCACGCCACCCGATGGCGCTCCAGATGCGAGACTAGTCGGAACCGGCGAGAGCAGATACACATATGCGGGAACTTGTCCCATTCTCTGGCCGTTGGTCGGTGGCAGTGCGTTGAACAGCGATGGCGGTTGCGTCCCTGGGTTGAGCGGAAACAACGATTGCAGGTGCCACAGTGAGCATTGCAGCACCTCCGAGCGGTAGTGTCACCGGTGACAACAGCAGCTGGTTCGGTCGGTACTGGGCACGAGGTAGAAGCGGAGCAACGATGCACAGCCAAGCCTCCGCGGCTCCGGAACCAACGATGACACCGAGGGCACTGGCATGCACCTCTCTGCTCCGAAACCGGCTTCTGCCGTTCAGCCGTGCACTTGTGCCTAGCGAGGTCACCCTGACGTGCGAAGTGCCGGGCGCATGTGAAACAAGTCACCGGTGCCGGTACGAGGGGATCCGGGGCGTCCGAGGTGTAAGCCAACCTCCAGTCTGGGCGAGAGTCACAGGCCACTCTGTACCAGTCCGCTTCAAGGTCTCATGAGCGGAGGTCCTTTACAGCGCAGTCTTTCCACACACACACACATACATACACACTCACATACATACATACATACCCTGAGGTTTTGGGCAAGGGTCTTGAATGAGTGGGTGACGTTCTCACATGAAGGCACGACTCCTGGTATAACGTTGACCCAGATGAGGGCGGCAAGGAAGATGGCAAGGTAGACCATGATGAGCGCGATTGCCAAGAAGAAGTTCAGCTCTCCGACCACATCGCCACTGATGGTTGCATCTTCTGTGCTATCTCTTGCATGGCGCTGTCGTGAGTCCTCTGATATCAGTGGTTCCTCACCATTTCGCTGCGACGATGACGGGATTCTGAGGAAATCACGTTTCTGGAAAATAAAAATATGGACGATATTCGTGGTGAACACATCTCATAGTGAACGATATCTGAATACACCCAGTCCTCTCTCACCCGGGCAGCTTGAAACTAAAGGGTGTAAGTCAGAAACTTGATGACAACATGTGTATACACAGTGATGAGGGCCGCCGCAAAAACGGATTATGCCACAATATGTGAGGTGCACGGTTACAGTGTACGTGTAGTGAAAATGCTACTCAACTGTTGAAAACTCAGTTTTCGTATCATCCAGCCCCCCCCCCCCCCTCCCCAGCCTTCCTGCAGGTAAAATGAAATCCAGAAAAAAATATTAATTTGAAATTTAGCACCATCAGTTTGACTGGAGTTTGTGTATTCAATAATTATTCTTGAAAGCCAGAATAGCTCCAAACCCGCTCACCCCCAGATGAAGTTTTTCATCTCGAAACAAAACAATCGGTAACAATTGGGGCCTCCAAAGGCTTACCTTCAGAAAGAACTCCAGAAGTACTCCTGTGCTGCATATCAGCGGCACACTGAATAGATACAAATAATCCCATGCAATCTGTGTGGTTGCACACGGCACAGAAAACAGAGTTGGAAAAGTGCCATTGGAACTACGGGAATGTCAGACTTTTTAGGCTGTAACATGTAATTCCGGTACGGTGATACTAATTTCTGCACGTCTCTCATCTAAAACTTCAAAAGCGCACACAGACACCAATACACATCGTCCAGTCAGAATGATTGATTCTCTGCACACCTAACCTTGTCCTGTGCCCGCACACCTAACTTCAAGTTTTGATCACCTCGGTTGTCTGACATTATTCGAGTAATCCCACCCAGAACAAAGGGGCGATGAACACATGCATGCCGGCACAGGCTGATAACTAGAACTAGAATGCAGCAGGAAAAGAACTTGTCCTCACCTTAAAATGAATACCAGTACATGCATGCAAAGTCAATGCCATCACTGCAGCAAATCTGTAGATAAATCCGGTTCTTACCTCTGACCCGGAGCGATGGAGACGGAAGCACTTTGACTCGCTCATCACAGATGCAGTGTTGTTGATCCCATAGCATGCCATTTCAAAGTCGGTGACATTCTTCTGACACGGTGGTGATATCCAATCCGGTATCATAGAGACTAGGGCACCGCAGATTACTGTGCCGCCACCTACAAGCTGAGAACACAATGGTACGCACATGCCGAACATGGCATCAGCCAGTGAGCTTCGCATGCTGGAGTGGCGGCAAACACCATTAGTAGATAGTGCCACGTTTATAGGAGTAGAATGTGTACACCGGTTTCGCACCGGTCCACCCTCCCTTCTGAGCAAAACTTGGGCCATTCAAGGAATCCGATATCCATGGTAGAATGGATAATGTATACCAGCGCGGCATGCGCAATCCCTACTTGACTAAAAGTCTGGCCACTTGGGGTACATTTTATGCCAATGCTTGTATTATTGTATAATCAAAGTTTAACTACGGTTAGCATCCCCCCACCTCACAACAGAGCAACCGAGTTTTGCATTAAGCTGGGAGTGCCGATTCGAGCAACTGGTATAATGGCTCTGCTTGGAGCCGCTAGATGGCTCGCAGCTGAGCCAGCAAATGACTCCGCTTGGAGCAGGCGAATGACTCCGCATGGAGTCACCACCAGGACTCGAACCAGGGACCCTCGCTTGTAGCCAGCGATGCTCTAACCACTGAGCTATGGTGCAAATAAATAAAACTGAGATCCGAAGAAAAGTAACCATCCAGGATGTTGAGCACAAAGTCGTGGCTCGAAAGTGATCTCGAGCACCTTGGTGCAACAGGCACAGTATACAGAGGGGCTTATCAACATGGAAAGCAGGATTCGCAGCTAGTGTAAGAGTTTAATAAATGGCATGGTCATTGCCTTGTTATGCAGAGCACTGTCCAGTACCGCATTGCGAACCTCAAATCTGTGGCCTCATGATACCTTTTGTATCATGCAGCAAACTATCTTCCAGGCTTACCCAAGTTCTAGTGCACAGACCATCATCAGATAGTGACAGATTCCCTTACCAAGAAAGTCATGCTCTGAACTCTGCGATCTCCGTGCAGCATTCTGTAATCTTTGTTTTTGATCAGACCGGTACAGTAAAACCTGTCAAGGCGATCACTCGGATAAGGAGACCACCTGTCCTGAAAGACCACTGACACCAGAACCAAAAGGATGCTATTTCCAGTTAAACGACCCAGGATGAGGGCCACCTGGTAACAGAGACCACACTTCGAAGGTCCCTTGAATTGAGCTGTTGTCTTAGACAGGTTTCACTGTACATACACTTGATCAGATCATGAGCAGGGGCGTCGGAAGGTATTTTAGTGTGGTACGGTCAGCCATCTGGAGTACAATTTACTCGTGGGGGATGGCTGAGCTGAAAATTTTGGAAAATTAGAGCCCAAATCAGTGCATTTGATTGATTCACGGGGTACTTGGGGTAAATAGTGGTACGGTAAATACCGTGGTGAATGTAGCGTGTGCGACACCCCTGACGAGCCATGGCATGCAAGGTACTGACCGGCTTACCTCCAGCATCACAGGGCGATAGCCAAGCAGTAGATAGCTCAGGGCCATAGTGAACGGAACAAATGTCAGCGGAAGAATCGACTGCAAGAAAGCACACACAGCGTACACATGACATGTGTATGCAAACATTGTATGCACCTAAGGCTTACAAGCCCAGACAGACTCCAATGCGGACAAAGACAAACCATAAAAGTATCCTGTATCATTTCATACTTTCCTTCAAGTACTACTATGTCTTCATAAGGTTGAGGAAGTTGAATTATTTCTGGTTGCACTAGTTTCTCGCAATCAGAGCATTATGAAATTGGTCCATTGAGCACATGGAAAAAGAGCAAGGGGAGGGGGGGGGCACTAAAGACAGGTTTGATTGAAAAGACAAGACTCACCTGTAGCACGCCTCTAACATGTGCCGTTCCCATTCCTGTCAGGATATAGTTCAGTGCAAGAAGCAGTCCAATCAGCGCGGGAATGACGGACCGGAAATACATTTGATTGATGGGCATGCTGAGACGTTGCGGGTCAGCCACATCTGCAGTGTATATGGTACACAGAAATCCATGTAAGGCAACCGGTAAGTATAGCTTATCAAGGAAAGGCAACCCCCACCACCACGCTCTCTCTCTCTCTCTCTCTCTCTCTCTCTCTCTCTCTCTCTCTCTCTCTCTCTCTCTCTCTCTCTCTCTCTCTCCCCCTATCTCTCTCTACCTCTCTCTCTCCTTCTCCCTCTCCCTCTCCCTCTCCCTCTCCCTCTCTCTCTCTCTCTCTCTCTCTCTCTCTCTCTCTCTCTCTCTCTCTCTCTCTCTCTCTCTCTCTCTCTCTCTCTCTCTCTCCTCAGTAAGAAATATCACCGAGAAGCAAAAGGAGGTGTTTTCCTTGTACGTGTGTACATTTACTTGAATTTCCTACGTACACGTACGACAATTATACAAGTAGTAGTTTCTTTGCTATAGCTGAGCCCGATATACATTGAGCTACACGGCCGTTGCCATCATTCTACACGCGGCCCTGAGTACAATTTGTATTCGCGTTTCGCGTGTGCATAAAGCTATGACGCTATCACAACGATATTTGCACTTCTGTATTGTGCAACGTAAATATGAACACCAGACAGTGGAAGCACGGTGAAGGGAACAGTATGTACAGTGCGAGGGCACGTGCCAAGTCTCCTAAGGCGTACACTTTGGATAGTGAATGCATACTTTAGTGGTGTGCACGGGCAATCGGGTACCCGTGCTACCCGTGGGACGGGCAATCGGGTACCCGTGCTACCCGTGGGACGGGCAATCGGGTACCCGTGCTACCCGTGCTACCCGTGGGACGGGCAATCGGGTACCCGTGCTACCCGTGCTACCCGTGGGACGGGCAATCGGGTACCCGTGCTACCCGTGGGACGGGCAATCGGGTACCCGTGCTACCCGTGGGACGGGCAATCGGGTACCCGTGCTACCCGTGCTACCCGTGGGACGGGCAATCGGGTACCCGTGCTACCCGTGCTACCCGTGGGACGGGTACAGAATACTCTAGTACCCGAAAACCCGAAGGCGCAGACGACATCATGTACAGTGCACGTGTAGAAATTCATGTCATACTCCGCATGTCTTCCCAGTGTGTAAGGGAAGGGGTGCATTGTGGTGTTACCATGGAACCATTACCCGATCGGGTATACCCGTGCTACCCTTGGAAAACTACCCGAACCCGATAACCGAAGAAAATGATGCTACCCGCTTCAACTCTTGTATATTTAAAACTGAACTGTTTCATAACCAGAGGTTTCACTGCACTCAATGCATTCAGGTCATCAATACCACACCCTGCTAAGCCATACGACACTGGCCAGCCATACCGCAACCTGCTTACTTTGGCCATAGTGAAGCCGTCTAAATAGCAGACGAACTCCGCAGCAAGCAAGGTAGGTGCAGCCAGCAATTGGCGCGAGGAAGATAATGAAAAAGTAGCCATGCTCCGGCATAGCCTGTCCCCATGCTACCAGCGTTGTCACCACCAATGCAAAGGCCATCACTGCACCCATCCCGATCAGAACCTGGCTGCCGACTTTCAGTACGGGATGCATGGCGACGAGGTCTTCCGTCCGACGGAACGTCACTGCCCTCGCTCTCTCGTGATGCCGGTATGTCAATATGGCTCACACGGTCGCGCATAGGCTTGCAGATCAGCACTGCTTGCCCGGTTTACATGATAATGTGTGAACGTTGTCCAGATCCTGCAGAGCAACACATGTACAAGATCAGTTGGAGGTTGAACACACGTGTCCCTAGCATGGAGGTGTCCGTAGTACAGTAAACCCTGTGACTAACGACCACCCCTTGGGGCCAGAGAAAGCGGTCTTTAGTGGCAGGGGGTCCTTAGTTAGAGGTTTGCACCGCACAACATAGTATGAATGTTAGACCGTCCATGCCTGGCGAAGTGGTCTGTAGTAGCAGGCTGGTCGCTAGTCACGGTGGTCTTTAGTTACAGGTTTTACTGTATTGTAGAGGTGTCTGCAAAGTATTTGCTGTAGGGTTGCAGGTCCGGCGGAACCGGTCCGGCTGGTCAGGCCATAGCCGGACCAACTTTTTGGCCATCAGGCATCAGCATCATGTGTCTACTGCTGAGGAGGTCATGCCTACCCATCATATCCTACACAAAGTATGAATGGCTAGGGTATGGCCAGACCAATCCAAAACTGCTTCCGCCGGTCTTGGGGGTTGATCGTGTACGTGTGCAGGTGGAGCTGCTGCTTCAGGATTTTAGAGGCGCAGTTCCGCACAGCCAAAGACAGGTAGGGTGATTATCCTCAAATGTTCGGAACAAGTCGCAGCATTGGCCCGGTATTCGTAGTAAAACCGCGTTCCTGGTACAATTCTACCTTCGCTAGTTGACAACCAGGGGAGGGGGGGGGGGGGGGTTAAAGAAATCGTCTTATACCGAGTATTATCTACAATCCAGACTTGCAGGTACGTGCTTCAGGCGTCAAGGGATTTTGGATCATTGTCTGCTAATCGGGTTTGTCCACACAGGCCAACCTTCCCGGTTTTTTCGGGGAAAATTCCGGGAAATCGGCAATACTCCCGGGATTTTATTAAAGGGGAAGTGCATCGATTTTTCGAGTAGGATCCAGAAGAAAGACAATTTGATATCGGTTCGAATGGCATATCTCTCACTTCCATACGATAAGCCAAACTTGCCAAATCGCCAATTGTATGCTCACGTTGCCATAGCGACCAGCGTAGTGATGACGTATGAAAGGCTTAGCTCCTCCACAGAGAAGGTCGATCACTGCAGAAATTGGTCATTTTCATTTGTCTTATTGTATTCACGATGTGAAAGAAGTGCTGTGTTCAATGCTGTTAGTGCCGTGAACTATTTATCGCCCTTCTCATGCATTTCCCTAGGGTGACTGTGCCTAGGAAATGGTTTCCTTCAGGACAAGATGCTTGGAATTCGTCATCTCTCCTGAGACATTTTCAGCAAACTTTCAAACCTACGACATTATTTCATTCGTCAATCTCCACCACCCGTCGTCTCACCTGGCTTCAGAACATGTTACGAGAGATAGGAGAGTCGCCAGGAAGCATCACATCCATCTTCAGGAAGTGGAAAGAGCAAACGGCATGGTCCTTGGTTGGGGGAAATGCTGAACGTCTGATTTGTCCCAACCAAGATTTCAGCATTTTGTTCGTCACTATTTTCGCTTGTCTGCTGGTGTCTCCGCACTCCAGCTTTCTCCTGTCGGTGTCACGTCCCAGTACACGACCGAGAGGACTACTAACAAACAGTTCACTGCACTAACAGCATTGAACACAGCCCTTCTTTCACTTCGTGAATACAATAAACCAATTGAAAATGACCAATTTCTGCAGTGATCGACATTCTCCGTGGTATAGCTAAGCCTTTCGTACGTCATCACTGCGCTGGTCGCTATGGCAACGTGAGTATACAGTTGGCGATTTGGTAAGTTTGGCTTATCGTATGGAAGCGAGAGATATGCCATTCGAACCGATATCAAATTGTCTTTCTTCTGGACCATACTCGAAAAATCGATGCACTTCCCCTTTAAAGCAAGCTCCCGGAAAAGCCACATTTTTGTCTTGGATCCAGTATGTTCATGAAAACTCCGGCGACCCACCTCCAGTGTCCCGGTTTTCTCAAAAAAGTGTACGGTGCGCACTCACACTTCGAACTGTGCGCGTCACTTTCAAGGCCTGACCAGCCCAGCCAGCATGATCTGCACTGACAGGCGCGCCAGGCGTGTGCTGACTGATCGAATTGCCTGCACTGCAGTGTTGCACTGTGCTGTACGCAGAGTCTAGAATTCCGGGAATTCCTATGTCGTCGAAATAATTTTTTGGCCGGAAATAGCTCTTTTACACTTGTGTTTGTGTGCCATCCAGGGAATTTGGAGAGAAATACAGGGATTCTGCATGTCTTGTCTGGTTGGTCAGTGTGTTTGTCTTATACCCGATGTCGTACTATCGAGGGTAGACCTGTAACATGTAGATTAGAGAGGTTCGGCTACAAGTAACGTGTTCACGTACGTGACAAAAGCGCCACACTTTGCAAAGCTACGCGGGCGCAGAGTTTGATTCGGCTTCGCCTTTGTGGCAAGCCAAGCTGCATCTCCGGGACAACCAAAATGGCGACATTGAAAAAAATTTACTTCTCGGGCTTTACTCCAGTGATATCATGGTGTTCCTTATTCCGACACTCGAGTGCTGCGCAGACCGGAGGTTCTTGAACAATTCTTCGCGGAGCTCGATCCATGTAGATCACCAGATTCGCGCCAAGCCGTGAGCTCCACACCGCGTACTTTTCATCCTCCAGCCCAGGTGACAGGTCTACACGCCGAGTTTTGGACAAAAAGCGTTTAGCCGAACCTCTCTATTATCACATTGTAACGATTATGAAAATCAGCGTCAACACCACTGCTCGTCAATTACTGCCTTTCGACGGTACACCTGTCACTATTCAACACCTGAGTCCACAATGACTGAGGTGCGGAAAGAGCGTTATTCTTACAATCAGTAAGCCTTTAATAATTTTTGTTGTCTCTCATTCTCAGCAGCTAAGTCTACGCAATCAGACGCTAAACCAGCAACACAGGGAATTTCCATAGGCCCTGGTATTCTCATAACGTACATGGATATCCCGCTTGAACGCAGATGTGCAAACTAACTAATTACTGTCTTTTACATGAGATCCACTAAAACTACATAACGTCAGCGATTACGGTGATCTTACCCTATGCGACGAGCCGGAGGACAGCGGCTGTTGTTGCGTCGGTCAAGCGGATACACAGAATTTTTCTTCTCAGTTCAATTACAAACAACAAAATAGGGGCACAGCCTAAATCCGGACATAGACGGGCGGATGATGACACGACCGGACGACAAGTTTCCGCTCCGCTTCTAAATCTATCGCATGTTGCCCCTACAGCAGCTTGTTCATTCTGTTGCTTGCATCAGCAACTACCACACCATCAATCTGTTAGCCCGAACAAGCTACTCATGCTCTGGGGCCTCCTGGCCTGGCATCGGACGTCGAAGCTGAAACAGGTTCAACAACGGAAATATCCGTCTTTGCCGATTATTACCGGTACCGGTACGGACTCGATGCATCGCTCGCGCTAGCTGTCGAAAAACTAGGCCTAGCCTAGCCTAGCGCTAGGGAGTCGTAAAAAATACGCTCCACATGACATGATTGTATCATTCACGATTCCCTGCGAAAACCCAGTCATGACGACGCGTCCCTGGGCGATGACGACGCGTCCCTGGGCGATAACCAGGGTCAGGGAGTACAATCATGTACATACGTAACATAGATCTACTAGTACTAGTACTAGTAGTAGATCTACTACAACTAATAGTAATAATTATCCTAATTATCCTACTACTATACTAGTACTAGTACTACTAGGGACTCGGAGTAACCAGTGGTAACTTCTCCCGACCCTATGCTATAGGCCTATGCCTATGCCTATGCCCTAGCACTGGCGATGCCCAGGCTCAAGGACAAGGACAAGGTCAAGGAGGCTATGCAGAGCGTGCTAGCGGTAAACTAAAGAAAAGGAGACCCTTGCCTTGGCCTTTACCTGATTCAGGCCAGCAGTGGCAGTTCGGTACGACAGTAGTATGACTCGTTTCTCATGTCTAAAGGTACATGTACATGTACATCATTGTACCGATGTAGACAAAAGTCGCTTTCCCGCGCTCTCCCGATGAACTCGGCAAAACAGACACACGTGAGATGTGGTGTTTGACTGCCCCGATTCGCTCCTCATGCAAGATTCTCCTCTCTTCTTTATGTTGTATGGCAATCTACGCTGTCGGAAGAGACTGCCGGTGTCGAGGAACTTCTTCTAGAAACGCCCACCCACATGTGCCGGTTGCATCCACGTCCACGCGAGCACTGTCAGCAGCTGAAACTGCTGTGGAAAGACGCAGGCTCCTACCCGGGGCCGTGTGTGTGTGGGGGGGGGGGGGAGGGGGGGGGGCATGCACATCAATGTACCAGTACGTGTACATGTGTTGTATACAGATAAACCATGGTAAAACAACTAGTTACAGTCATGACGTTGTAGTTACAGATCAACAAGAATAAACTCCCATGCAGCTTATTACAGGTCAGGTACTCTTGAAATATTTTAAATTAGCAAGAGTACGTGAGCTCCTTTACTCTCGATATACATGTATCAGGAAGAGGTCTGTACAGTCATGCACAAGCAGGCAAGTAAGTTGGTTGGGCTTCGTTCAGGGTTCTAAGTCGACAAGTATTAGTTGGTTGCTCTCCATACCGGAGCTCGCACCTTTCCCACCAATCTGACTTGACATTTGACTGAGTCACGACTGCCATAAACAGCACATGTACACGAGAAGTTCATCGAACATTCGACTTGGAAAACCTGCAAGAAACTATACCATTCCCTGCTCAATATAGATAATAGTGTTTCGGGGAATTCACTCCGAAACGTACCAGTACTAGGTCCAGTAGACCATGATGGACCCCCCCCCCATCCAAAGCAGCCCACAGCGCTACGAGTTGTTACTGGTTCGAGTACAAGGTACGACTCGTACTGCTTATGATCGATGGTGATTGAACATGTATAAATAAGTAACTACAGATGTTACCAGGGACGCAGCAAGGAGTCGTCAAATACCGGGTATACCGACGACTCCCTGGATGTA
The DNA here is from genome assembly GCF_964019385.1 of Sycon ciliatum. Taxonomy (NCBI): domain Eukaryota; kingdom Metazoa; phylum Porifera; class Calcarea; order Leucosolenida; family Sycettidae; genus Sycon; species Sycon ciliatum. The sequence continues at coordinate 33,529,291 of NC_088644.1, forward strand.
CAATATTTTGTTACAACTACAAACTCGTTGTTTGTGGGGTGGGGTGCATGAAAAGTACAAAACTCTTGGATGTACATGTACATGTAGGCATGGTGCATACGTCATGTGTTTCCACAAACCATTCGGGGTTCTGTGATAAAATTTAATGTGGTCCAAAACTAGTGTTGGGCCGCTTGTAGTACTACTAGTACTACTACTCGCAATGATCATGGTGATCGTGTGCAGCAATTTGTCTGGATATCTTTGGTACCGACTGTGGAAGTGTCTCAAGGTAAACGCTACTACACTCACTGTGGTAACTCAGGCTGAGATTGAGAGCGAAGAGCAAAGTTCACCGTTTTCCGTAGCACCTTTCCTTGCACACCATCTTCCAGCGAGTTTACCTGCCCATGTGGTTCTCATTGTACAAACAGTAAGTACCGGGTATGTACTTGTACTTGTACCATAAGTCCATGACGTGTATGGGTATGGCCTCTTCTTCGCGTGGCAACACGTTTACATACAGTACAGCATTTAGCTTGTGGATTTTTTATTTATTTTTTTACTATTGAACACTCACTGCATGATGAACTAAAATGAGGAGAAGAATTCGACACAATGGTACATATCCAGCAGGACGGAGTGGGTGGGACCTGTGAAGCTCAGCCGGCCAAGGGTCTCGGCATCACAGCTGCACATGTGCACCAGAGGAAACAAAATGGGGAGTGGAAGGGCGGGGAGGGGAGCAGGAGAGCAAGAACTCTAAGGGTAGGAAAGAGAGGAGGGAGGAGAGGAAATGAAGATCTTCTCCTGATGGTACTATTGGGCTGGTCAGGTAATCTGTCACACTAGTAGGACATGCATGGTTTGCATTTTGCCTACATTGTTTGTTTCGAGGTCTGATAAAAAATGCCCATGGCATTGGTCTCTGCTGGGGTGACGACTGCATGCACCCCAAAGATTCGTGGTAGAGCTTCGCAAATATCCCTGGTTCGAGTTCTGATGGTGGCAGTGACTGTGGGGTACCGTGAGTAAGGGCTGCGCCTCACCAGCCTGTGTGGCTTCACACGAAGCATGAGTGTCGAAGTCTGTTTTAACACCTTCTTAAAAGAAGGTGTTAAAAGAAGGTGTTGGACCGTTTCTCCTTGGGCGTAACGTGACGCACACAAATCGCTAGCTGCATGGCCAATAGAGAAGGCCCCTCGTTCGAGCCCTGGCGGTAATAGTCACGCAGTCTTCCCTTTTTCATTTCCCTCCAGCTATGGAATTTCCAATTTTGTCTCGCTTGCCTCTGTATTTCTACAGAACTATCGGCCAATGGTGCAAAGGTGGCACCACAGACTGCTAGCTAGCATAGACAGATTTTGAGATAGCTCGTCGATCTAGCGCCAGAGTTCTCTACCTAGAAAAGTAGCGAGCGATGCATTGCGCAGCAGCACTAAAGTAGCCTACCGAAGATGCTCAACAGAACGAACGCCAATTTTTAAACCATGTACATGTATACGTCGTATAGCTGCAAAAACTCAGAGAGAGAAGTGCGGAAGCTGTTTCGAGTGCGTGCTGGAAGGTGGATGGATAGCTGATATGAGTGCGTAGGCTGAGCAGACAAGCGGGTGGGCTGCATGCCCTGGGGTCGATGTTGCACGTTGGGCAGCAGGCCGAGGATCTTCTTGACTTGAGTGGACTGTCCGCATCAGGCAGAAGAGCTTGTACAGGTAGGTGAGCGAATCCACTGTCCACCGCAGAGTGAGACTGGGGAGCCAGGAGCCCGATCCGATGGTGTGGATGGTTCGTCACTGTGTCTGGTCTAGATTCACCAAGTGCGAATGTGGCGGACCAAGCTAAACCAGGGGACGCGGCGGGCAGAGGTCGGACAAAACCCATTGTATGCTCGGAGCCTGCCAGGGATTCTGGAACAGCAGAGGCTTTCTACAGGAAGCCTAGTCGTTGCTGGGCTCTGGAGCGGATTGATTGAATATGCTGGGCGTATGTCAGTTGGGAGTCAAATGTCACCGACTCCCAGGAGATTCAGGCGGCCTTCTTCACTGACTGGCGTGGTGTCGAAGGTGGTTCCCAGGAGCTGCCAAGACTGGCGATGGTGTGCACGGTTTAGGTTTTGAAGGACTCAAACGCAATCTTCCACTCAGTCCAGCGAGGCAGCCTTCCGCCCCCTGTTGCATGATCGCTGAACTGGCAGGTATGAATACTCTTGTGTGGCGCCGTCAGCATAGGCCGCGAGGTCCATTCCGGCCGGGTGGGAAATGATCCTCAGCATCATTGGTCCAGTCTATGATTAACAGCCTGGATCCCAGGATGCTGCCCTGGGGGACACCAGCTCTTACCGTGCTGAGGTAACTCCCCGCCAACAGCTGCTGTTAGGTTTCGACTGTTCACGTAGCACTAGCCGCCGAGCCAACCAAGCAGGTGACCAGCCACGCCATAGCACTCTGTCTTGTGGAGCCCTTCGATGTGCGAGACAAGGTCAAACGCACCATCCACATCCACTGCACTCACCCTTACTGGCCCACCGCTTGCGGTCACCTTGCCCCATGAGGAGTTCGATAGGGTGAGGATATCCTGGGTGCCGGGTGTCCTGCGGAACCCATACTGTCTCTGGGAAAGGATGTTGCTGGAATCAAGGAATTAGCTGAGGCCGTGAGGGAATGATTGACGATAGATTCCATCACTTTGGACAATATGCGGAGGAGGGAGATGGGCCTGCATTTGCTCACTTCGGACCAACCATGGCAATCTTCCGTAGGGGAGGCTGGCGTCCCGCCCCAAAGGCATTGCAGAACAGTTTCGATAAAGGGATTGAAGGTACCTAGCTGCACTTCTGCAAGACTCGGCCAGGCAGACCGACTGGTCCTTTTGCAGGAAAGACCTTCCTGAGACCTTCCTGAGCTGGCGCTAGACCGCACAGGGACGGAAGTGCACTGTGAATCTGCGTATCTGAGCGGCGACGAACTGGTGCCCCAGTGGTGGGAGCGCATCTGTCTGAGGCTGTACACTAGGGATGGGACTGGGGAGAATTTTGTCAGTGTACTTATTCAAGTACATGTAGATCTACGTGATGGCACAGTCATTATTTATACTGTACATGTACCACCGCCACTACACAATATTTCTACCCCTACTAAGTACTATTAGTTGTCAGGAACACAGGGAGACTGAAGGAGTGCATTGACGCTTGCTAGTGTCATGACCGGGGAGTGGGCCAGACATACTATCAGGATTCTGCAATTCCAGGTTCTTTACGGAAAGATACCAGGTGTCCAGATACCCATTCTTCACCTTCACCACACAAGAAGACCAAAGCTTCACTCTAGGACCAAGTTGTTCCAAGCACGAATCACAGAGAAGCAAGAACAACCCCCTATCGAAGCAAAGCATCGAGCACTGCTATTATGTCCTAGTAGCGTGCAAGCTGAAGGAGCGAAGGGCGCGAGCAGCCAGCCAGCAAAGCATGAATAGTGATATGTTTCCCAACGCTATTCATAGACGAGACACATCGACGCCACGGCAAACACTTGACAAAGATACATGTAGGAGCAGACGGAATACAATACAGATAGCAACACACGGACACGACACTAGTAGTAACACATTTCGTGAAGCCTCCACTCCTTTCCCCCTGCTGCAACTGTAGACGAGATGTGGAATGGCTGGCATGCCAAGTTTATGTCGGTTCTCGAAAGTCACGCTCCCCTGCGTGAAATCAGAATCTCCACCAGGAGGACTCCCCCGCCATGGTCCGACCGTGATCTATTCCAACTGAACATGCGCAAGAATAGACTTCATCGAAAGTGGCTACGAGATAAAACTGACGTGCATCTACATGAGGAGTACAAGCGAGCCCGTGCAGAAGCCTCAAATGCTTACCGGCGAAAACGCAATCAGTATTTCCAACAGCAGTGTCGTGATCACTCCTCCAACCTGCGGATGATGTGGTCCGTGATCAACTCTGTCACTAGCCATTCTCGTCAACATCATCAGCCAACGTGCGACATCACAGAAGTCTCGGATGCCTTCCACAGCATTGAACATGATCCGTCCCGTCCGGCGCAGCTCCAGATTCCCATTGGTCCACAGCCGCAAGGCTCAATGCTGACCTTCCAGTCAACCACCCCAGATGAGGTCAAGCACCTCCTGGAACGGATAAATCCCTGCAAAGCCACAGGCAATGATGGGATTCCTGGGTGTCTGCTACGTGCTTGCGCTGACCTGTTGGCTCCATCGCTTTCAGTGCTCTTCAGCTCATCGCTGAGGCATGGTGAAGTCCCTCTGGCTTTCAAACATGCTGTAATAAGCCCTCTCTTCAAAGCTGGCGATCCATCGGTAGCAGTAAATTATCGTCCTGTGTCGCTCCTGCCGATCGTATCCAAACTACTCGAGAAGATCGTCCAGAAGCAACTTGTTGAACATCTGGAGCGATCATGTGCCATACCACCGACTCAGTTTGCCTTCCGCCGTGAACACTCCACAGAGGACGCCCTAGTTGTAGCAACAGATGCCATCTTAAAGGCCCGGGACGACAAGTTGACCACAGGCGTCTGCCTAATCGACATATCAAAAGCCTTTGACAAGGTCAATCACAGCCAACTGGTCCGGGACCTATTCAATCTCGGCCTGGACATTGCCTCCCTTCGCTGGTTCTGCAGCTACTTAAGCGATCAAACCCAGCAAGTGCGCATTGGCCCCACCTACAGTGTAGCTGCTAAGTGCTCATCTGGTGTACCTCAGGGCTCGGTCCTAGGACCGATCCTGTTTAGCATGTACACCCGTGATGTCCCTGACATAGCCCATCCTGCTCCTTCTCTGTAATTTGCCGATGACATTGCCGTTCACTGCCACAGAAAATCAGTGCATCAGCCTGCCTATCAGGGGCCGTCACCAACGTCGCTGACTGGCTCAAGCATCGACATCTGCTTCTAAATGACAAGAAGAGCCAGGTCCTGTCAATTGTACCACAACGCAATGCGGGTCAGCATGTCGCTGTCCGCTGCAACCAGACAGAGCTTCCCCTGAGCCCAACAGCAAGGTACCTCGGCGTGATCCTTGACGCCGCTGTGAAGTGGGACCCCCATGTTGACGCGATGGCGAAGAAAGTTGTGCAGAAGATTGGAGCACTGTGGCGGTCCCGCAGATGTCTGAGCCTCAGTAGTCGCATCCAGTATGTGAAGTCAGTCATCATGCCTGACCTCCTATATGGGTCTAACGCCTTCTCTTCCTCCCTCAAGGTTTCGCAGCTTGATCGCCTTCAGGTCCTGCAGAACCGAGCGGCGAGAGCGGTTTGCCGCCTCACACCTCGGCTCAGCCTCTGCTCGAACGGATGTCCCTGTACAGAGTTCGCGAGTGTTACGCCCAGAAGCGGCTCGTCCTGGTGTGGCGCTGTGTCAATGGGAAAGCCAGCAGCGTCCTCCAGGACCTATTCTCACCATCAGCTGGCAGCACCACCCGGCACCAGGTTTCCAGGGGCCTCGCTGTCCCCTCGGCACAGTCAGAAGCCGGCAGATCTCGCCTGGCCTTTCAGGCAGCCTTGGCCTGGAACGCTCTCCCAAGGAGTGTAAGGGAGATCAAGGCTGCCCAGCAATTTAAGCTTGCCTCCATCCCCTACACCTTGCAATGAATGCTCTGTCTGACTTTTCCCGTCCACAGACCACGTCATTTACTCTTCTCTGCGTGCTTGTGCGCTTATGAACTCTTTGTGTTCCCTCTGTTGACGCTTCAAAATCGCTCTACTGAAATTCGCTTCCATAGAATTGGGCACCATTGCCCGTTTGGCCTTGCGAATTAAAATAAAAATCAACAACAACAACAGCAGTACAGTCATGTAGTACAATAATGGCCGAGGGTACTATACAGTCATGTAGCTGATGTCTCTACAGTACTACCGGTAGTACAGTAGCTGACGTCTCTACAGTACTAGTACAGTAGCTGGTGTACTCCATTTTAAAATTTAATGTTATCGTATCCGTTCCGAATGGGACTCAGACTGCATTACGCGAAGCTAATACAATGACTATGCACATGTACATACTAATAGTAATACTACTAGTAATAGTTAATACTCATAAAAAGGACACACTTCAGGCTCATTACAAAGTAATAGTTAAGTCTGTATTTCGATTCCTCCTGCGGTTCGATGCATGGCGTGTACAATCATGTACATGTAGTCTACACACACTCTGGAACCCAAGAACACGCACAAGACATGACAAAAGAAAACGACATTTTTACTTCGTCGAAAACTGAAAACTCGGACCGGAATGCTTGTCCTCCTAGCATGATGATCATCATCAGGGAGTCATGACAGCCTTTGCTTTTACTTAGTACATTTACGGACATGTACAAGTCATGTAGATCTGCCAGTACCCGGCTAGGCAGGTGCTGCTGCCATACGATCAAACGACTTACTGAGTACATGTACTTCAGTTACTTGTACTTGTTCGTCCTCGGGGTGCAAGGTTTCACAAGCGCGTGAAGGAACTAACCAACGATACTTAGCTGTTGTGAGGATACCCGAAAACTGACTTCTACTCCATTGTCACTTGTCTCGATACAGACGGCGGAATGCGTCACGCGTGAACTGTCATTGTTGCTGAGTGCACCAGAGCGAAATAAAAGCGATATCCCGATAGGCATTCCTACGGCTACAGTACAGTCGCTAGTCGTCTGCGCATACCGGGACTAGCGCTGGTCCAAATTTACGGACACATCTCCCACTCAGAATATACAGTGGAGTCATGCAATCCGTCTTTCTACTAATCTAGCACCAGGTTACCCAGTAGATTGTCCAATATCGGCTGATAAATCCCCTACCCCTGGCCTGGGTTTCGTGCAGATTACTTAGTATGCCATGGCCCGTGGGTGTTATTTCGAAAGTTCGTGTTCTGTGGCTATTGGCTGTGAGTAGTACACATGGTTTTTGCTTTGACTCTTACTTCATGGTGTTGTGAATAACACCGTTCTCAAGTAATATTTGCATTTCTCAAATTACTGTTTCTGCTGCTGCCACTACTCTTATTCTTCTCCGGATCATCTTGGATTTTCAATAACGTTCTTTGACTTCACAATCATTGCATTGCCTGCTTATATTGTTGTGTACACCCAGAGGTCAGCAGTCGTTTCGTTGTTCTTTCGACGACAATAGTGTACGAAATCAAGTCACTAACTGAAGTATTTTGACATCCACGTCCTGAAAAATAATTGCCACTACACTACAGACTCAAAAGAGTACAGTATGAAACTTCTACATCTAGAAGTTTTACTACTGCTTTACGGAGGTACAGCCTACAGGTACCACCGGTACAAGTACTGGACTGCGGACACAATCGGCAGCCACCAGTCGTGTGAGGAAGACTGGAGGGGAGAGGCTCAGCTCACGACTCGTCATGCCCAGATTAGCAAGAACGTAAAGTCACAATCATTGATCTTGGAAGGGGTCAATGACTCAATCATTATCTCCGGAGCCAAGCACGATACAACTCGTACAACAATGCAACTCTTATTGTAGCTGCTACAATCACAAACATGTTACCTGTGCCTTGCATGATACTAGCAGCAGTAGATTCTACCCTAGATTAGGCTAGAACTGGTGTCACATCAAGATGCGAGCCGTGATAACGCGGCATCATCCATGCAAGCGTGACGGCCAACAAGTCACAAAAAGACACAATGCACAGTCTGTCAGTCTGCCCCAGAGAAGCCGAGGCGTGAAAGCAATGAAGACCCCAGTACTACTGAAACTGGCAGTCTAGTAGCACAGTAGCTGTGCGGGCTTGCCACGCGCTCAAGTCACAGTGACTTCGCTTCCAATGCGGAGAAGTCATGACTGCATCATGCACGGTTCCAACATCTCACCAACGCAACACTCAGCAGCTACGTATGTAGACAGTAGATCTCCACTGCGCTTGTAGCTGGGCGGCGAGTAACTGCAAACAGGTGCATCACCAACCGTGTTCTGGCGGCCGCCTTCAAAGCAGCTTTTCAAACAGCCAGAACCTGCAGACTAGGATTTGTAGCTTTGTACTAAATCTTTGTAGGAACAGATGCGCGTTCCACGTTGCTTCACTCCAGCCTGTGGTCCTGTGTCAGTGGTATCAGTAGTACTAGTACTAGTCTAGAGTTGAACCGAGCGTAGATCATCCACGGCCACACAGCCTGTGCGGGACACTGCATTGATTTGGTACATCTGCATCTCCAGGTTCTCTCCCAAGCCTGTCCAAGGAGGAACGACCGCAGACTGTCACACTCCTGTTGTGTTGGTGCACTGATGTAATGACTGCGGACCGCGGCATCATGGTATCTGTGCATTATGCGTGCCTCATCCCAAGCAGAACGTCACAGTTTTACATCGACCAGGGCCAGGCTTCAGCTTATCCCGTTTAGACTGCATTCAATCTCTCTGTCTGAGCAGATCCCCTACCGCGCAGGCTAGGCTTGGTCATTCTGATATGAAGGTTTTGCCTTTTTGACTTTCGTGCTGCTGACTGAAAATTCGCATAATTATCATGGGAGTGCCCTCGCTGGTCTAACTGTGCGTGTACGTCTGCTGATGTTGGAGACCTACTCTAAAGCTACTAGTATGCTCAAACAGATGAAATGAGGTGCGAGGATCGGGTTGTCTTTACAAGAATCATGAAGTCTCCTGGCTATGACCACTGCGAGTACAAGTAGCGGAACTACTTGTTTATTGAGCTCAGCTGGGCTCGCTGCTAGTAAACACTGCCCTGGAACATCGTTAGATCAGGGGGATGTCGGAGAGCGATACGCCTTCGGGCGTGCTTGTAGTGGCGCTCGCTGAAGAAACGCTGAAAGCTGCACAGGTCCAGCACGAACTCATCCTGAGTCAGAACGAGACCATCGCACAACTTCGTAGAGATATTGACACGCTCACCCAGGAGAACACCGTTCTTCGTCGCTTCCTCAAGACTAAATCAGGATCTGACCCTGAGCTGACTGCCTTCCTTGGGGCCAATGGTCGTCCTCGTTCTAGCGATAGTTCGAGCAAGAAGCGAAACAGGTAAGGACTCAGATCGCGTAAATGTACCATGAACTGTGATGGGCTTTGTGCTCTACAAGATATCTACAGCTTGTACTTAGTACTTACAATTTAGTAGTTAGAAACTACTAGGATAGCTGCCCAGTACTGTGTCTATTGATTTTTCAACGGCCATCGACTTTCAACAAATGCCATGGTTGTAGTTAGCCGATACCCAGCGCCGATTTTACCCAACAGCCGAGTTTGCGGCGCGGAACGCTCCTTGATCCAATGCTTGTGACATTGGCTCCATGAAAACCTTTCTCTATTGGACGTGAGTGAATGGCTGCTTGGCACTGGTGAAGTGATTCGCCTGCCGGTGCGACGGTATTGGAGAGGCAGCAGTCTGCACGGGGATACTTCGTGACAATACGACTATGTGAAACTGCCGGAGAACAAGCAAGGGAAGCAAATCGGGACGTGTACAAACTGCGCAACAAACATAGCACGTATCGGGAAAGTGGAGCATCGGAGGATGACCATCTATGATCTAGGGATGAGGGAGGAAATTGCAGCGTTACACGGGAAGCACAGGCACACTGGCATGTCGTTTGTTACCTCCACTGCTCCAGCAGTGTTTTGCTTAGCTGTACAGCTGATGGTAGCCAATGTACATCTGTCAAACGCATCTTCCTGGTGTATAACAGAAGACCTGTGCCTGTGACTTGTGATTGCGGATAGGATCTAGGACTGATGTGATTTCGACTCACAGGAGTAGAGGTCATACGGAAAGGCTACACTAGACTAGAGATGGGGTGATCCGTTTGTGAGACATCCTTTGGTGATCAAGAGAAATTTCCCTGTCAACGCACACACCATGCACCAAACACACATTGCTATCTCTCAGTGATTGTCTGGAGGAGGGTGCAATCACAGCAGTGGGATCAGTTACAATCAGAACTGCATCTATCAATAGCACTTACTATCTTGCAGACTCTACAAGTGACTGGGAGTTACAATGGGAGCTGTTGCTCCATGTGTTCCGATGCCTTCACGGTGAGAATCTTGGCATTCCCCATGTGTTGTGTTTGTGAGTTTTGAGCTCCTGTCTTTCTTGTCCGTGACCATGGTGACGTGGTCTTGAGAAGAGGACACTGCATGCCGTAGACTTGGCCATCATGATGTCTGCTGGAAAACACACATGGATCTTGAAATCCGTAATGAGATTTATCGTAACCGCAGTGCATGTCAAACGGGTAGTTCTGGTTTCTGTGAGGGTGGGAGTGACCTCCCTGCCTTGTAATGTACCTGTGTGCGTGTGTGTGTGTGTGGGGGGGGGGGGGGGCATTGCTGACTTAGTCCTTCTCCAGTGTTGCGTTAGTTGCCACAAGTGTTCCTAATTGCACTCACTTATAAAATACCCATGTGGTGGGACACTAGGCAAAACGAGGTAGACTGCAAAAAGCCAACACGTTATAATACCCTAATACCCGTATGCGTTTCGTTTGAAGTTTTTTTGTTTGCGTTTGAAAATCTTTATTTTACACATGCATTCAATAACTGACAATAAGGCAAGCTGAATCGACATTTGTGTATACTTTATTCATGCAATGTAAAACGGTGGAGACAATGTGCAATAAAACGATGAAAGTGGGAAGAAATAGGGTTACTAGTACTGTCAGTTGACACTGGCATGTACATGTAAGGTGACAGGTGTGTGATGTCAGTATGACTATGACTATGTATGGTCATTTCCGACTGGATGGGTACGCGCGAGGGTGTCTGTTTACTGGAAACCTATTTTGTTCTTCTTCTTGTGATGTAACTCAGGACAGGGTATGAAACACACTCAGTATTAAGGTTTTCTTTGGCTCAACAGTGGCTGCTGAAACGCAGCGCGTATACATTTATGTGTAGCGCCGTGTGCTTGAAATGGATATCGGCTGTGCCCGTTGACTGAACTTGCGCTTGCGTGCGTGTGTGTGTGTATGTGTGTGTGTCTGTGTATATGTGTGTGTGTGTGTCTGTGCGTGTGCGTGCGTGTGTGTGTATGTGTATGTGTGTGTGTATGTGTGTCTGTGTATGTGCATGTGTGTGTGTGTGTCTGTGTGTATGCTTGGCTTTACCTCTGAGCGCAGGACTGTCTGCAAAGCTCCGGTCTCCGCTCCTCAGTGGCCCGATGCATACCGCCCTGCCTCCAGTCAGTCCATCGGCCTATCCAGTGACGTACTGAGAACTCCGACTGCCAGTACGAGTGGTCATGATACCAACGGTGGCGTTGGTAATGGGGGTTATGAGCAACGGCGACAGTCACTGGATGATGAGCAAGACATGCTAACACCGAGGTCTTCAGGCCACGACGCTGCAATTAATGCCTTCTCCTGTTCTTCGTCGTCCTCTGGCGGTACTCTCGGCGACATGGCGGAGGAAGGTGCTCCACGCAAGGCGGGCACTAAGCGGAGGACTAGTAGATCGTTTGATGACCACGCCTTGGTCCAGCGAGGTGAGTTCGTGTTCTGTTTCGTGATGGGGGACTATCACCGTTTAGGATTGCATCTTTTTGTTATGGCCATAGCCCCAATCTTCATGACATGCTCACGCACACGAGCACGCATTAGTTCCAGATCCCCCCCCCCCTCCCCATACGCGCACACACATGTGAGTGTGCATGCGCACATACATGCCCACTCACACATGACCTACAATGCAGCTGGGATGGGTTGAGGAACAAGGCATTGTAAGCCATGAACAAATTGCAGATGTGGCGAGTGACATACAACCTCATGGATAACACCAATCTGTGTGCACCGCAAAGCCTCCGCTTGTTCACTGCTGGAACTGTAGTTGGGTCCATGTCCTGTTTGTATCCTATTGTGTATGTGTGCTACTGTAGACAAGATTTATCTCATACATACTTCGAAGTATACTAGTTTGTATCAAGCTTCATGTATCAGCCAGTATCGCCCCTGTACTCACTCATACTTGGGCAGTAAATCATACTTTAGTTCTGCATGTATAATGATATTGGTCCTGTTACGTATCTCTTTGTGTTCCACAGCGTCGCCGAAACATGTTTCGCAAAAGCCCCAGCCGTCCTCGGCCACTGGTGGCAATGGAGCTTCAGCGCGTCGCCTGTTGCACGGCTCAGCTGCACCTCTGTACGCACCAAGCGTCGAACGTACCTTGCTCGGCCTGTCGTTTGAGCTGGAAGTGCGCGTCCAGGAGCAGATCATACATGACATATGTCGCTACTTCAATCACAACGTTCCACGCTGCCAGCGTGCAGCGAGGACTATTCAGAAGTACTACAGGACCTATTGCCTGGCAAAGCGCGTGCACATTCTACGTAGCGCTCGCCGTTCAGGTACGTTTCGCCGCTCATCCGATACGGAGGCTGCCACTATTATTCCCAATCTGAAACACCTTCAATCACTGCATCAAGCAGCTATCAAAACGTCCCCTCCTGTAGTTCCTCAGCTGATTACCGAGGAAGACGACGAGTCACTCACATCCGAACACGTGACACAGTGTTTTGATTTTGACGAGGAAACGCTCAGTCGAGAGACTGACTCACCCCCGCCCGGGTACACTGCGGATTTCTCCAGCATGTCGTCCAGCGTCTCTTCCAGTGTATCCTCTTCCCTGGGTTACGACTCCCCGTTGTGTCCTGGAGCTGATGCTCATGACCCTGGACAGTACCTCGGCGTCAGAGATGCCAAGTGTCGCGTTGACGCTCCGACAACCGCTGCTCCACCAGCCTACCTCCCGCCAGCTGGTCTGATGGGCTCGCCGGCACTGCCAAATGGCACGTCATCCAACTATGACCTTCAGCGTCGAGCCAACGATCCTTCGCCACTGGTGGCACGGCCTCCTGGCAGTGAGCAGACCCGGCAGAATTTAATTGAACCACCGCCACCAAGGGATCGAAGGAACAGTGTGTACTACGAAGTTCGCCCTCCAGCAACTCCAACAGCGCCGGGGCAGGAAAGCGGAGAAACGAAGGCACGCAAGCAGCGGAGGCTACGCATTGGTATTACACACTTCAACCGGTACGCTTGTGTAACTGCCTGTTTGACTTTTAAGGAATAAACCTGGCTGGCATATAATTTACACTGCAGATAACCCAGCGCAGCCTTAACCGGGATTCACAGAAGCTTTTTTTGCGATGCGACAGCCGCGAAACCGGGAAATCCCCAAATCGCACCCATCGCGGACCCCACGCAACTGCCGCAACAGGGCCATCGCGGAAGTTGAGCTTGTTGCTCAACTTTTGCGATGCGACAAGCGATTTGGCGTACGATGTTCGCCTTTTCTACAGCAAAGTTGTACAAAGGTTCAAGAGTTGAGTTGCCTATAAATTTGTACAAGTTGTACCAAACCGCACGAATACCATGGTGACATACCCAAATCAGGAAGACTTTGTCGCATCGCTGACTTCTTCTGTGAATGGTATTTCGGGAGTTTGCATCGCACACGTCCATCGCAGATCGCGTCGCATCGCGTGTCGCATCGCAAAAAAGCTTCTGTGAATCCCGCTTCAGACTTTTCAGCTATCCTTCTATACTGCATGGAAGTGACTTTCATTGTGCCGGATTGTTTGCCAACTCTAAACCAGTGACACGAACAACAAACGAATCTGACTCACGAATGCCTCATTTGGAGAGACGAGACTGCTGACAGAAACGGGCAAAATGAGGACAGTCATGGAATGTTGTGTGCTGCTGATCTATGTATTGCGTTGTTCTGTTACGCTGCTTGGTGCCCACAGAAAACCGCCGAAGGGCATATCCTATCTCACTTCCAAGCGCCTGCTCTCACCTGAGCCACGCGACATAGCTCTGTTCTTGAAGCGGCAGGGCGGTCTGAGTCGTAAGATGGTCGGCGAGTACCTTGGCACTCTTCAGAATCCGCTTTGCCAGTCGGTGTTACGGTACGTCACTGCATGTCGTATGCAATCGCTCAACTTTAACCTGCTTCAGCATGTTTAGATCTAGATCAATCGAGTCCTGCTTGTATTTCCACAACGGGATGGCGGAGTCATGTTTTTTAAGTTGCCCAGTTATGGACCACGTGTGGACATTTTTCAGAGTTAGAATACTCCGTACCGTCGGAAGGCTGCTATCTTTCGTGACATTCATGATTTGTTATTAATTTTGCAGTCCCAGGAACTCCCAAACCAACAATTTCTGAATCAAGTACTTCACCATCCCGCACCCTTTCCAAGTTTCATACCAGTGTTCTGTTTTCTTTTGTGTCTACTCGGTTTGCAGTGAGTTTGTCAGTTCGTTCAAGTTTGAGGGTTTTACATTCGTGCAGGCGTTGCGCAAGTTCCTAGGTACTTTTCAGATTCCCGTAAGTCCCAGCTGTCATGCAGCTTAATTCCTCATTCTTGGTGTCTTGAGTATATGAAATGTGGATTTACCGTAAAACCTGCCAAGGCGACTACCTGCCCCCAGCAGAGCCGGACCACTACAAGTAGGACCAGGGGATGTTTTTTTGAAACTTTTTTCCCAGTCAAATGACCCTGGATATGGAGACCACCTGTGGTCCGCTTCCATAAGGCCCCTTAATCACTGTAGAGACAGGTTTGACTGTGCATGAATGGCAGCCTGACAGACAGGCAGTAAGATCGATGCAGCTATGTGATGTTAGTCTCATTGATGTCGCATATAGATTCCTTTAAAGGGCGGTTCGTGAATATGCACTGCATGCCTTTGGGCCACTGTAAGAGTTAACTGACAACTTCACCCAGGCACAATAACAATTTACGAGCCATGTTAGACGGTAGAATACAATTCGTATCTTGCTTACAATTATTGACCCGTGAGTGAGATCTCCAATGCGAGTCGTAACATTTGGATATAAGGTGGTATTGCCGTATACATCAAAAGTGCTTTGAGTTTGAGTGCAGGTGATACCCGCCATACTGAGATATGCAAGGTTACTACGAGCTGTAGCTACTGTAGCTACTGTTGCTGCTGCTGCTGCTACTGCTGCTACTCAACGGTTATCCGAGGTTAGCTGTAGCTGCTGCTGCTCAACGGTCATCCGAGGTTAGCTGTAGCTGCTGCTGCTATTCAACGGTTATCCGAGGTTAGCTGTAGCTGCTGCTGCTGCTACTGCTGCTACTCAACGGTTATATTCTTGTTGCTATTGTCATTGTGGGTCTTGTTCTTCGTCTTGTCGGTTCGTTTTGCAGGGTGAAGCGCAGAAAATCGAGAAGATACTGGAGGTATGGACTGTGTGTGTGTGTGTGTGTGTGTGTGTGTGTGTGTGTGTGTGTGTGTGTGTATGTGTGTATGCACGCATGTGCGTACATGCAAGTATACCATTATGATGTGTGTGAGTCCCATTATAATACCCATGCAAGTTATTATAATACCCATGCAAGTTATTATAATACCCATGCAAGTTCTGTTGGCATGATTCTTCTCCGTGGCAATGCCGGTGAGTCTCCCATCACATCTTTTGAGAAGTAAAAAAAGGTCTCTCTCTCACTCCCTCTCTCCCTCTTTCTCACTCTCCCCCCCCCCCCCCCCCTCTCTCTCTCTCTCTCTCTTTCTCTCTGTACAGCTGTTTGCTGATAGGTATGCGTCGTGCAACTCTGTGGAAACGTCGGTCAACCCTGACACATGCTTCATCCTTGCCTTCTCCACCATCATGCTGAACACGGACTTACACAACGCCAGCGTCAAAAAGCACATGACCAAGGATGAGTTTATCCGTAACAACCGCGGCATCGACGATGGGAAGGACCTGCCAACAGACTTCCTGTCAGCCATTTATGATGATATTTCAGAGGTATGTGGCTGTGCTATGGTATGGATCTGCAAGCTAGGGTTGAACTGACTGCATCACTCATCGTTTGTTGCATGGTCCATAAGTCATGTTTAGTGGATGTACAAGCTAGGGTTGAACTGACTCCATCGGCACTCATCGTTTGTTGCATCGCCCATAAGTCATGTTTAGTGGACACACCGCTACTAACACCATGTAGGGAGTTTGTACCCCAACCACCATGGAGTATACTGATCCAGCCTGGCATATACCTACTTCTAGCTGCAAAATGCAAACACTAGATTTCGTGTCTACAAGTACACTAATTGTTGTTGTTGTTCTCTTCCATTCTATGTAGGCATGTGCACTTTCATGACAAAATTATGACAGATTGAATTTCGTATGCATCACTTGTTTACAGAGGGAGTTTGCTACGCCGAAGGATCATGTGCTCCAAGTGCTTAGCCTTCAAAAGAGCATCGTTGGCCATTGCCCGGTGAGCTATCTAATACAGCATGGGTCCTCGCCCCCTCTCCCTCATCCCCATTTGCCACATGTGCATTTGTGTACTTGCCACGGTCTGACCGGATAATACCTTCCTGACATGAATTCTGCACCACTGCTCCTCAGGATTACAGCTGATTAACAAAATGCTTGTCGTTGCCCATTTTGCTGTGAGGGTACATGTGCAATGCTTCGACGGAATTTTAATTTCCGTGCCAATATCCAAACAACCAAAGTGTGTCTTTGCTTGTGTGCTGTGTGTCCTGCGTACATGTAGTTGCTTGCGTTACCGCATCGTCAGCTTGTTCACGTTGTACGGCTCTACGAGGTGTTGGACCGTGACCGCAAGCAGCCGCCAAACGCGCACTCCCGCTTCCTCTTCCTCTTCAACGACATGCTCCTGGTGGCAAAGTACGCGCCGAAGAAGAGCCTGAACACAACCTATCTGTACAAGACATGCTATCAATTGATTGATATCAAGGCTGAAGAGTTCTCCAACTCTTACTATAAGTTTGGCATCGCCCTGAAGACAGTGTTTGACGAGAAGGTTGTGGCCTGCTTCAACGGCGAGAAGGAGTCCATGACTCGCAAGTTTTCCTGTGACCTGAAAGAAGTGCTGCTGGAGATCAATGAGATGGAGCAGGAGCGACTGCTGGACATTGACGAACTGGCTCAGCGTGGCGGCCCGAGCAAGGGCAACATGTCCCCGGACGTCACTCGCCGGCGTGTCAGTGCGCCGAAATGGCAGAAGAACGGCAGGGCTGGAGCGGTGGCGGAGAGTCCCGACGGTGGCAAGGGTGATGTGCTGCGTGCCCGATCTCAAACCTTGCCGCCCGGCCAGAAGTCCAAGAGTCCGTTCTCATCCCCCTCGGTAAGTTAGATCATTGAACAGCTTTATTAGTTTGAGGTTCGGCCTTCGATGTGGCATATATGTATATTTGGGGCTGCTACTTGCTGTAATTCATAGCAGTGCAGTGCATTGGAAGCGGCGTTTATGTTGAAGGTTCCTCGAGTTTGAAGCTATCAGAGTGAATGTTATGCATGCCAGAGGCTCATCCCAGTGTGCTTCGATCTTGTCACAAGTATGCACCACACCTTTCTGTTTTATGCTCACACATCCTATGTAGGATCAGGCAAGTATATAGGTGTAACTGTTTACTTAGCATGGTGGTGGCGGCAGCAGCTGTGCCGTTAGCTGTGGTAGCGGTGGTGTGTGTGTGGGTGGGTGGGTGCACGTATGTGTGTGTGTGTGTGTGCGCGCGCACGCACGAGCATGTGCCGATAAGCCTGTGCTAGAATTGTGTTTGCACCCTAGATAGCATGTGAGGTCGAGTGCGTGTTCACTGCCATTCTGTAACTTTGGTTCCTGTCTACTCCGTTGAAGTACAAAGACAGCTTCAGACTACATGTAGTTCCCCGGCATTCTTCTAGCACAAGCACCACGGACATTGTACATTGGACGTACATTGTATGTAGCTGGTATCTAACTTACCTGTGCTTGTGTAGGCTGCTTGCTCACGTTACAGTGCACACACTGAGCGTGGCCTTCAAGCTGCACGTCGGCTAACTGTGTGAACGATTGTCTGTTCTCTGCAGCCCGACTCCGGTGAAGGTGCGCATGAAGCCAGTCGCGGCACAAACATCTTCGGCTCTCTGAAAGGCCGCTCCAAGAAGAAGAAGATATCCGTACAGAACATGCCCTTCGGTAACAGTGGTAGCTAGGCACATTCGGTCTGAAAGAATCAATTGACATGTAAGATTTGCCCTGTAGCGATGTAACGAGTAGCCGCCAGCAGTAACCAGTCCGTCAAAAATGAACTTTTCTGTAGTTGTGTACTACCAGTAACATATACAGTACACACAATGACTTGATTTCTGTTGGATTAGGGTAAAAGCAGTTGTTCAAAGTTTGCATAATGACGTAGAATATTGTTTTAAGTAAGCCCGTCTTTTTTTAATTTTTTTGTCAAACAAATCCAAATAAACATGCATGTGCCTACCGAGTAATGTCGGTATCGCTACTCCGCAGCTTGCTTCCCACGTAAAATGAATCGTGCTTATTCTTTCGAGTTAACTGACGCAATGTGTAATCGTAATGCCCATGAAATCCAAGACATCCCGCAGTTCTTCTCGTGAATGCTTGCCTCAATATTTTACTTGATATCGACCTCAAGCCGCAGGCAAGATGCTGGCGCATGTTGCACTGTTCCTTTCGGCAATCACTATGATCGGACACGGTCCTGTAATACTTGTCTAGAGTTCGGCTGTAAACAGTGGACAATATATATTTGTGAGAAATCATTCCTGTTTCTTTCACCATAATTTTGCCCATGTACCCTCTAACCTTGACCTCAGCTACTTACTACCGGTATGCCAGCAGAATCTGATAAATGGTTGTATTCTACTACCATACAAAATGCAAATATTCATCATAACATTACTACATGTAGTAAACCATAATTATCGTGCTGCTCGCAAGGTGGTACTGGCATCGGGGATCTGACCCTGCAATCTGCCACGGTGTGTGTGTGTGCGTGTGTTTGTGCATGTGCGTGTGCAGGCACACATTTTTTTTACTGAATACCACAGAACCATCAGATGCTGCACAGCGGGGGCGGTGGCATATTGGATGGAAGTGGGGGCGGGGCAAAACACATGTGTTTATGCTGTCTCCCCCCCAAGCAGTTTTAATACTTTGTTTTGATTTCGGTCCAAGATGATCATGTCTTTTCCCGATTGAAATTCCATGCGCTTGGAAACATTGAGAGCCGTGTTCTCTGCTGAAACCAATCACGCTTGCGCTAGGGCATGCGTGGGGAAGTCCCACTGGGGAAGCTCGAGATTGCTATTACTAGTATTACGGAGATCAAGAGAGTAGACCTACACTATCCATGCTGTTATACGCTTGCTAACATGCAAGCTGCGCTTCTCCAGGTTTTATGTAAGGTGTCAGCAGGATACTGTAGAAAGTAAAATCCTGCATCATTGAGTGACTGTCGGAGCAGGTCCAGCCGCGGCAGGGCCAGGCACGAGCCGGACAACATTCTGGACGACTTTTGTTGTTCCTCAGTCACCCACCGAAATTTCTTGGGGTTCTTTTTAAAAAACATATTTTTACCATGGCATGCAGGGGTAGCAAATGTCTTCAAAAGGCACGATTTTGCTTGACTTCTTCTTTCTCTACAACGCTCGTCGGGGAAGCTGGGCCATGCGGCATGGTTGCGCGGTAGCTTCAAAGTGGGGCTGAGCGAGCGACGTAGCAGTCGATCGTTGGGGGAATCTAATTTCCAATCCAAGTCGGTTAGTCCCTGCGTCCCGGGCCTCCGGACTAGACAGTATCAGCCTGGTCCATCATGCACGGTCAACGTTTCGGACGATTCCCCTCTCGATCCGCTGGGACATGCGGTGACCCTGTGGATTCTCCGCGTGGCTTGGCTGCTGGCACCGCCGTGACCGGTGCCAGACGATGGCTGACATACCTTCGATCTTTGGTCCATACATAGACCATGTAGACCATGGTAGACGCCAGGGCCAATGATTGACAAGCATGCTTGAACGGCCAGTGATGGACTGATGTCCAGGGAAGGACCAGCGCTAGCGGGAAGGTAGTACAACTATGCTGCATCTCAGACCGATTACAGTACGAGAACTACTCAATAGATCCGTTTCTAAACACATCAGTCATCATGGCCATCAGTAGTAGATGATCAGTTTCCCCACGTCTGGGACTCCACCCTTGTGTTTGCAAACCACGGATCGTGGTGACAGGGGGAATGAACAACTATTCCCCCCTGTCATGATTAATTTTATAGTGAAAACAATCTGAGTGTGAGAGTCAGCAAGGCGGTTGAACACTGCTAACAGTTCCAGCCATCATCGATTCGTCATCTTGAACTACACTACAGTGTACTATTACAACAGTACAGCCTGGTCAGTAACTACTTCTTCGGTGTCGTCATTGAGTGGATGTCTTCAACGTTCAGGCTGGCAGACTTCTAGCTCGTGAGTAAACACAACGTGAAAATAAATCTGACAAGTTAGTTGCTCACTGTGACTTCATAGACCATTGCGGCATAGGAAGACAAGTGCCTTGGCTATGGTGCACCGTGTTGGTCTACACGGGTGTACCGATGGAGCAACATGAACATTACTTTCTCCACCTTTCGCTCGAAGGGTCACCACGGGGCGGTCGCGTCCGCAGCCAGCGCATCGTGATCCGGATGGCCGGTCTTCCTTTTCGAGCGAGGTGAAGCCGAGAAGCGTGTGTTGCCTCTACTTCTTGTGGTGTTCTGGCTACAGAATTTCTAGCTCTGCCACCTCGCCAGAAACAGAATCGTGGAATCAGTGAACGGAGTAAGCAGGTTACGGAAGTGCGCGGACTGATCAGGTCACATAATTATCTTGTTCGTCGCTGGGTACCGGATAAGACTCGTCGACAGTTGACCAAGCCAGAGTACAGTGGTTCAGTAGTGGCATCGCTCCGCTATGGTTTTGATGCAAGGTTACCTGAGGGTTGTGGAGGACAACTATTCACTCCCTGCGGAAGATCCAGAGGGTGATGATGCTCCAAATGACGTTGTATGTACACACTGGTTTGAGCTGCATTGGGCGCAGGAAAACAACAAAGTGGTACCACGGCCCACAATAACCTGGTTCACAGGAAAACAAGGTGATCGACAACAATTGGGTAAGCAACACTTTATCTCATTGAATTGTAAATTGATTTTGTTGCCTCAATGAATTGCTGAAGTCCGTGTACGTGTGCATGGCATGGTGTGCGCGTGCGAGTACATGCACACACACATGCGCGCGCTCGCGCACACGCACACACACCTTTGACCTTTTGACGCCCATCGCCAGAGGCGATGATAGCAATGCTACGGCAGAAGCCATAGCAACTTGTGCTGGGATTGCACCATTCAACAGCTTGCAAGGCTGAAGAATTGACCGTCACTATTCAGCCTGGTCTACACCATACAGCTATTCGAAGTGACTTTTTCTGGCCAGTGAATCCCTATTTTTGGTATTTTCATTTTTTTGGCCCCGCACACACATCACACCACATACTCCGGCATGCACTGGCTGTTGGTAACCACCCCGCGCGCACGCACACACACACACACACACACACACACACACACACACACACACACACACACACACACACATGCATACACACACACACACGTGCATATCCACACATACCACACACACACACACACACACACACACACACACACACACACACACACACACACACACACACACACACACACACACGACGCCCATCGCCAGAGGTGATGATAGCCATGCTACAGCAGAAGCCATAGCAACTTGTGCTGGGATTGCACCATTCAACAGCTTGCAAGGCTGAAGAATTGGCCGCCACTATTCAGCCTGGTCTACACCACACAGCTATGAAGTGGCTTTTTCTGGCCAGTGAATCCCAAATACACACATACACACACACATACACACACATACATAGACACACATACACACACACACACACACACACACACACACACACACACACACACACACACACATACACACACATCAGACCTCAGACCTCAGACATGCCCATCGCGTAAGCGATGATAGCGAACAGCTATGTTAGACATAGCACCTTGTGCTGGGATTACACCATTCAACACACACACATACATACACACACACACACATGCATACACACACACACACACAATGCGCAAAGGAATGTATTTTGGAAAAGGGCCTCTTTGTAAATGTCGGTCAGTATGGCTGGACTGTATACTTTGTCTTGGGGGAAGGGGGAGAGACATGGGGAAGTAGCCATACAGGGGTGCGAGAACGCCTCTGGGCATGGGGAGTACAGCTAGCTCGCTCAACTCGACTTGAGTGACGGTAACCCACACCTTGATCAGTTGAGCTGCGTCACAGGTATTTTGCAGTCAGATGTGCGACCGCGTGGGACTCGAACCAGCGACCTCTTAGTCTTAGTTCGCAGGCAAGTGCAACACAGAATACAATGTACTGTACTACCGGGGAGCCTACACCTACATAATAATATTATTACACACTGTCGTGAATTCCAGCAGAAATCCAAGGGAGTAATAATATTATTATAATATATTCCAATGTACCCACTGCTCAGTGTCAGCAGTCAAACCACATGTCCTACACGATGTGCTACAAATGTCACCAAGGTTTCGATCGTGACCTAGCCACAGAGTGAAACAACTAAAGCTGCTTTGTTGGCAACATAAACACACACACACACACCTGGCATTATGGCGTTAAACATATGCCTGCCCACACACGCTCTCTAGGCTGCAAAGTTATTCTAGCACAGAGCTCTCCTTCTCACCACCACCACCAACATCAGGATACCACCAGCCATGCATCGACTAGGCGCCAGGCACGAACTAATGTTGGTGGTGGTGGTGAGAAGGAGAGCTCTGTGCTTGAATAACTTTGCAGCCTAGAGAGCATGTGTGGGCAGGCGTGTGTTTAGTACTGTTTACAGCCATATTGCCAGGGGTGTGTTTACCACCATATTTATCAACCATAAGTAAAGCTACATTGGTGTCTTCAACTTCAATCTCCCGAGTCAAGTTCCGTGTAAAGACAGCCAAGAAGAAGATTGCCTGATGAGCGCAGCGGGGACGAAACGTATGTCGCAATCGAGCTATGGCGTTGCTGTGTCATCTGCTTTGTGCCATGCACTACCTGGTGTACCAGCCTGCTATGTCGGATACCGCCAACCATGCATCGATCAGGCGCGAACTGATGATCATGGGTGGTGGTGGTGAGAAGGAGAGCTCTGTGCTAGAATAACTGTGCAGCCTAAGAGAGTGTGTGTGGGCAGGCGTGTGTTTACCGTCATACTGCCAGGTGTGTGTCATTTACCACCATATTTGTCAACCACAAGTACAGCTGCATTGGTGTCTTCAACTTCATTCTACCTGTTACAAGTACTTTCTTACATTATAACTGAAAATATCCCAACTCACACCTGTCAGGGGCGTAGGAGGGGTTTTGGAAGTGGTACGACCAAAGGTCGGCGCGGCCGAAGACCATTTTGGAGGGGGTCCGGGGACGTCCCCCGGGAAATTTTTGTAAAAAAGACACAAAATCCTGCGTTCTAGGAACTTCTGGCACAGTTTATAAGTCATAGAATTATATCACGGGCAGAAGAGACGTGCATGCATGGACATGCACAGATGCATGGCAGATCTACGAGTACGAGTCTAGAAAAAGGTCAAAGTCTGATGCGCATATATGCATCGATGGATCCTGATTTTTTTATTACAGTTTTGCACGTTCCGGACGGACCACACTTTTCGAAAAGTGGTACGGCCATGGTCGTACCAGTCGTAGCGGGTGCTACGCCCCTGCCTGTAGTACGTCACTTACAAAATGTAAGTGCACATCGCATCCCAATCCCTCTTTTGTGCTGCTGTGACTTGTTGCCTGTAGGAACTATTCCTCTCACGGATACGGGGATCAAAGTAGCGAGTCCCAAGCCTGGTTGTTTGTCAGTGAGCCGTGTTTCGGCAGAGGAACCGCTTCTTGTTCTCAGCGGATGGAGCAACGTTACCGTAGAGAACTGGAGGAAAGCTATCAATGTCGCAGGTGAGTGGCCTACGACCATTTTTAAAACAGTTTCATCATTTGCAGTCTCCGTATGGGCTGTCCCTCGAGTACACTCATAAAAAACGATGATATCCTAGCTTTTGGCCATAAATAGGTCAAATTTTGAGTTTCTCCACGGTTTCTTTTTGCAATCTCTCATGGAATGCTCTTCCAATTATGTTTCTGAAATCTATTTCTCCAAAAAGCAAGCTATGGTAAGAACAGAATTTCGGCTAGGTTTTGCCCCAAGAGCACTGAATTAGTGAAAAAACATGATAAACTAGGCCGTTTCACTCCACTTGCAACAGTACATTGAGCGGTCCGAACCCCAGTTGAGGCACCTACATTTATAAGGGTCCTTTTCGGACCCTTTTCAAGTTTCAAATTCCGTGGCACTGCACCGTTAACGAAAAAATCACGAAAAAGTCACCAAATACGGTAGCTCGCCAGAGCCAGCTCTCACCATTTTATGAATGGACTGGATTTATGTAGGACTGAAATCAAGTTGTTGTTGTAACTACTATAGTACCTAATAAACCATACACTTATAAAACAGAGAGGTTCCAGGCTGTCCAATAGAGTGCTCAATACCGAAAGGCAGAGCTAGTTCAAACAGGAAAACTGTTTTCTGATGATCGTGTAGTGCGTGAAACTCGGAGTAAAAACACTTTTTTTTCATTCTCTTGGATCTAAAAACGATAGTCTTACAAAGATCCCCCCCTCCCCCCCCCCCCCCCTTCCAAACCAACCATTCACACACAGCCATGGTGAAACAGTTGCCGTTACCACCGCGGCTATGCAGTTGTGTGTGAACACAACCGGCTTGGACATGTTTTGCTCGTGCCAGGCCAGGCTACCACCATGCCGTGCCAGGCCAGGCTACCACCATGCCTGAATATTTTAGAGAGCATCACTGTCAGACCAGTAATATTACTGTTATGAACCCTCTGAGATTCTCTAAATTGTCAGGATCGTACGACCACACGGCAAGAGGACAACTCTTTTCCTTCACACAGTATATTTCACTTCATCTGATAATTAAACAATGAACACTAATAACACCAGCTATTTATAGCATGCAAAAACAGCGTACATGCAAAACATAAGCAGATAAAACTGGACATAACAGCGTATACAGCAAAACGCACACAACGCATATAGCGTATGCCATGCAGCAACATCAGCGGTACGGCGGAGTCGAAATACAACATTTCAACGAATACAATGCCATAAGCGCGAAGGCCTTTCCCAATTGAGAACTGGTGGTTTACAACATTCTCCCCACCAAAGGGCTTCTCACCGCCGTACAACAATGCACACAAGTCAAAAACGATCCGGGGCTCTGACTACGCGCCCAGAACGCGTCATCTCCTGCTGCCGTGGTGGTGGTAACGGTGCTGGCGGTTCATACGCTGGCTGCTGAGGGACGATAGCAGGTTGAGCGGTATCGGCAAGCCCAGGAGCCACGTCCTGTGACGATACCTCTAACGGCACTAACCTTTGGATCGGCCTCAACAGGGTACTGGTACTCAACTTAACCTTGGCAACACGACGCTTACCATCTCGACCAGGGAATAACTCGATGATCCGTCCCAAACGCCAGAACTGTTTGCGCTTGGTATCATCGAGAGCAAAGACAACATCACCCACAGCTAAAGGGCGCGACATGGTCTGTTGGTGTTTGTTCAGCTGACTTAGGTACTCCACCTCCCAACGATTCTTGACATGCTCCAGTGTCCGACTGAGGTAACGCAATCTCGATGACATCTGCGCAGCGTCCAGGGTACCTGCTGGCTTCTCTGACGACATCCAGATGTCACCCATCATCATTGCAGGGGTTACTGGTGGCTCATCCAGGCTATCAGACACATAAGTTAGCGGACGACTATTCACCACTGCTTCAACCTCATACAAGAGGGTCTCAAGCTCCTGGACCTTCAGAAACGCTGTTCCCATTACCTTTTTCAAGGCACTCTTCACTGTACCAACCATTCGCTCATAGAAGCCTCCATGCCATGGTGCAGCTGGAGGATTGAACATCCATGGCACACCCAGTTTGTCAGATGCCGCCTTGAACGTTGTAGCGTTGTCAGACCTGATCCGAGACGGCAAACTACGTCTCGCGACACACTTCCGAAATGCCATCAAGAATGACTCGGTACTTAAACTATCGACCACCTCCAAGTGAACTGCTCTGGTGGTGGCACACACAAACAATGCTATCCATACCTTCGGAGATGACTCACCACGGCGCACGTACAACGGACCAGCATAGTCGATGCCGGTAGTTGCGAACGGCCTCTCGTGAACAACTCGGTCTTCCGGCAGCGGCGGGCAGACTTCTGAGGCAGCCTTAGCCTTGTAGCGGCGGCATGTAACACATCGCTGAGTAATGTTGCGTAGCGCTCGTCGACCACCGATAATCCAGAATTTCTGACGGATGAACGACAAGACTCCTTCTACACCTTGGTGCATCCTTTCAACATGCATTTTCTCCAACAGCAACTCGGTCAGATGATGTTTGCCTAACAGGACTGGGTGCTTGGCTCCATACGCCAACTCGCTGTGCTGAAGTCGTCCCCCGGCTCTGAGCACTCCATGCTCATCCAGAAACGGTGCAAGCTGATACACCTTCGACCCAGGCTTCACTGGTTGACCTTGCTTGATCAGCTCAAGATCCTCAGCGAAACATGCGGCTTGAACGATGCGGTACAATACGTTGTCTGCTGCAAAATAGAGTTCAGCACGAGGCTCAGTGTGCTTCCACTGCAACATCCGAGTCACCATGCCCTGTGCCCTCGACCATTTACTGAATCGGAGCCACCATTCCTTATCAGATTCTCGACTACAGGTGGTGGCTGACACTCGTACTTCTACACTGGACTCATCTGTAGCTGCGGTTGAGGACGCGGTGGGCCAGTCATTGGGCTCCGTGATCCAGGTTGGTCCGCCCCTCCAGAACGGACTACGGATCTGCTGTGCACTACTCCCACGCGACGGTAAATCTGCTGGGTTGTGAAGGCCTGGGCAATGGTTCCACACAATGCCGACCTTCTTCGATATCTCTTGGACTTGACTGACGCGGTTAGCCACAAATGTTTTCCATTTGTACGATGGATTACTGATCCAATGAACGGTAGTGAGACTGTCAGTCCAGCCATAGACTTGCGTGACGGTCACACGCAGCTCCTTCACCACAAACTCAGCGTAGCGAGCCGCTAGACATACTGCTTGTAACTCAAGGCGGGCTAACGTGGGTGGAGACACGGGTACCACTTTGGCCTTGGCAAATACCAAGTGCGACTGTCCATTGACGACTGCATACAAACAACATCCAAACGCTTTCTCACTGGCATCGGCGAAGGCATGAAGCGCAATCGGCGTGTCAAGATTGCAGCAAATCCAACGTGGTATGTCAATGCTCACCACTTCGGCCAACTCTCCCCACCATTGCGCGCATGCGGCTGCGATGCCATCAGGCAGCTTATCATCCCAGTCGCCTCCAACTTTCCAGGCTTGCTGTAGCAGTATCTTTCCGGGCACAACTGCCGGTGCTGCTAGACCTAGCGGATCAAACACTGACGCAACACACTTGAGGAGGGATCGCCGGGTCCAAACAGACGGCCTATCGGACTCGCCTAGCGCTGCTATGCTGAGCAAGTCACCACTGGTTTTCCATTTCAGACCGAGAACTTTATCTCCGGCCTCTGGATCGCACGGGATTTCGTTGCCTCGCCACTTGCGTAACTCCATGCCAGCATCCGTAAGCACACGCACGCTGAACTCTTGCATCTCCTTAGCTTCCGAGGCATTTGAGACACTAGAGACCAAATCGTCAACGTAGAAACTCGTGAGCAAGAGATCAATACGATCTCGCTCTTTGGGTGCAGACAACGCCCGTAGCTCCTTCAAGTGATGCTGAATCACCGCAGTAAGCATGTATGGCGAGCAGTTTACGCCAAATGGCAGTTTCGTTAGCCTCCAGGTTAACAGTTCATCGCTGTCGCTTCGACCGGGCCACAAGAAACGCAGGTACGGACGGTCTTCGGGATTAACCGCGACCATGAAGAAAGCCTTGCGGATGTCCGCTTGCAGCGCGCTCTTATATTCACGGAACCGTAATAGCATACCTGCGAGACTCGGCAATAGCGACGGTCCAGGGTCAACCATGTCGTTCAACGACTTGCCATCTGGCGCCGTCGCCGAGGCATTGAACACCACTCTTAACTTCGTGGTTGCAGCGTGCTCGCGGAACACACCATGATGCGGTACATAGTACCCGGCATCGCTCTCACATGGCTCCAGCTCAATTGCTCCAAGCTCGCGGTACTCCCTGATCAGCACATCATCATAGAGCGCACGCTTCCCATTCCTCTTCAGCTTTTCAAGAAGCCGCGTTGCGATGACTCTAGCTTGAGCAAAGTTATCCGTTGGCCGACGCTCATTTCGCCACAAGAGACCCACTTGGTACCCGCTGCCCTGGCGACATAGCGGGAAAGATGGCAGGTGCTGATGTTGTTCTGGAGGTTCATCCAACTGCCATAGTTTGTCGATGTGGGCTGTGACACATGACACGGTCACCGGCTGACTGTTTCGACTTGGTGCAGACGCTGGACCAGATAATACATTACCTATCTCTGTGTTCCACACCGTCTCACCATTAACTTCCTTCTTGCTGTGCAGTACCGCGTTGATATAGTCTGCACCAATCAGCATATGTATTTCGTCTGATGTCCCTTGTTGAGGCTTGTCACTCAGCTCTACTCCCCAACTGTGCCACTGCGCAATGGTCTGCGGACTTGCGCACTTCAGGTCCAGCTCAAGCGTTGGTTTCACGAACGCGCGTACCCGAATGCTAGCGGAGCTACCCTGGATCGTGATGGCGTACTTATCCATGCGCTGTTGGGTTGGTTCCGCGCCGAACGGCTTCACCTCTACATTTTCAACCCCAACGTGTTCTGCATCGATTGCTGACACCAACGCTGCAGTCACGAATGACGCCTCAGCACCCGAGTCCAGGAACACGCGAACCTTCGCGTTTCGAGTTCTTCCCTCAACTCGTGCCACTCCGGTCATCAGCCGCACACTTGGCGAGTGTAGACAGCACGACCCAACATTCTTCTCCGTAACTATCTCAGTCGGTTTCTCCCGGCTGTAACCTGCTCTATCCAACACATCATGTAGTAGCAGGTGGTGTTTCCTCTGGCATTTCGTGCATCTCGAGCCTGACCGACATTCTCTGGCCATATGG
Organism: Sycon ciliatum; assembly: GCF_964019385.1. Taxonomy (NCBI): domain Eukaryota; kingdom Metazoa; phylum Porifera; class Calcarea; order Leucosolenida; family Sycettidae; genus Sycon; species Sycon ciliatum. The sequence continues at coordinate 33,558,402 of NC_088644.1, forward strand.
CCATACTTAAGGCAGTTCCAGCAGAGTCTCTCTCGCTGCAGAAAACCCTTTCTCCCTTCCTGTGGCAGCGACTTTAGCTGCTTCTCTGCATCTGCGACCGATATCGCCATGCACTGTGCCGACGCCGTGGGCCTTGGCACGGATCGTTCTACTGGCTTCCTGGCAGTATCACCCTGTCGTCCGTGCGCGACCTGGTAAGACGCGCCGTGCTCCTGTACCTGGCGCAGTGACATCCCGTAGCACTGCCGTTCGACCAGGTACGTCTTCATCTCAGGTCCGCATTGCTCCAAGATTACCTGCTTTGCCATTGCTTGCAGCACCGGGGACATTTTTCCTATATCGGCGCTATACTTGGTGTCCACCTCGCCATCTTCTGTCATAGCGAGTGTGGCCCACACCTCTACCTCTCGGCAAACACGGACAACGTATTGATGAAACGACTCATCTGACCGCTGCTTGCCTGTCAGCAATGTCTTCCACGCTTTATCCGGAGTCTTTCCGAGCGAGGCAAGCAACTCTCGTTTTGCTTCCTCGTAATTATTGCATCCAATACATATCCTCTCCGCTTTGCTACCCGCTAGCGCAATGCGCAGTCGCAGCAGCCATTCGCTTTCTTCGAACTCGTTCTTGGAACAGATGTCCTCGAACAGGTCAAGATAACGCTCCAATGGCTGCGTTCCATCATATGAGGGGATTTTCATCACCGGTTGACGCCCACCGCTGTGACTGGGAGATTCCTCTGTACCTCCCATCGTGGCTTTACCCTCACCCTCCTGCGCATTGGCGATGCGCTCGTTAATCTCCTTTAGTGTTTTGGCAAACTCGGTGCGGAGCGCCTCCTCTCGCCGTCTGGCACTGCGCTCCTCACGCTCCGCGTACTGTTGGAGCCTCTGCTCCACATGTACCTTCAACAACTCGCCTTCTAATCCTAACCGCTCTCCATTGTCGATAAAGCTGGCTTCCAAATTGTTCCATAGTTCCTCTGCCATGCTCGCTCCTATCCTGGCGTGTTAGCCAAATGTTATGAACCCTCTGAGATTCTCTAAATTGTCAGGATCGCACGACCACACGGCAAGAGGACAACTCTTTTCCTTCACACAGTATATTTCACTTCATCTGATAATTAAACAATGAACACTAATAACACCAGCTATTTATAGCATGCAAAAACAGCGTACATGCAAAACATAAGCAGATAAAACTGGACATAACAGCGTATACAGCAAAACGCACACAACGCATATAGCGTATGCCATGCAGCAACATCAGCGGTACGGCGGAGTCGAAATACAACATTTCAACGAATACAATGCCATAAGCGCGAAGGCCTTTCCCAATTGAGAACTGGTGGTTTACAACAATTACCGAACATTTAATTAACTAGTCAAGAACATTTAATTCTAACAATTTAACGAATTTAAAAAATTCGTTAACATTTGAAGTCATTATGTACTAAACGATTATGTACATGTACAGTCATTTGCCAGTTTTGAGACAGAATTCGTTAGAATTTCACCTCGTTAAGTTTACCCACAAGAATCTGGAGACCGTTAACTTTAATTGACGTTAAAATATCTGGTCTTCCAGTATCATTATTATACACCATGGGTAGAATCAAGTGTATATAACACCCCAAGAGTGTGGAACTCCTGATACCCTTTCTATGGGGTTCGCCGACGGCAAAAACTCACATCACGTGGTGCAGGGTCCCAGTTGCACGTTTCCAGCCCGTTTCTAGCGAGCAGCAGAGTAACAATAAAAGTACTCCCTGGCAGAAACTCACTGCGCGTATGCAACTCGCCAGCACAATCATGGCAGATTTTTGGATTGCGTGCACGCAATCAAGAGAATCAAGAGTACACAACCCCCCAAGAGTGTGCAACTCCAGCTATGGGGTCTGCGGCGGCAGAACTTCACATCATGTGATGAACCCATACACATTATTTGCACCCTGTGTATGATAGATACAGGGTTGTACGCAGCCATGCCGCTATGGGTTCAACTGTCTCGTGGTCACTTTGCATTGTTTGCCAGCGCAACCTATTGAACCCATGTCACGCGGTGTGAAGTTCTGCCGTTGCAGCACTGGATATATTATATAGAGGTCGTGCAGGCAGTTGCTCACGCTTGGGGGTTATGTATGGATTATCCCATGAGTACGAGGGGTATACCGCCGAATATTTTCATGAGTACTGCAGGTACGAGGGAAAATATGAGAGATTCGGTATACCCCGACTACGAATGGGATAATGCATTTATCCCAGTTCAGGTCAACCTTTTCCGAAAATCTGGAGTATGAACTGTGCTAATCCTACAGGATGGCATTGATGGTTGTACTGGTACATGTACTGTGGGCGTGCTAGACAAGTATCTTGAAGAATGTATGCATGGTAAACTTGGTAAGAGGATAGGAGGAGGAAGACATCACTCAGCTGTCATAATTATGAAGGAAGCATCGGGCAAGATCAGAAGGATCTTTCTCCTTTGATCCATACCCTTCCTTACACATTTAGTTACAGTTTATTGAGTTCAAGTAGATAAACACAACTCGTGTTTTGAAGTACAGTAGTATGTTTGCTCGTCAGCGCGTGAATAGACGTTACATGTAGCTGAATCTGTGGAGCTTTGGAGCTGCCGTTGAAACAAACTTCCGTGACTAGTTTAGACTAGAGATAGGAGTAAGTGCTATTAATGGGTACTGTGAATGATGCTTTACACATGCAGCTAAGAATTCAAGCTCACCTTTTAGGTTTAGGACGTTAGGTGCATTTTGAAGTGCATTGATTATCAGTTACGAAGGAAACTGTCTGGTGATATACTAGTATGCCATTTCGAAATAAATTGTACTCGTTCTAGATACTCTGCTGATGATGATCAGACCCCGTCACCACGTCCACGATTCATGCCTGCGATGCTGCACCGCTGCTTTGCATGTCATGATTGGAAGCTGTGGCCTTAGTAAAAAAAAAAAAAAAAAATGCCAGTCATTCTTCTTTCCCATCGTGGGCCTTTCATGTATCGACTTTGCTCAGTGTTAGGACAATAAATAGAATAATAACGTCATGCATTGACAGCACGAGTATTGTTGCATTGCAAGCACATACAGTATAACAAATTTTAAAAAAGCGCGCGTATTAAAGTATTCTTGTTCTGTATGTTGTGCAAGCGCATGTGGTGTCTGTGTGTGTGTGGATCCCATGTGTTCGACGTGCGCTGGTACTGTCACCGTACCAGGCACTGCCTTTGCGGCAGGGTCTGGTGCAGTGGCAGTGCACCAGCGTACGTAGAACGCCCGGGGTCAAAGGTGGTACGAATGTGTACAAATGTATATATTCCCCGGAGTTCCGGGGAATATCGTGCTATATTCCCCGGAGATAACGGCTGCTGATTGGCTGAATCCATGGTTTCCTACCGTACTATGGGATAAGTACTCTTGGTAGAACACTACACACACCACCACCCATAGGCCATGTGACACCAACACTGCAGTACCCATCACCAATGCATTAATTAATGCTTCACCATGATCCTTGCCACCCAATCACCATTGAAATGGTGACCATTAAAATGGTGATTGGGTTGACAAATTTTGTCAATCGCAATAACCCTGACGAAATGTTTATTCGTGATAGGCGTCCATCTGTAAACCGGGATTGAGGCACGATGCTTCTGGACAAGGTCTGATATGCATACCGTAGTGTCTTGTATTAAAACCTGTCTCATATAGAAGCCTGTTTTGAATACAAGCCTGATTTTCAAGATGCATGGATGCAGTGAATGGGATTTCGGTCTTTGACCACTTCGTGGTGGGTCTGATCTACAGTCAACTTTGCTTATAACGACATTCGGCGGGGCATCAGAAACGTGTCCTTATTCGCGAAGTGTTGTTATACCCGAAGTCTCATTATATGTATTACAGTTGGATTGAACTTTGCTCTGGGCATGGACATTCTGTCGTTATTCGCGAATTGTCGTATATCCGCAGTCGTTATTAGCGAAGTTGACTGTACTCACCTCCCACCGCTTAGGAGCTGCATCTGCGCCTTGATCCTAGAGGATGGTGGCGTTCCTACGGATGCGGAAAACTCGGCTTCCAGCCGAGTCTTGCGCGAACCGTGAATTTTAAAAAAAAAGATGCACTGTTGGCACATAAGCCTGGTTTTAGTGTTGACACACATAGAAATACCTGGTTTGAATAGAAGCCTAGCACTGACAACGGCTTCTACAGGAATAAGCCCGGCTTTAATACGTGACATTACCGGGGTATGACGTGAAATGATGGTCTGACTGTAGGTGTTGATACAGCCATGCTACTGTATTGTCTCTTTGTTTTAGACACATGACTAATGATTCTTATTTCGCCACTCTATATGACATGTGTAATTCTCTCGCCATGGCTGTTCGTGCTTGTAAATAGATGCTGTAGCGCTCATTTAGCAATATTCATAGCTTGTCTTGTGACTTTCTTTTGAGCCCCCCTCCTCACACACACAGACACACATTACCGCTGACACAGATCGCTACTTCCTATACCTCAATTCACATATCCACACATGGGTGTTAGTCTAGAGATTTGCAGCATTTGGGTCACGACCCACCAGTGCTGCCAACCAATTGGGTTTGTTTTGCGTACTGTGACTTCTGATTTTCCGTATTTTGCAGTGTTTTTTCCCGTACTACCAATGTACTGCCGTGTGCATTGCTTGTACGGTCAGACCTCGCTTATACGACCCTCTTTTATCTGGATCCCTCGCCTATCCGGAGGAAAATCGTTGGGAACCGATTTACATCATTATGTCATGCATACATACAGCATGTGTGTTCGATTATCCGGTTCCCTCGCCTATCCGGATATTTGTGTGGAAAACGAATGTGTGCGGTTAGTCTGACTGTATTCTGCTTTCTTGACACTCACACGCTTGTCGGTGGCTGAATTTGCTAGTGCACAACATGTGTGACTTGCACCAGGACCAGATATTTTGCGCTACATGTAGTCGAAGCATGGCATGCACTCGCTTTGGCACATGGATATTCATCGCTTCTACATACATATCATAGAGTTGAGGACTTGGCGCGAGAGCACACACAAAGCCGCACCGTGTGCTAACGGCACGGGACAAAGTCATCCGAGACTATGGACCAGTAAGCTGCTACGGTTCACAATAGTCCATCGTATGCCCGGCATTGTACTGGTAGGCACCAAACAGGCCAGACGCTGTAAACAACACTCGGATACGACAATGCAGTCGGGAACAAGAGGTAATAGAGAGGTTCCACATAACGTAATTACGTTAGTAAAAAACGTAGTCAATCTACGGCAAGTCTTACGTACAGTTCATGCGGATCTGTGTTCCGCCATGCCGAGTTTTTGAATAACGTAGCTGTCCTTGGCAACTCGGAACGCGGCAGTGTACAACCGGGTCGACCTGGGGAGTGAGTCATAAAATTTGTACCCCAATCCATTTACGGAGCACCTCCATTATCAGAGCCCTATCTACGTACTCTACGTAGACAACTTTTCGTTAGGGCCCGGTCACACATGCACTGGGGTTCCGCTTCGGCGGCGAGGTAATGCGGCAGCGAGCCTGGTGTCGCGCCAGCGGAACCATGTGTGTATGGTCACACATGCAAACAGGGCAAGCTCCTACTTTGGCGGGAAATGAGAGTAAACTAAAGTGGACGGTGGTGCATACGGTACGGAGAATAGACGAGGTCAATGACTATCTTGCACGCATTTTTGTTGCATGGACATCATACGCGTACAAATTTCTTGCAGCAAGTCCATATACAGCAGACTGTGGTGTTTTCCGCTGAAGCGAAACTGCAGAAGCGAGAGTTCCGTCCCCAATGTTTTGGAGGCAGCGGATTTGAGTTTCCGCTGGAGCAGAAGTTCTGCTTTTCGCCGTTGCCATGGCATTTTTCGCTCCTGCAAAGTCGCTTCCGCGCATCCGCTACTTTTGAGTGCATCTGTGACCGGCCCTAAATAGAGGGCAAACTCACGAATTCACGGGTTTTTCCTGCCCACTAACGTAAAGTTGCTCAACTTTACGTAGTGTGGAAGCTCTTTATTTAATATCATTTATACATGTATATCCTGCTGCTGTGGATCAAGGGTTTCACTGTCCCTCCAGGAAATCGCGATTCCACGGATGCAACAAATTCGCGATTTTGGCCCAAACCCGCGATTTTCTGCAAAATCCGCGATTTCCCACATTTGTTGTTTATTACAACTATTATTATTATTATTATAGGCTTTTCCACGTTGGCATCGCCAAGCAAGCTTGGCTAGCCTTCGCATAAGCTGCTCCATAATGATGAGACGAAACAATGAATGCATGTATATACGATCTAGGACAGAACCAAGGTTGAGGATATTTTTGAAGAATGCTGCAAGTTGTGTTGAGGAACACAAAGTTGCAAACTCTACGAAAGTAAACTTCAAGAAATGTTTTGGGGTTGATCTCATGATTATTTTAGTCACAGGTTATGTCGTCAGTCGTCCTTTTTCGTATTCAACAGAAGCATTAAAGGCTGTGTTTTCACAGGTATATTGTTTACATTCCTATTCTTTTACAGGGTAATATTTTCACAAAATATGTTAGTCAATGAGTTATGTTATGGTATACCTTGTTGTTTTCTGCACTTTTATTACATTTTTCTGTAACACTACTGCATATAATCGGATCTTGGCTGTTCATCCAGTATTAGGCCACACGTTTTTTTTATTTCTATGTTTCTCGTCACCCGCTCGCATACGATTCAGGAGTCTGGAAGAACAAAAACTGTGCTGCACTGTGGGGATGGACCAGCACATACACATGTGCACCCTGGCCTCGCCTGCCCGACACATGATCATGATGATGCGAGGTCGGCAGTTTTTGTTGCGCGATCTAGCTGCACGTCACAGAAGCTCCCACCACGTAGGCCTACTAGGTGCTAACTTACTTTGGATGTTATAGAAATTCTAATAAGGGGCCATCCAGCATTATCGATAATTCTCACAGAACGAAAAAGTTTAGTCATGACCCTCCCCCACCCACCCACCCCCTTCAACAAAAAATACATTGACTTGACAGCTAGAATGGTTTGATGTTTCAGCTATCAATAATTTTCAAAACGAAAATCTCCTCAACCCACCCACCCATAAACGAAACTGTTTCTCTTCGTGAAAAAGATCAATAATTACGGATGGCCCCTAAGTTCTTATTTTCTCTAGCTTCTCGGAGAAGAAGAAAAGAGAAGTCGAAGAAACTGGTATTAAGAACGGGTCTCGAAGAGCTTGGAGATATTTTGCACATATCAAGCAATATGAAGCGCCAAAGGGGCCGCGATCTTGAGTTCCACGAATGTAGTATGGACTGTGCGTATGCGAAAAGGGAAATGCGTAGATCTACGCTCATGATCAACACATTTCGTGATTTGGCCCAAATCCGCAATTTTCTGAATTGTAGTTCCGCGAATTCCTGGTAAGTTCTGCATCTTTCCGCCGCATTTTTTTTGTTTTCTGCCGCAATTTCTTGCGCATGTTTTCGATAATTTTTCCGCAAATTCCCGCAAAGACAGGTTTCAGGCGATTGATTTGGTCCCGGGGTTGCCTTTCTTACGCACGATGTGACCAGTGACTGCATGACTTGTAAAGTTTGTAAAATTACTGTAAACTGCCTAATATTCGCGACGGATTAATGTTCGCTATTTTCGCGAGAAGAGCGTAACGCGAATATTAACCATCGTGAAATCTAACTTCAACAGTGGGTGTATGCAAGTGGCCCCTGTGCTTCGCGAACTTTGCCACCGCAAACTCGCTGGTTCAAAGAAATCGCGAAAATTTAGTGACGCGAATATTGGCCGGTTTACAGTAATAAGAATCCACATGCCTGATGGCCTCCATATCATGGCATGTTGTTTAGTATGTGAGCACAGTGGTAAAAGATGATTTTGATGAGACTCCCTGTAACTTACTTCATGCTTGCTTACTTCATGCTTGCACGAAGAGTACTCTTGATTGCACAGCACATGGCCACAATGCAAACGGTGCTGAATATACTTTCACAGAAAAAATCGTGCCAGAATCCGTCCCTCTCCCAGTGTTGATTCCGACGTACTGAGTTTGGCCACTCAACTCGACTCCAGGAGTCAGGCACAGAGCTAAATGTGGGGCAGCAACACTTACTTTTGACTTAGCCATCACGAAAAATAGTAGATCTACTAGCTACAGACCAGTGCATGGTGCATATCTCCAGAGCTGAATCGTCCTGAATCCTGACATGAATCTGACACCGCGTACGTGTTTGGTGATGTAATTATTTCAGAACTGAGGGTTTTTTTGAAATCTTAATTTCCCGCCACAGAAATAGTCCTCATGGATTTTGTGGCTCTCTTGGGAGTGCGGCCACGGCGCCAGCAGCGCGCAGAGTGCAGGAGTGACGTGAGGCGGTTTTTCTAAGGCGGGTCCGGGTGGGTTTACAGCTTTAATTCGTCTAGGATAGTGCAAAGATCATGAAACCCGTCGTGCTAGCAAGAGTGTTTGAAAATCGCGCACTGGAGCTTTCCCGGCCGGTTGCTTTTCTGAGCATTTCTCCTACATACTCCGACGAAGACGTGCATTTCTTTTTGTTCGGTGAGAGAACCCGGTTATGTTTGCTCTGCCGTTTTGTTGTGAGTTTTGTGAATGTCCTGGATTGTCCACTCTTTATTAGTCGTAACCGGCAACGGAAAGTGCTGAGGAATTGCCAGTATGCCTGGTAGGTGCCTGTTCACCTCCGAAATGGAGGCTTTCTTGCTGAACCTGTGGGGAAATGTGCTCACCGGCAAAGACGGACAACCAGAAAAATCGCGTGTACGCTACGACAAAATCACGGAGAAGATGAACACCCAGGGAGAGCTGTCAGGTTGGCAGGCAGTGACCCCGAGAAGTGCTGAGAACAAACTGGACACTATGCGGAAAAAGGGAAAACGGTATTACAAGACTTTTCGCCGTATCACCAGGAGCGGGCCATTAGTTGAAGAGGATTTTGACCTGAAGGTGAGGCATGTATTTATTGGCTCTCCTCCTGCTGTTTGTGATTTGTGCCAGTTGTTGTGAGTTACCAGTAGTACGGTAGGAGGTCAGTCAATATGCACTATTGTGGGTGTGATTGCGAACTTGTTCGGATTACCTTGCTAGCTCACTCGTCTGCTATCCTCCTCTCCGAATCGCTTTCATCATGACAACCAACAACGATTTGTTGCCCATCAGCTTTGTAGGAACAAAGGCAATAACAAGCCAGGCATGAAATTTTAAAGCTCTGTGTCCAAGCCACTAATCAATGACGCTACAAACTGTGCAACTGGCGCGTTTGGAACGGATCCCACGATGAACTTTCGCGATTTAACATTCTATAATTATTATTATTTATAGAGAGATCAGTGCACGCGACCTGAATTTGAACATGTGTGTCGGCGCAGTCAGGTCCAAGAATCACACAGACTGCATCCTGAGTATTCGGTGATAAGAAACAAAGACGCGTGTGCGTGTGCAAACCAACCTGTACACAAACCTACCAATATAATCATCAGCGTGTGCGCGATCGTGAAATATTTCTCGGATAATGACGAAAATGCAAGAAAAGCGCAAAAAAACTACGCCGACTCCATGCGAGGGATGTCTCACGCATGTGTGGTTTCAGGTGATGCGATTTGTGTTGCTGGACCTTGTGGGGATTTCACGCCTACACTCATCCGTCCAGCGCTTGGCGCATGTATCTTAACCCTTTACTGTCCGATTAAAATGTATACAAGCCCACGCAACCACAAAATCTGAAACTAAAATTAGACGTAACTTTGGTTTGAATTTGACGATTTCCACGATCTTGGGCATCCTGGAAAGGTCTTGACGATACGAACGCAATGAGCCCACACTCGGCGCCACAGGATGCACTGGTCCAGCGCTGCAAGCCAGGGAACGCGCAAAAGCGCTGAGCTCACGCTCGAGATCGATCTAAATCCACCATGTCACCCCTGTTGCTCGTATCGAGCTCAAATATTTTCGTAGAGACTCCCGGGAACCTGCTTTTGAATTTGAATCGGTGTAGCCTTGCCAACAGGTGACGTAAACAGGGAAAATCCCAGCCGTCGACATGCGCGTCGCGCTCTGAACGCACATTTCCCGGGACCAGAATTACGAGTGCGATAACTCAGCAACCGCTTTTCGTATCGCTTCGGGAATTGTTCGAGGCGACAGCTGAGACTTTTCTCTTCGACCTACATATTTCGATCTCTCATAAAGACCTAGATTTGAGCAAGTTACGATAATTTCAAAATGCCTACCCCATCGATCCCATTGGATCGATGCTTGTATGTACGGACAGTAAAGGGTTAAAATCTCGATTCCTCAGTTTAAGGTGCTAGCGGCAAGGAGAATGTTGTTCCGGGACAAACATATTTTTCCCCAGAAGCACTGAATTGGGAAAACCATGTAAAATCTAGGCTGTGTGACTTCACTTTCAACAGTGCAATGTGTGGCTCAAACCCCAGCTGGGGTACCTCTTCTGGACGTTTTCAAATTTCAAATTTTTCGGCAATTCACCATGTACGATAAAATCACCAAGTACGGGGGAGCTCACCGGAGCCAGAAATCATCTTTTTATATGAATAGACTGTAATGTCTGCGATAGTGTACACTGTACAGGTTTTTACTTAGTGTTCTGTGTACTGTACCTCAAGTTGTGTCTAGGTGATTTGTCAGTGGTGTATGGATTTTGTATCAATTTTCAATTTTCACGCGCACACGCACACACAGATGATGCTACTGACACATTCCCTAGACAACTTGAGGTACAGTGCACATTGTAGTAGATACGGACTACTGGATACCCCCCAGTTAACTGAGAGAGTCTGCAACAACAGCTGCACTTCATTGCAGATCAATGCACTACTACCAATCGGTTTGGTTGTAGTCACGTACGCTTTTTTATAAGCTTCCGTCCGTCATAATGCATGCAGCAGCAGTAGCAGCGGCACATGCCCTCACTCTATGCACATTGCAGAATTTGACTGCAGTGCTACTTTCACACACTGAGTGCGTTCGATTTTCCCGAGAATCCATTTTGGATCCATTCATGAATCGCCCCTGACTATTCTCATCAACTTACGTGACTAGGATGATGCGATTACAAACCGATTCCAGGGCTCATGACATGGAATCGAACGACGGTATTCCATTCATGAATTGGTTCATGGCAGTAATCGAACGCACGGTAATCGAACGCACCCACTGATGCAGGCTGTGTATTGTCGAAAAGCACATCATATCCTATGAACACCAGCACATACATGTCAGGGATCGATTTATCCGGGTTCGCATCGCAGTTTGCGAATCAAAATTCACTGGCTGCGATTCGCTTTTCGTTTTTTATCGCCCAAAACTGCGATGCACTACAAAGACCAGTGTGTGCAGTGACTGCAGTCTACATGCGACTGTTGTACACACTGCTGACTAGGGAGTAGTATTTTACTACACCAACCAACTGGCCTGTCCTGCTCAGTCCGCGCGCGGGTCGTGGATCGCGCTCTTTCGATTTTGGACACTGCACTAGCAATGGTCGTATACGACTGCAGTCTTCTGAAGTTTTGTACACGGCGGTGACTTTTCCTGATGTTCTCCTTTCTTCTTTCACTTTCAAGCTCAGTTTGTTTCTGTTCGACAAGGCACAGTTGAAGTAGACGGTTCTTAGTCTCATGTAGCCAACATGTCAGTGAATCTGATCAGTGATTCACTGTCCAGAAGAGGGAGAAAGAACTGGACGCGCCAGGAATGTCGATTCATTTCGATGAAGAAAAGGAGAAAAGCGAAATTCGATGCGCTTTGCACGAAATGTCACGATCGTTTGAGCGCTTTCCTGAGGTTTCTTTGTCGAAGGAATCAGTGAAACTGCCCTGTTGAAGGACATTGTGTTGTGAAGAACTCAAAGTCGGATGGACGCTGAACATGTAACGTGCCTAAGCGAAAACTCTAACGTAAATATTCAGATCGAACATTCGCTTGGAAAAGCAAATAGCAACTGCAGCTATTGTCCTCTTCTGTACGAAATCCTGCTAGTGTCAGCTATACATGTAAACTTTCGATGAAGGAAAACTGCTAATCAATACTGGGAGTTGCTAGTCAATTGTAAAACTGTGTAGCAGTGACTGCTAATCAAAAAATTCAAAGTAAATCGATCCCTGCATGTACTGGCAGAATTGCCTACATTTGGATTTGACTTTCACCTGCCAGCACTCTGTGCTGCCTCCCGCTTTCAAAGTAGAATTCCTTTGGTATGGCCTTGCATTAGGTGTGTACTGCACTCGTGCTCCAGAACTACAGTGAAACCTGTCTTAAGACGACCGCCGCTCAAGGGACCTTCAGAACGTGGTCTCTGTTACTAGGTGGGCTCCTTATCCAGGGCCATTTGACTGAAAATAGCTTCCCTTGGTCCTGCTTTCAGTGGTCTTTTAGGACAGGTGGTAGCCTTATCCGAGTGGTCGCCTTGACAGGTTTTACTGTGCATTCAATATGAATAATTTTAGTTGCATGATCGCCATTATGTTATCATATGACATTGTTCCTATCGATTTTGTGTTGTGTTCCTGTGGTCATAGGGCGCATTCTTTCATTGGCCGAACTTCCAATTGTACCACCAGCTGTTTTTTCGTCACCCATCGCTGGGAGCAAATGCAAACTGCGCAGACGATGACAGTGAAGCCCTGGTGACGATCAATGTGGAGGATTTGGCAGATGCATCTGCAACTTCCTTGTCGCAAGAGCCAGCGCCGAAGAGGCAGCTGTGTTCTGACGGTCAAGTGACAGCCATGGTGAATGCCATTGAACTGGACACCCCTACCAGTGTGGCTGCACAGTCACCTCACCTGGTCAATCACCTGACATCAGGCACTACGCCCACCCGACCACCAGCAGCAGCGGTATCGTCTGTAACATCGCAGTCATCATCCCACCTCGCTGACCGCTCCATGACGGATGCTATAGGTAGCGTTGCCAGTAACGGACCCATTCGACATCCAGTACCAGCACCGGTGCTCTCAGTAGCTGCAGCACAAGCAGCAATGACCTCAGCAGCTATGACATCATCGGTGACATCATCGGTGACATCATCAGCATCATGCCAGTGCCATGAAGCAATCGCCAAATATCTATTACAGTTTGAAGAGCGTATGGCGCAGATGCAAGCGAAGATGGCACAGGATCGTCAGCAATTCGAGATGAAGCTCCTGCTGATGCAGCAGCAGTATGAAGACAAACGTGAAGCAGATAGACGGGAAGAAGGCGAGCGGCGGGAAGCTAAGAGACTGGAGTACGAGCAAAAGAGAGAGTCTGAGCGAGAGAAAGCAGCGCATGAACTACGCCAGCTGGAGAAGGAGTTCAATGCTGCACTGCTGGCAAGGCTTTTTGCCCCACGATAAACTGATCAAATCAAGGACGTCCAATGGAACCAGTGTCATACTTTGCACATGCAAAAAATAATGTTTCGGGCACATGTCTTTTTAAAAGCTTTTTTTATGACTTTTACAGTATGTTTTCCATGGCTTTTGAAATAATTGAGAATATTGTATTTGTGTGAATGTGCGTGCCCATATATCATGTATATTAGCCCCGTCGTTATCTTAGTGCAATTAGTAATCCAATTACCTTATCCATTGAACTGTAAATCTTTGGATGACGGGTGTCCTGCTGGCCCACACGGAATGTGATCCCTCTGGCCAGCACCAACACAATGAAACTAGAAGAAGAGTACCGGTGTACAGTTGCCTGTCGGTGGAGTGTGTAGTGCCTGTGGGCAAGCGTGCTTTTTTACGCGTTTGCCTTCTGTAGCCATTTGATGTGTACGGCGCAGTGTCCTGCGGTCATTGGTGTGTGTCCGTGTGTGGCTGTCAGTGTTGAGTGTCTCCAAATCACACCGGCATGATCATGACAGCGTAGTGATGACCTGTAACACCCAGCCACTGAGCCCGCACCAAGAGAGAGAGACAGAGACGGACAGACAGAGAGAGCGAGAGGCAGAGAGACAGAGAGAGAGAGAAAGGTAGAGAGACAGAGAAAGGGAGGGAGAGGGCCCTGTATGCAAGTAAGTATATGTGAATACCTGCTGAGGTGAAGTTTGTCTGCAGATCGACTAGGGAATGCGCACTCAACTGCCGGGTGGCAAGCACATGTCGGCTGTAACATGCAGCAGTATCGGTGGTAAAACGAAAACTTGTTACCCTGCAAATCATTTGCCTCGGTATTACCATAGGGCCTTTCCAGATACCATCATTGGTTGCTTGATGTCTCTTTGTCTTTACTTCAGTTTCTGCTGTGACCACGCGGAGCACAAATGTCCAAGGTCAGTAACACACGGAACTTGTCTTCAAATCTACAAATACAGTAAAACCTGGTTTAAGCGAACTCTTGTTTTAGCGGCTGCCTGCTACACAGTTCTACACAGAAGCTGCACCGGGTACAGGGACCACCTGCCTTTCGCGACCAGCGACCGACTTTGGTGTACCAAGTGCCACATTGGACCTGCACACAGCGACCAAAACTAGCCAAAAGTGCCATCTTGGCTGCCAGGGTTGACTGCAACATGGTTGAAGTGTGCTCTGAAGCAAGTGCGTGGAGTGAACAGAAGTGACAAGTGACAGTGCAGGATGCGCTGCATGCACCTGGGCGAGGTGTGCTTCGTCTGCACGAAAGTATTCTATGCTCCACAACTGTCAACATGAGTACATGGAAGTACAGTCATGCACAGGTATGTACACGATCCGCCGAGAAGCCACGAATGTGTGGGACCTGGTTCTAAAGACCACCTGGCTTTAACAACCGCTTTTGCTTGCACCGTGGGGTGGTCACTTAAACCAGGTTTTACTGTATTGTGTTTGTATGTAGGTGACTAGGATGAGTCCCTATGTCGAGTTAGATTAAATTTTAGAGTTACAGTGGAGATTGGATACTGGTATAACGACACTCCTTCACTAGAAAATAGGGGTGAAACAATTATACCGAATACTCGAATACTCGCTCGGTTTTTTCAGAAATATTCGTACTCGGAATAAATCAGAGTACTCGTTCCTACGTGGTACATGCATTTACCACAGAAATCTGCAGTTTCAGAGCAACCAATTGGCAGATATTGATGTGCAGACTGTGTGGTGAACATTTGTTCAAGAGTAGAGAGAGCCCAAATGACCCAGCAACCAATATACCAGAGAAAAATGGCTGCCATTCGGTTCAATCAGGGGTGTATCATGTGATTTTAAGGCCCTCGGTGTGCAATTTTTAGGAGATGAAGAATACTCGAATACTCGAATATTCGATCGGAGAAAATCAGAGTACTCGAACTCGGGATCTCAATGCCAACTTTCACCCCTACTAGAAAACAAAATTTCACTTCTTTAGATATGAGTGCATACCCATTACCCACCTGTAAGAATACAGGCATGCAGGGAACTGAGGTCTGCGCTGTGTAATGTGTGTGTGTGTGTGTGTGTGTGTGTGTGTGTGTGTGTGTGTGTGTGCGTGTGTGTGTGCGTGCGTGCGTGCGTGCATATATGTGTGGGTATGTGTATGTGTGTCTGTGTGTGCGTACGTGCATATGTGTGTGGGTGTGTGTGTGTGTGTGTGTGTGTGTGTGTGTGTGTGTGTGTGCGTGTGTGAAAAAGAGAGAGAGAGAGAGAGAGAGAGAGAGTGTGTGTGTGTGTGTGTGTGTGTGTGTGTGTGTGTGTGTGTGTGTGTGTGTGTGTGTGTGTGTGTGTGTGTGTGTGTGTGTGTGTGTGTGCGTGTGTGTGAGAGAGTGTGTGTGAGAGAGTGTGTGTGTGTAGGTGGGTGGGTGTACTAAACAAGGCCAGTCATTCAGATGCGATTGCCAAGCGTCTGAGAAAATCAATTGGCAAGCACAGGTATACGAGGCCCTGGTACGCTCCCTGCAAAGAAAACTACTTCGAGTATGAAAATATATCTTGCCAAGACCAATGTCTACCCATTGTCCTCGTTCCTCACTATTATTCATTTCCCCTCTTCCTCCCCTCCTCATGGTTTTACTGCATTATGGCGCGCTTTGTCTGCGTAGATGCCGAGACCTTAAGGTCGGCAGAGCAGCCTGGCCCCGCCACCATTTCTCGCACATATTCGGGGATTATAGTGGACTTTCGTATAAAAAATAGACAATTATATAAAAAATGACCATGTCCTATTTCCCATCATGCAGTACTAAAATAGTCTCAGAGGTAGGTCACTACAGATTCCATATTTGCCTTGTGATGCTGCAGGTCAAGGATTTGTACGACCTGATGCTGACAACAGTCCACTGGCAGCATTCAGCTGGTATCACGGCAAGCTAGGGAGGTCTGCTGCCGAGGAGCGTATCACATCTGCAAAGGAGCGCGGCGAATCAACCAACAACGCGTGCATCAGACCTTCGAGCCATTTCTTAGTCAGAGAGGAAATCAGTGGAGAGATCTATCTGTCAAGCAGCAGGTGGTCGTTTGAGTCTGAGAAAGTGCACAAACGCCTCACGGACGAAAATGGACAGGTGACTCTCTTGATTGCCTTCAGTGCCGGTGACTTGTCAGGGTTGCTATGTTACGAGTGATGTGCCTGTGGTGCGTGTGCATGTGAGTATGTGCGTGTGTTTGGCTGTGTTTGTTTGTGTGTGTGTGTGTGTGTGTGTGCGTGTGCGTGTCTGTGTGCGTGTCTGTGTGTGTGCGTGCATGTGTGAACGTGTGTGTTTGTGTATGTGTGCATGTGTTGATAATGTGTGTGTGTGTTTGTGTATGTGTGTAGGGGTGTCACAGGGCAGTGGCAAGTGGTACGGCCGGAGGTCCGGGGGTTGTCCGCCGGGAAAAAGTCGGATTTTTCAGCCTGCATGGCAACGTTTTAGTGCTCCACGCGCGCTCTGGGCAATGCCTGGTTCTACCAGGCATCACAGCAACTGACCCGTAATCTAGGCTCCTTGTTAACACTTGGTCTTGGTCTTAGCCGATTAGTACAGCACGCTTCTAACTCTCACAAGCTCTCTCAACGACACAGGACCAGGAAGGAATTTGATAATTTATTATGTGCGAACTTGTTCTTGTGTTTCATGTTTCTTCAGTTCTTGGAATCTGACTACCCGGGCTACACTAGTGTGATGCAATTTGTGTTTGATCACTTAGCGGCGTCCGGAGGCTTTCTCAAGGACAATGATAACACACTAATCCGATTGACCGATCCTGTGCACCGAGAGAGCAGCGGCAGCGACGACATGGTCGGTAAGATGACATCATAGAGTGATGTAATAGAGTGACATCATAGCGTGACAGCATAGAGTGACATCATAGCGTGACAGCATAGAGTGACATCACAGCGTGACATCATAGCATGACATCATAGCATGACATCATAGAGTGACATCATAGAGTGACATCATAGAGTGACATTGCACTATGATTGCAGAGTGAAGCTTGTGTTTGGAGAGCTAGTTCTGCAAGAACACCGGATTATGTTAGGTCGATACGTCCCTTGGTGGGAACGTCCGTGATAGGCCATCTCCTAGACGACGATGCTGCTTTTGTTCTAAATTATACAGAGTGAAGCGGGTTTGGGGAGAGATAGTAGTGCAAGAACACCAGATAAATGCTGGTTTGGTATGATGGCTGCTGAAATGAGTGGGCTTAGAAGGACCTCAACCAGGCCTCAGTGTTGGTATTTGATAGCTAATGTAAGACCAGATATTTTAACGTCGACTAAAATTAACAATCTCCGGATTGTTGGTTAGTGAAGTGAAATGCTAACGAATTCTGTCCGTCAAAACCGGCAAACTTGATTACTGTACATGTACACATCGTTTTATACATAACGACTGCAAATTTTAACGAATTTGCAATTCGTTAAACCGTTAGAATTAAATTTTCGTTAATATTAGTGGTCTTACAGCACTATAGGAAAGCTATTGGTATTGCTAATTGGCAGGCTGATGATAGCTATCAAATACTAGTAGTTCGGTACAGGTCAGGCTGAGGTTCTGCTAAGGCCACTCACTAGCTTCAGCAGCCTGAATTGCATGGAAAATTAATTTGATCTGAATTTGACTGTGAGTCAAGCCTTTAAAAGAAGCAAAATATTGCAGGTCATGTATGTGTGTGTGTGTGGGGGGGGGGGGGGGAGGGGCAGCGTATGTGTGTGAATGCATGTGTGCGTGCTCGTGTATGGGGTAAAATAGAGAGTTACAGGACACAGTTTTCTACCAGACAGTTACGACAAGAAATTGCATACGTGCGTACTGTAAATGTACCGTTTGACACATAGAATAGAACTATCGGGCGCCGAAGAATGATGCGCCGATGAACCAACAGGCTAGAATTTCACCAGGTACAGTATATCCTCATGTACAAAGTATCTCAACTACATAGGCAATAGTGCACGAAACCGGCTGAGAACGGCCTAGGACTCTTGTGACGACACTGCGCACTAGACAGCACCGTTCAATGTACGTGACTTGTACTCGTTTTCTCGTCTTTGATGTCCAGAATCGTTCCACACGTTCAATCAGACCTGTATGGGTAAGCTGGCCATGAGCGAATGTCATCATTTCCTGGACGAGGCCGGTGCTACGGCACTGTCGGCGCAGGCTGCCGAAAGGCTGCCGTATGCCGGTGATTACTTTTTATGGACGCGCGGCAACTCTGTGATTCTGTCCAACAACGACACCGACTGTATCTACCGCGAACAAGTGCTTATAAATGCTGACGGAATTGTAAGCCCTTGGATGTATTTCTTCCTTTTTATAATAGAGAAAAAGTTCAATAAATTCCGAACATTGTTGGTCTATCCGGCGGTCTTCAGAAGATGAAGTCTGTTGGCAGAGGCACTATGGATCAATGGTCGTGGTGGTGGTGCTGCTGCTGCTGATGCTCGTACTCGTGTTGCTGCTATCAATATCATTGTCTTTGCCAGTTATTGGTATGCTTGACTTTTCTATCTCCTTTTCTTCTCTCTGTGCATATATCTAGTGTTATCCGGGTTTTTTCTCACTTTGGTGGATCGATTTCACTTGGCATGCCCTTGAACTTTCTTCTGCAGCCGAAATATTTTGAGAATGACAGAGATGTGTGTGTGTGTGTGTGTGTGTGCGTGCGTGCGCGTGCGCGGGTGTGTGTGTGCGTGTGTATGTCACTAAAACCCTGAGCTTGACTCTTAAAGGGGAAGTTAAGGCAAAAATCAAAATTTCACCAGTTGTAGTCTTCGGGGTGCTGAGTCGAATGGTCGTGGTCCGAGAAAGCTGAGACGCTCCCTTCCTACTTGAATCCCAATCGAACTCGCGCACTTCCACCGAAACTGGGTGACTGCACCCTACTAGATGGGGATTTGTATGCAAAATGTCACTAAAAGCGCCGTTTCGTTCTTATAAAAGCACGGATGACCGCGATTGGCCGATATGTTGTAGTCTTTTTGGACGCTGAGTCGACTGGTTTTGGTCCGAAAAGGCTGCGATGGAGCGTTCCTCCTTTATTTCCAATCGAACATGGTTGAACAAGCGGTCACGTGCTCTTGCGTACACCAGTCACCTGGTCACCGTGCCTGCAGGGTACAACTTACTAGCCTGTTTGACCTTTTTTGGGTGCAGTCCTGTCACTCGAGTTGAACTCGAGTTGAAGCTTGGTGTGAAAGTTGTCGCCTGCTGGCATGGTGACCAGGTGATTTGGGCACCCAGGAGCACGTGACCACTTGTTCAACCATGTTCGATTGGGAATAAAGGAGGAACGCTGCATCGCAGCCTTTTCGGACCAAAACCAGTCGACTCAGCGTCCAAAAGACTACAACATATGGGCCAATCGCGGTCATCCGTGCTTTTATAAGAACGAAACGGCGTTTTTAGTGACATTTTGCATACAAATCCCCATCTAGTAGGGCGCAGTCACCCAGTTTCGGTGGAAGTGCGCGAGTTCGATTGGGATTCAAGTAGGAAGGGAGCGTCCCAGCTTTCTCGGACCAAGACCATTCGACTCAGCACCCCGAAGACTACAACTGGTGAAATTTTAATTTTTGCCTTAACTTCCCCTTTAACAGTAAAGACCTAAGTGAATTGACTAGGCCTATGGATTTGACCAATGCAGATTGTGTACTTTCCTCTGATCTACAGGCTACGGACGCTATGGATGGTCTTGCGGATGTCAATGAATTTAACCAGAAGTACCTTGATGGCAGGACTTGCCACGATGTACTCCCTCACTTGCACCTTGTGAAAGGTATTCGCCAGTGTAGAGGATATGTCAGAGGATCCTCCGACGCGGCTGAATCTTGTGGTGAGGGCGTCAGGTGTTTTGGTGTTGAGCTGGGAAATGGCTTGGTCGCCAATTCTATTGATGCTAGTGGTGCGGTGCAGATCTCATGTGGCACACATAGCAAACGTTAATGGGTCTCACTTAGTTTGAAAACCATTAACGCACTCTCCACATACAGGCATGCACCCGGCTCAGAACACATTGTTTTCTGGTTGGCATATCAGGGATATTGGGCGGAGCAGCTGGCGTGCATGAGAAAGACAGGTCGGCCTGCTCTGCGCAGGAGCTGTGACCCGGTGCACACATAGTGTGTGTGAGAGAGAGAGACAGACAGGTCGGCCTGCTCTGCGCAGGAGCTGTGACCTGGAGCACACAGAGCGTGAACGAGAGATGGTCGGCCTGCCGTGGGCAGGAGCTGCGACCGGTAGTGATTGAAATGAGCCAGCTGCGGAGATAGACTGCCCTCACCCGATATAAGTATATTGACAAGAGTTGTACTGACACTGTTATTGAGGAAATTATGGTGACAGGGACGGAGAGATAGTGATCCCCAGTCGAATGGGGTTGGGAGGGAAGGGGAAATCGACAACTGACGGACAAACCAGTGAACAGTCAAGTCGTCGGAAAGCAAAAGTGACAAAGGAGTCTCTCTTTTCTCCTTCTCTCTCTCTAAAGCAAGATTTGGAATGCACGCGTGGGAGAGTGGCGCGCGCTGCGCATGCGCATGTATAGCAATGACATCATAATCAGATGCATGATCATCAGACTAAGTATGAGTGGTAGATGTTCCACGTTCGTTAGCAGGGCTTAGCGCGCACACTAAACCACCATTAACGCACTCTCCACATACAGGCATGCACCCGGCTCAGAACACATTGTTTTCTGGTTGGCATATCAGGGATATTGGGCGGAGCAGCTGGCATGCATGAGAAAGACAGGTCGGCCTGCTCTGCGCAGGAGCTGTGACCCGGTGCACACATAGTGTGTGTGAGAGAGAGAGACAGACAGGTCGGCCTGCTCTGCGCAGGAGCTGTGACCTGGAGCACACAGAGTGTGAACGAGAGACGGTTGGCCTGCCGTGGGCAGGAGCTGCGACCGGTAGTGATTGAAATGAGCCAGCTGCGGAGATAGACTGCCCGTTCCCAATATCCCCAATATGGCATGAGAGTAATAATGAAATACGACTGGTGTATTGTGCTGTACTGACAGCAGCAATGTAAAGCTAAAGCTAAGCAGTTCAGGCATGATGTGGTCACTAACCCGCAGCTACCATTGATGACTTTGAACTGCAGCTAATTGACGTGACACTCGCAGGGTGTCAGCTGTAGCAGCCCGGATGTAGCGGTGGACCGCATCACTGCGCCATCTACCCATGATACGGATGATGTGTTCGGGGACACCTGCCATGGCCGCTGATGTTGCGGCGCCAATCCGGAAAGAGTGACTGGCATATGCACTCGGGTCCGTGACCCCACAGAGTGGCAGCAGGTTGCGCAGTTCAGAGGACACTGCATTTCTTGTAAGCGGCTGGCCATTAGCATAAGTGAACAGATGGTCGCCGCCGGGGCGAAACGCCAGGTAGTTTGCCATGGCCTGCACTGGGCAGATTAGTGCGTCCGTGCTGGCTCCAACCAATACTGTGTGGCCCGTGCTGTCGGGGTCCGTCTTAGATGAGTGCACGTTTACCGATAACGACCGCTGGTCAGTACTGATCGTCACATCACATCGCCTCAGGCCAGCAGTCAGTTCTCCACAACGGAAGAACCCATGAAACGCCAAGGAAAAAGCTGCCCTTAGCATGGCCTTGTCGTGAGGGTGCCGCATGCGTGGAACGGCAACATGCCGGCAGATCTCCCTGAGAAGTGGAGTGGTTATCGGCAGACGATGACGCTGTGTCGATGACGACCTGTCGATGCCCCGCAGGACCCTAGCGAGGAGAGTTGTTGGGCCCGACGGGTAAGCAAAGCCAAGTTCCACATGAAGGTTGCGGATTGCCGACATGTAGACACGGACAGATCGAGGCTGAAGAGTCCTGAACAACTCGGCAGCAAAATAGCACAAAGTAAAGTCGTCGCCCGGCAATGGGTTGCAGGCATGCACTTGGCACAACTGGAAGTAGCGGGTCTCGGCGGTAGAATACGTCCGGCGGGAGGATGGTGCTATTGCCAGTGCTGCTAGCTGTAGCACGGAGTCTGTCAACGGAGAGTTGGCAAGACTGGCTGATCTGGCTCGGCTGCTGCTTCCGGGGCCTGGTGCCTGAATACCTGCAGCAAATTGCGAGACAATGCATTGGCGACAGTGTTAGTGACACCAGGAATGTGGACAGCTGACACCAAGAAGTCATGCTCAATACACAGCAGATACAATGCCCGGATAAGTGTCATGACTGGCGGTGAACGGCAGGTACCGGAGCGTATACAGTCCACCACGGCCTTGTTGTCACACTGAAACTGAATGCGTCGCCTGCTCCACTCCGAACCCCAGGTCGCGCAGGCAACTATGATAGCATACATTTCTTTGAACTCAATGTTCTCGTTCTCGTTCTGGGCTGTCCACTCTCCTCTCAGCCACCGGCCGTTGTAGAAGGCACCATAACCGTGAGTGCCGCTGGCATCAGTCTGTAGTTGCATGTCGGGGGCTGGCGTCCACTCATCCACCAGGAAGAATGACTTCCCATTCCATATGGTCAGGGCCTCTGCCCACCACAACAGGTCTGCCATTGCCGATGCCGAAATGCGTAGCCATTGGTGCAATGGTGTTGATTGAGTTGCTCTGTCCAGGTCGTACAGGCGTCTCAGGAATGTGCGACCAGCTGGTACAGCTCTGGACGCGAACGAGAGTTTGCCCAATACGGAGGCGAGGTCGCGTTTCTGAACCCGGCCGGATTGGACGAGGGCCGACACGGTGGTAGATAGCTTAGTCAGCTTTGAGGGTGGAAGGCGGATCTCCAGAGCCATTGTGTCCAGCTCTAAGCCCAGGAAGGTGAGAACCGTAGAGGGGCCATCAACCTTCTCAGGTGCAACTGGGACCTGTAAATATGCAAACAGGTCGAGCAGTAGTGACTTCTGGTGCTGGGCAAGAGGAGGACTGGGAGGCGATACATTCAGGAAGTCATCCAGATAATGAATGAGATGGGGAAGGCGGCATGTGTCCTCCAGAACCCAATGAAGGGCAGATGCGAACTTGTCAAATATGTACGGAGCTGACCGAAGGCCGAGCGGGAGGACTTTTCGAAATAGTAACGACCATCCCAAGAGATACCCAACAAGTGCCAGTCAGAGGGGGCAACAGGGCATAATCGGAAGGCGTTTCGAATGTCCACTTTGGTCAGGTAGCAACCACGGCCTAACTTCATGATATAGGAGATAGCCGAATCGACAGTGTCATACTCCAAGCGAAATGACTCCCGGGAAATACCATCATTGACACTGCGGTCAGTGGGGGAGGATAGGTCATGGATGAGGCGAAATTTGCCATTGGATTTTGGGATCAGGCCCAAACCCGAGGTTCGAAACAGCTGATATGGCGGCTCAGCAAACGGACCAGCTATTTCCCCAGCATCGCAACAAGACTGTAGGTACAGGGTGACACACTGTTTATTGCAGAGACTAGACGGATGATTGACAGATTGAATGCATGATACCAGAGGAGTGGTGTGACCAATCGAGAAGCCGTTAATTAAACATGCCAGCACATACATAATCACGAAACAGGGCATCAGGGTGAGCAGCTAGCAGTGCAGTTAGCCGAGGCACGTTGACTGGAGTGACGACGTCACTGGGAAGACTGAGAGGCCGCTCGGGTGCAAGTCTTCTTTGGGTGTTTGCCGCGGCATGACAGACAGACAGACAGACAGACATGGGCCCGTATGCAGGACGGGTATGTGCAGGCGCCGTTGTTGTAATTCCGGCAGATCTGGCGGCCATCGTGACGAGGAGCTGGGCTGGTGGCTGACTGGCTCCCGCCTGCGTGCTGCGCAAGAGGGAGCCCTCCACGAAAGGGGCAATGCGGGGCTGGAGATGGGTGCACGAGAGAACAACGCGAGCAGATAGGGCGCCCGCGGCTCGTGAAGCAGGACTGCCAGAGGTTAGGGTCCAGTTGCCGCCAGGAATACAGGTGCGGCATGGCAGCAAGACCAGCACGGAAACGACGGTCATAGGTCAGCCACGCGTCGGTCAGATAATTGTTGTTGGCCTCGATGATGTTGGCTTGGTACGCCAGCAAATCTGGAGCTTGGTCCGGCGACGCATCGACCAGGACTCTGGTGAACAAGGTGAAGGCCTCTAACCACGTCGCCAAGTCATGGACTCGGCGCTTGGAGGGCTGGGGAATGGACGAGCTCTGCACCAGCTCAACGGACCTGCCGTTCACCAACGACAACTGCAGGACATCACTACTGCCGGACATGGCTTCAGGCAACAAGTCCCCAAATTCGACAAACTCACCTCGTGTGATACGTTCCCGTAGCCGTGGAGGGATGACGGGGAGTCCTGGAGAGCCGGCTGCGCAAGCCAAGTGCATCGGGGAAGGCTGCCCCAGCGGGAGAGGAGCTGATGCTGGTGCTGGTGCTGGTGCGGCAATGGGCGAGGTGGTAGGGGCGACGACGTTGGATTCCAAGCGCTCCACGCGCTCCAGGAGGGGCTGGATAACACCAATCAGGTCGCTCAGGGTGAGAGGAGCTGGTTGTGACGGCGCAGGAGAAGTCACCTGGTCCGCATTGGCTGAAATGTGCCCATGAGCATGGATCACACGGGACCTCGCTCTCCGATGGTCTTGAGAATTCGCAGAATTCACAGCCCGCTGCGTATACGGGTAGAGAGCTGGGGGACCGTCAGCGTCAGTGCCAGCAGCGCTTGCACCCCGTGAGGTGCTCCGTGTTCTTGGCATGTCCGTTGAGGCAGGAAAATGTAGGAAATTGAAATTGACAACTGACGGACAAACCAGTGAACAGTCAAGTCGTCGGAAAGCAAAAGTGACAAAGGAGTCTCTCTTTTCTCCTTCTCTCTCTCTAAAGCAAGATTTGGAATGCACGCGTGGGAGAGTGGCGCGCGCTGCGCATGCGCATGTATAGCAATGACATCATAATCAGATGCATGATCATCAGACTAAGTATGAGTGGTAGATGTTCCAGGGCTTAGCGCACACGCTAAACCACCATTAAAAGAATTTCTTTTCTCACGGTTTGGTCCCAGCTGCTCATTGATATGTATAATTTTATGATATTGACCTGGACTTCGATCTATATGGGAAATATAGGCTGAGTAAAAGACCTCGGTCCGTATCCTATTGATCACTTCCACGTAGTGTACCGTACCGTACCCTTTCCATATTAGTATTGCCCTGTTGTGTACCCCCCCCCCCCCTCCTATCTCTACAGTGAAGACTCTGCTGATCAAGGCAACCGCAAACAGAATCGGTGCTGAGGCACGGAGCTATGGATGGTGTTACACGTGCGATTGCCCACCCCACACACACATATCCATCGCCATCACCACCATCACCACCACCACCACCACCACCACCACACACACACACACACACACACACACACACACACACACACACACACACACACACACACACACACACACACACACACACACACACACACACACACACACACACACACACACACACACAAACATGCACGTAACACACACACGTGCACGCGCGCGCACACACACACACACACACACACACACGTGCGCGCGCACACACACACACACACACACACACACACACAATGGCGG
Organism: Sycon ciliatum; assembly: GCF_964019385.1. NCBI lineage: Eukaryota > Metazoa > Porifera > Calcarea > Leucosolenida > Sycettidae > Sycon > Sycon ciliatum. The sequence continues at coordinate 33,584,420 of NC_088644.1, forward strand.
TGGCCAGTCGTAGTGGTTGGTGGTCATCACTGCACAGCATAGATCCACTACCATCCCCACTGTTGCAACTAAGTGGTAGCAATCCTTTCTCATCGTATAGCCTTTACAGTCAACTTCGCTTATAACGACACTCGGGGGGGGGGGGGGGGGGGGGGGCATCAAAAAGGTGTCCTCATTCGCGAAGTGTCGTTATACCCGAAGTCTCATTATATGTATTACAGTGGGATGGAGCTTTTCTCTGGGCATGGAAATTCTGTCGTTATTCGCGAATTGTCATTATATCCGCAGTCGTTATTAGCCAAGTTGACTGTATTACATTCTTGACTCGAGTGCAAGAGCACCATCGTTGTAGTCAGTCACTCTTTCTCTGGAGACCCGGCAAGTCAGTTTTCCTCAAAGTGTGACGGCTTTGGAAATATGTGTTGTACATTCTTTTGCGTTCCTGTGTTGGCAGAAACCTATGGCTTGGAGGTTGACCTATCACTGACGACCAGGAAGCATCTCGAAGGGACATTGGGTAGAATTATGCACAATGCCACCAAGCTGGTTGCAACGTCCAAGACGCTTCAGCTGTTTGAGAATGGTACTGGAGTAATACAGGGAGATTTCAGTTCTTGTAGAACGTACCATTAGCCTGGGACATCAAAATCTGTATTTTACAGCTGACGTACCATCTATCCAAGGTCAAAAATATTGTACAAGGATACACAAGTCCCCAAAAGCACTATAACATTATATCGGCTGCAAAGAAAAACGTATGTTTTATCCTATGTTTGATATCAGCCAGAGAGCGCATGTGGTTGAGGTGGAACAAATTCATTGGCTTTATCTTGTGTAGTCTCTATTGAAATCCACTGGCACTGTACATTGGCCTTGGCGGATAATGCTGGCAGAAAAATTGGCAGAATTCGGTACTTTCTCTTGTAAGTTTCATGCATGTTTGGTATTTGGATAAAGAAATGGAGCAGAATTCGAGGAATTGACCGCCATAAGGTTTGTATGATTCTGCCAATTTCACTGCTTTTCAAGCAGAATCTGCCACCTTTTCGAGCATAATCCGCCAAGGGCTACCTGTACACTCATACTTCGGTTATCCGTCCCCAAAGTCCCCAGTCTACCGGGGTACCCAGTGGGAGAGTGTCAGTGGATATATTACTACTCTGTTGTCACTTTTGTGGAATTACTGACGCCATACGCCATATCGATGGCCCTTCTCCATGAAAAAAAAGAAGTACTGGTATGTGATTCTACGGATGAACAAAAATGATTAGCAATTTAAAACACGGTTTACGGTATACCGTAAAGTACCACGAGAGCACTTGTTAGGTTTAGCAACTAGATGCTGTATTCTTTTTGTGAAAAAAGCAAAGTCGTGCGTGTGTGTTTTCGAATTTTTATAGTCCCGTACTCAAACACTCCGTCTCAAGCAGGGAGTAGTGTTAATTATACTCCTCCATCTCAAGTGCGTACTGAGGAAAGAGAAAGTTACTTTCCGCAAATCACTATAACTTCGCGTCCAAGTTTGCGAAGTTTCGAGCTTTGCTTATGTACTCTTTCCCAGCCTCAATTTTCCTTTCGAACTTTTGCATTGCTAACCGCTCCTACTGACTTGTACTATCCCCACGGATTTAGCTCTATGATCCATATTGTTCTTTTATCGATTTCCTTTGCTTACAGACACACCATTGGCTATTTTCCCATTCAAGTATTGTCGAGACTTTTACTTGAACTTTGCTGGCACGGAGTTTAGCTTTACGGCTGGATGGCAGTGCGGAAAGTCCCAGGGAACCTACAGTTTCATAACGGTCACTCCTGCCGTCTTGCGTTCCTTTAACAAGTCCATTGCCGTCGGTGCGTTGGAGGGAGCAGAGAAATTGCACAGGTATGTGGCTCCAGGCGCTCGGAATTTCTGTCAGCCCGGCAAAAGGAAGTTGGTCTCCTGCGGATCCGTGTATGGGGCTGCCAGTAGTAACGTTAGTGTAGCAGTGCATGTCATGTCACCACTACTGCAGCGCATCCTTTCTTTAGAGACTGGACAATTCAGGCATTAAACCCCATGCTTCGACATACCGATTTAGATATGGCATTATGGCGTCAATATTGCCACAAAAAGATGACGGAGGAGTGATAATATTTCCCCTGAGACTCGCCCGAAAGGTGCCCGGTAGACCGACATGTCTGCAACGTCGGGGTCCGGATAGCCGAGGTATGAGTGTAGAACGTTTGGCACATGTGCCAGTAGTTGTAAGACTTCAGTGAGACGTATCCCGTCAACCTCAATGTCACATGTAGGTGCCGTATCTGCCGCTGGGGTATTCCGGGTGGCAGCGGCCATTGTGAGTTCGCTTTGGGAACTGAGATGATTTTTATTTCTATTTTATTTTTTAGAGTATGCACAGGTAAAGTTGATCACATGTTCAAACGTTTTTGTGCGTGTGGGCGTATGCGATGGTGCCACCTCGCCGTGCTCTTTCTGCTGCAGACTATGCAAGGAACGATCGGATCTACCAGAGTACACGCGTGCAGATGAATGGCGTGAGCACCAGTGCGGGAGAGGTGAGTTTGCATGGTGCTGATCTTGATGACACATCTACACACGAACTCTGTTGAGGCTAAAAGAAGCTTGAACGTCTGCATTGGCAAATCACACCATCACACGGAAAGGCAAAAATACAGAAAAATACTGTAAAACCAGAAATTTCCAGTATGGCATAACACTTCGGGTTGTTCCGAACCTGACAGTTAGAAAATGAAAGGCTGGTTTGCCAACTAACTAGGGCTGAAACGATCATTCAATAACTCCTAACGATCAACCAATATCATTAACGATCGATATATTGGTTTTATCGGATTCTTGTCGGCTCTACTCGTGTACCTCGCACACCAGTTTATGAAGAAATTCCATGATACCTTTGGTACATTAGAAATTTGTGGCACCGCTCTGTTGACATCTGTGGAAATCTGGCTGGTTTATCAACATGAACTAGAGAATTTCATGTTGTTTCTAGAGCAAAGAATCTTGTCATCACCCTCTGGCAACTGCTCTTATCTCCAACCTCTCACACAAATGAACCAAAAAGACAAAGTCTTCTCTCCCGATCTCTTTCAAAGCCACAAATCAATTTTACCGCGCTTGGAAGTACATGATTGTACTCGTATTCACTATCGGATGAAGTGCAAGGGCTAGAATACTGTCACTGATATGCATTCATAATAAATCGTTAGCACTCGTTTTAAACACTAACGATTATCGATTGCACTCTTAACGATCGATATGCGAGTTATCGGTATAATTGTTTCAGCCCTACAACTAACTGACAACTGCATACGAATGGTGACCAGTCCGAAAGTTATGTCATGATTTTGCAAGCTCAATACACAAGCTTTTTCAAAGCAAGACCTCTTTGGCTGAGTGTGAGTAGCAACTGAGCAGAGTACTTCGAAGTGGCGGCCTGTTAACCAGCCACCTGGCTTTCTTTATGATGCAGTTGTGTGTAGTCCGCAAACGCTAAAGGTGCATTGGATGCTGTGCACCATAAACAAAATTAATATAATTTTGTTTGTTTGTTCAATCTGATCACTGCTCCGAGTGTTGTTTGTTGTTGTTTGTTACTGCATTCCATTTCTTGTACTACTCATGACATCATACTCATGACCTCATACTCATGGCCTCGTACACATGACATCGTACACATGACATCATACTCATGGCATCATAATCATGATCTCATACACATAACCTCATACTCATGACCTCACACACATGACCTCATACACATGACCTCACACACATGACCTCACACACATGACCTCATACACATGACCTCACACACATGACCTCATACACATGACCTCATACACATGACCTCACACACATGACCTCATACACATGACCTCACACACATGACCTCATACACATGACCTCACACACATGACGTCATACACATGACCTCACACACATGACCTCATACACATGACCTCACACACATGACCTCATACACATGACCTCACACACATGACCTCACACACATGACCTCATGCAGAAGAGAACATGGAGGAGCTACAGGCCGCTCCGTGGCAACACGGTCACCTGCTCCCCGGTGATGTCGACCGGCTGCTGGAGAACGACGGCGACTTTCTGGTTACGACACAGTTTGGCGTCCGCAATCTCTGCTTTCTCAGTGCACGGTGGAAAGAGAGGATCATCCGTGACCGTCTACTGTGTCGCTATGGCCAGGTATTGTCCAGCTGTGGCTTTGCTTGTCCATGCGCAATAAGGGCAGCTTTCCTAAAGAGACAAAACACTAAAATATGGAAAGGAAAAAATCACAAAGAAGGAATGTAAAAAAGTCTTTCGTAACTGACGTCTAATGTCCTTTGGTGAAAGGCTGAAAAGAGTCCATGTTATTGATAATCTTATAACATGGGCGTAGGAACCGGTCCGGCAGGCCCGGCGGTCGCCGGACCAATAGTTTTTGAATTTTTATATTTATTTTTTACATTTCAACCTTGTTGATGGCTTGTCGACTCTTGTACAGGTACCATGTTTTACATCGACAATGCGGTGTATCATCAGCATGCATATTCTTATTTGTGGCTCATAAACCCAGAGATACTCTCAAAAGGCAACTAACTGTCTTGAACCATACTCAGATTTACTTCGACGACCATTCAGAAGAATACCATCACAAGCAGAACTCTGGAAAAACAACAACTGTGCCTACGCTCCAATGAACTATATAGCAAGAGCGGCGGCCACATCTAACACCTTGCCTCTACACCAACACCCAGCACATACAAGAAGAGCGCGTGATGACGAATAAGGTGCTAAGTGCTAGCGTAGAAACAAGGCGCTAGACGTGGCGCGTACAGGCAACGATTTAGCAGAGCATGGAGAGGAAAACTGTTCAGCAACATTCAAAGAAGCAGAACGAGAACGAATAATACTTCAATTGAGGCTACCTCCGTAACATTATTTCTCATATTCTGTAGCATTAAAATATGGCCTTTTAGGCCCAATTTTCAAAAAAATCCACGGGGGAGGACCCCCGGACCCCCCTCTCACAATTTCGCCGCACCAATATTAAACTGCTTCCTACACCCCTGCATCTTGTTTATCCAGGCAGTGGGGACCGGGCACTGTCCGTAACTTTGAACTGTCCGTAGCTTGGAACCACATGTACTATTTTCAGGAGTAGAAGCCGCACAGGAGTTTATGCCGCACGCAGATTTTCTTTGTCAGCAAATAGTTAATACAGTCATACAAGTATCCCCTGTACACCACGGTTAATTTGACCATTGCGGTACAAAAACTGGGATGTTGAGAGAAAATGTAAAGAGAAAAGTCAGTTTCTGTGCCTTGTTGTCGCACTATCTGACTGTACACAAGAGGGAGATTGGAAGCTTTGTTACAACTCTGAGTTTCACGTATTACTACGATCATCAGGCAACTGATGGATCCAAAACGGGCAGCCAGAACATAAGGGTGAGCAACGTGGGAAATTCTGAGGGGTGTCATAGGCGGCGCGTATCATAGCGCAAGAGTCAGATGCAGGCGTGAAGTTGCCAAGTCTTCAGACTTGGGGCTATGCAGCAGCAGCAGTTCCGGCGTGAATGCTATCCGACTGTATGTTATGCTATCTGACTGTATTATTATCTCGTTACCTTGGTTACCTTGGTGGACTGTTAGTCATAACCTGTAACTTATAGGTCCTTTTCTCTTTACATATTGTGCTATAAGACTTTTTTGGATGAATTATGAGTGTTTGCATTGCTACGTATACTCCGGAAAATATGGTATGTTTTAATAGGTACAAGTAAAGGCCAGGGATACGGCATGTGATTGTGAGGTCACTAAAAGTAATAAAACAGTAGTATTATTTCCACTACAGCTCACCCAAAGGGTGCCCGGTAGACCGAAGTCCCCGTAACTCCCCCGGTGTCCGGATAATCTCGGTGTGAGTATATCCACACTTACAGTTATAACCATCAGTTATTTGTGCAGTTATGCACTTGATTCAAAGCATGGAACTTTTCGTAGCATTACGCCTGCCATTGCGCCTCACTGCACCTGCTTTCTGACCCATCTATCAGGTAGTTTTGGTGCGTACCGTTTTTCAATCTGCCGGAAGACCATGCACACCAGTGCTACCCCCTGTACCGTGGCTTTTCTCCTTTCAACCCTGCAGGCCGAATTTGAGAACCCTCTGCTGGAGAATATGTCGATTTGTGGCATTCTGGACAAGTGTGTAAAGCAAAAGCGTCCTCTGATCTACAATGATGAACGCATTTTCCTCTTGAACCCCATCAAAAAGGGTAAGTGCCGGCTATTCTTTAACTCGGATGGTGAGCCAATAAAATTATGGTGAAAAAGGAGGAAAAAATCACTGTATACAAAATGACTGTAAAAGATCTGGTCACGTCGGTGGACAGTTAGTCATAACTCGTAACATTCTGTCCTCCTTTTTCGCCAGCTATTCTATTCACTTTTATCACTGGGTTCGATTTGATTTGATCCATTACTGCTGCCGCTCTCCCATTTCCTTTTTTTATTTTCATGTGTTTGCTCCGTGTAGTTGCTCTACTTGATGCAAAGCAGAACGGATCAAGTGCTGGCCTGGAACCCTGTTACGCCTATCACGGTTCGTATGTCACACTCATGCTGATTAACCATAATCTCTCAGGCGCCGACTCGAAACATGTAACTGTCGGCAAGAAATGCAAGAACTCAAATTCCCCAATGCATACATGCTCTTTGTTTCTGAATATTTCCACAGGGAACAGCTGTGTGTCGTCTGCACAGTGACACTACGGTTGCAATACTGTAAGAGCCATAATAAAACGAAGTGCTAACTCTAACGAGTTAACGAGGAGAAATCTGTCGTTAAAATAGAACTCGTTACACAGAAATCGATACAATACTGTTGCTATTGAGCGTTGAGAATGAGTCAGAATCGTTACGTTTTGTTCGCGTAAACCAGTCAATTTTAGGGAATCGTTATATATGTGCCTCGTTAGAATAATGGCTTGTACAGTACATCAGTGACATCTCATAGTTGGACAACCCAGGAAAGATATGTATGGTACCGTAAAGTGAACAACATTAAATCTAAAAAATATTAGTGTTTCTTTTATTAGTTTTAGATCTAATATTGTTAACTTTATGGTACAGCTCATAGTGATGTATGATAGGCTCGAGTTATGCTATTTTTGCTGTAGGTAGTACAGTAGCAGGTGCATTCAAGTCTCTACTGCACACGTACACATCTTATCATGAAACAGCTACCGGTAGAGGTCATACCATCCATGGTGCATGTATTTTCTTTTCCGGAAACGCGCACCATGCGCGTGCATGCATGCAGCTTCGACACGTCAGAATTCCATATCCGAACGGATTAGGCGACGACTGGGCTAGTGATCATAGTGCATGAATGGCAAGTGGCACGTTCTGGAGTATAATGAGGCTTTGTGACAATGGCGTACTAAGAATTGTATGCCAGTTGTAGACCATTCACTGCATGTTGTAAATAGTGTTTGCAGACCTCCACTGCATGTCTTAGTTGATGTTATGGAAGTTTTGAGATACTATGTGAACCATACTGGCATGCAAAGAGAGACTGAACCAGTCAAAGAATATCACATGGCGTATTATAACAGATGTCGGGAGGCGAAAAAATGAATTCTTCTAGAACAAAGTCAAGTTCGCATGTTCCGCACAATTAACACATCCAGTCCAGAAGACACTTCAGATCAGATATAAAGTGCTTTCGTTCCCTTCTCTTCCGGATTACACAGGGAATGGCTGAAATGAAAAAATGACAACGTACATGGTGTATTAGTGTTACTAACGTTATTTCAGGAACCTCTACAAACGCATACACTCTCCTGTTGGCTCACCTCTACAAACGAACGCATACACTCTCCTGTTGGCTCAGCTGTTGTGACCTGAGCATGACAAGCCAACCCAGGTGTCAACTTCTGCTTGCTTTTATTTTATTTTATTTTTCACAAGACACACAACTCACCTGCAGGCACATGGCCCTAGCATGGGGTGAGATGGTGCTGGTCGGACCTGCCATGCTCAACCGATCAGAGCTCTCGGCATCTTCGAATGGCACTTTAGGTTCTCAAAACGACCTTGCACTGCTTACGCCTATAGTACGTTCTTCTTAGGAAACCTAGTATGTTTACCTGCTTTTTCCTGATAATAATATTGTTGTGACTTGCGAACCATCACTATTGTTGCAGACTAACACACATATACAATTTGTGTTTACGCCTGCTCTCTGTTTTCCCATTTCCGCTTCGTTCATTCCATCTGTCTTGCACCGCAGCAATGGATGTTCACAGCAGAACAAGTCAAGTGAGCATGTCCTCAGTTGATCCAGACGCAAGCATTGGCCCAAGTGGCTTTCTCGTTGACAAGCAAATAGGTAAGTTGTTCTTGTGGCCATTTTCAATTTCAAAAAGCGAAAATTGAAGATCTATTACAGTAGTGTCGGTCGCCGAAGAACTGGGAGTGAGGGGGGGGGGGGGGTCAGCCTCTTAGCCGAGACCGTTCTTATTTTCATGTATCATTTATTTAAAAAATGTAAAAAAGAGAAGAAACACATGAGAACGAGTTATGCAGCAACTATCCACGACTGTAACAAGATGATAAACGGTCAGAAAGCGCGATAATAGGGCACAGAACTGACAGGCTACTGAGACATTCAGCGACCTGAGACCTAGCTCTAACACATCTCCAGTGCGTAAACCAACAGCCTTCCAACTTGGAAGGTTCATGGTTACGTAGGACCGAAGAGGGGAAGGTGAGCGCAGCAAAAATGTGCGCAAGCTAAGTTCCGCGGCAACAAAGAATGCCGACTGTTACAGGACGAGTGACGAGACCAGTTAATAACATGACTGGAAGGCTGTTGGAAGGGTGTTGGTTTGCGCACTGGAGATGTGTTAGAGCTAGGTCTCGGGTCGCTGAATGTCTCAGTAGCCTGTCAGTTCTGTGCCCTATTATTGCACTTTCTGACCGTTTATCATCTTGCTACAGTCGTGGATAGTTGCTGCATAACTCGCTCTCATGTGTTTCTTCTCTTTTTTACATTTTTTTATTAATGGCTCAGTATCCGAGTTTAAATATTATCTATTTATTTATTTATCGTCTCCACTTCATGGCACATAATAATACATATTACAGTCTATGCACAGTTACATCGGTATGCTGTGCTTGGTCAAAGTCTAGCCTGGTCGTTCTTCGGCGCTCCGACAGTACTACATGGCTCTGCAGCTAGCCTTTTCACGGCAACAAGTATACGGTGTACGTGAGTACATGGCACACTAGCATAACCCTGCCCGTACTCTCTGTCGTGTTTGCTCCCGTGTATTTGCATAACCCTGCCCGTACTCTCTGTCTTGTGTGCTCCCGTGTAATCATTCTGTTGTAGAAGCTTCTCTTCACCGCCGCCAGAGTAAAACCGGGAGCATCTCTTCCGTGACAAGCGCATACCAGAATTACTTTACTATGGAAAGACCAGGTAGGGGCAGGTAGGGGGCAGGTAGGGGGCAGTCGCAGGTTGGTGAATGGCAGCAAGGGCCCCACGGCTTGGCAGGGATAGCCCTCTGGGTTGTTAGTGCTCAACATGTTGGAGGGCGCTAACTAGTGGCTTAGCCATTGGGCCCGAACTGCCATTCACAAACTAATTTAGGACTAGGTTATTACTGGAATAGCGCGAGATCCGGTGTGGGGAGCAAACCCTTTCTTAGGTTATTACTGCACTAGCAATATTATTAATATCATGCTGGTCCAGCAGTTGTAACCGAAAACAACGGGAAATTAGATACCGCTTTTTCTTCAAAATGGTCTGCATTGCAATTGTTTGTCGCAGTTTTATGCAGTGCCATGGCAAAGCGGATTGAACTTGAAATGCAGTGTTATTCCCGATATGCACGTTACAGTATGCAGTGCTGTTGTTCCCGAAGCTAAGCACATTGCGTATGCGTGTCTAATCATCATCCAGTGGCTGCCAGCATCCCGTGCCATGCACTGTATGAGATTTTACATGAGTTTGGTTTCACTACCCTTACATGGACTGTCTTCCTCTGTTCAATATGTCTAGCTGAACACACCCTCCAAGTAACAGTTTGAAGGCTGTTGCTTTGCACTTGACCAGTCTGTTCTCCAATTATTATTGGCTTGACATCTGACTTCACTTCTCGCTCAAGCAATGCTTTCTTTCCCCCAATGTGTGCCATAGTTACCAGCAGTTGTCCGCATTGCAAACGAATGTTCACCTTATCCCATGGAACCTGCTCTCTGTTTTCCCATTTCCGCTTCGTTCATTCCATCTGTCTTGCACCGCAGCAATGGATGTTCACAGCAGAACAAGCCAAGTGAGCTTGTCCTCAGTTGATCCAGACGCAAGCATTGGCCCAAGTGGCTTTCTCGTTGACAAGCAACTAGGTTAGTTGTTCTTGTGGCCATTTTCAATTTCAAAAAGCGAAAATTGAAGATCTATTACAGTAGTGTCGGTCGCCGAAGAACTGGGAGTGAGGGGAGGGGGGGGGGGTCAGCCTCTTAGCCGAGACCGTTCTTATTTTCATGTATCATTTATTTTAAAAAATGTAAAAAAGAGAAGAAACACATGAGAACGAGTTATGCAGCAACTATCCACGACTGTAACAAGATGATAAACGGTCAGAAAGCGCGATAATAGGGCACAGAACTGACAGGCTACTGAGACATTCAGCGACCTGAGACCTAGCTCTAACACATCTCCAGTGCGTAAACCAACAGCCTTCCAACTTGGAAGGTTCATGGTTACGTAGGACCGAAGAGGGGAAGGTGAGCGCAGCAAAAATGTGCACAAGCTAAGTTCTGCGGCAACAAAGAATGCCGACTGTTACAGGACGAGTGACGAGACCAGTTAATAACATGACTGGAAGGCTGTTGGAAGGGTGTTGGTTTGCGCACTGGAGATGTGTTAGACCTAGGTCTCGGGTCGCTGAATGTCTCAGTAGCCTGTCAGTTTTGTGCCCTATTATCGCACTTTCTGACCGTTTATCATCTTGTTACAGTCGTGGATAGTTGCTGCATAACTCGCTCTCATGTGTTTCTTCTCTTTTTACATTTTTTTTATTAATGGCTCAGTATCCGAGTTTAAATATTATCTATTTATTTATTTATCGTCTCCACTTCATGGCACATAATAATACATATTACAGTCTATGCACAGTTACATTGGTATGCTGTGCTTGGTCAAAGTCTAGCCTGGTCGTTCTTCGGCGCTCCGACAGTACTACATGGCTCTGCAGCTAGCCTTTTCACGGCAACAAGTATACGGTGTACGTGAGTACATGGCACACTAGCATAACCCTGCCCGTACTCTCTGTCGTGTTTGCTCCCGTGTATTTGCATAACCCTGCCCGTACTCTCTGTCTTGTGTGCTCCCGTGTAATCATTCTGTTGTAGAAGCTTCTCTTCACCGCCGCCAGAGTAAAACCGGGAGCATCTCTTCCGTGACAAGCGCATACCAGAATTACTTTACTATGGAAAGACCAGGTAGGGGGCAGGTAGGGGGCAGGTAGGGGGCAGGTAGGGGGCAGTTGTAGACCATTCACTGCATGTTGTAAATAGTGTTTGCAGACCTCCACTGCATGTCTTAGTTGATGTTATCGAAGTTTTGAGATACTATGTGAACCATACTGGCATGCACAGAGAGACTGAACCAGTCAAAGAATATCACATGGCGTATTATAACAGATGTCGGGAGGCGAAAAAATGAATTCTTCTAGAACAAAGTCAAGTTCGCATGTTCCGCACAATTAACACATCCAGTCCAGAAGACACTTCATATCAGATATCAAGTGCTTTCATTCCCTTCTCTTCAGGATTACACAGGGAATGACTGAAATGAAAAAAATGACAACAACTTACATGGTGTATTAGTGTTAGTAACGTTATTTCAGGAACGCATACACTCTCCTGTTGGCTCAGCTGTTGTGAACTGAGCATGACAAGCCACCCCAGGTGTCAACTTCTGCTTGCTTTTATTTTATTTTATTTTATTTTTTACAAGACACACAACTCACTGGTAGGCACATGGCCCTAGCATGGGGTGAGATGGTGCTGGTCGAGTCCTGCCATGCTCAACCGATCAGAGCTCTCGGCAACTTCGAATGGCAGTTTAGGTCGTCTATTCTCAAAACGACCTTGCACTGCTTACGCCTATAGTCCGTTCTTCTTAGGAAACCTAGTATGTTTACCTGCTTTTTCCTGATAATAATACTGTTGTGACTTGCGAACCATCACTATTGTTGCAGACTAACACACATATACAATTTGTGTTTACGCCTGCTCTCTGTTTTCCCATTTCCGCTTCCTTCGTTCCATCTGTCTTGCACCGCAGCAATGGATTTTCACAGCAGAACAAGCCAAGTGAGCATGTCCTCAGTTGATCCAGACGCAAGCATTGGCCCAAGTGGCTTTCTCGTTGACAAGCAACTAGGTTAGTTGTTCTTGTGGCCATTTTCAATTTCAAAAAGCGAAAAGTGAAGATCTATTACAGTAGTGTCGGTCACCGAAGAACTGGGAGGGGGGGGGGGGGGGGTCAGCCTCTTAGCCGAGACCGTTCTTATTTTCATGTATTATTTATTTTAAAAAATGTAAAAAAAGAGAAGAAACACATGAGAACGAGTTATGCAGCAACTATCCACGACTGTAACAAGATGATAAACGGTCAGAAAGCGCGATAATAGGGCACAGAACTGACAGGCTACTGAGACATTCAGCGACCCGAGACCTAGCTCTAACACATCTCCAGTGCGCAAACCAACAGCCTTCCAACTTGGAAGGTTCATGGTTACGTAGGACCGAAGAGGGGAAGGTGAGCGCAGCAAAAATGTGCGCAAGCTAAGTTCCGCGGCAACAAAGAATGCCGACTGTTACAGGACGATGACAAGACCAGTTAATAACATGACTGGAAGGCTGTTGGAAGGGTGTTGGTTTGCGCACTGGAGATGTGTTAGAGCTAGGTCTTGGGTCGCTGAATGTCTCAGTAGCCTGTCAGTTCTGTGCCCTATTATCGCACTTTCTGACCGCTTATCATCTTGCTACAGTCGTGAATAGTTGCTGCATAACTCGCTCTCATGTGTTTCTTCTCTTTTTTACATTTTATTACTGGCTCAGTATCCGAGTTTAAATGTTATTTATTTATTTATTTATCGTCTCCACTTCATGGCACATAATAATACATATTACAGTCTATGCACAGTTACATTGGTATGCTGTGCTTGGTCAAAGTCTAGCCTGGTCGTTCTTCGGCGCTCCGACAGTACTACATGGCTCTGCAGCTAGGCTTTTCACGGCAACAAGTATACGGTGTACGTGAGTACATGGCACACTAGCATAACCCTGCCCGTACTCTCCGTCTTGTTTGCTCCCGTGTAATCATTCTGTTGTAGAAGCTTCTCTTCACCGCCGCCAGAGTAAAACCGGGAGCATCTCTTCCGAGACAAGCGCATACCAGAATTACTTTACTATGGAAAGACCAGGTAGGGGGCAGGTAGGGGGCAGGTAGGGGGCAGTCGGAGGTTGGTGAATGGCAGCAAGGGCCCCACGGCTTGGCAGGGATAGCCCTCTGGGTTGTTAGTGCTCAACATGTTGGAGGGCGCTAACTAGTGGCTTAGCCATTGGGCCCGAACTGCCATTCACAAACTAATTTAGGACTAGGTTATTACTGGAATAGCGCGAGCTTCGGTGTGGGGAGCAAACCCTTTCTTAGGTTATTACTGCACTAGCAATTAATATCAAGCTGGTCCAGCAGTTGTAACCGAAAACAACGGGAAATTAGATACCGCTTTTTCTTCAAAATGGTCTGCATTGCAATTGTTTGTCGCAGTTTTATGCAGTGCCATGGCAAAGCGGATTGAACTTGAAATGCAGTGTTATTCCCGATATGCACGTTACAGTATGCAGTGCTGTTGTTCCCGAAGCTAAGCACATTGCGTATGCGTGTCTAATCATCATCCAGTGGCTGCCAGCATTCCGTGCCATGCACTGTATGAGATTTTACAAGAGTTTGGTTTTACTACGCTTACATGGACTGTCTTCCTCTGTTCAATATGTCTAGCTGAACACACCCTCCAAGTAACAGTTTGAAGGCTGTTGCTTTGCACTTGACCAGTCTGTTCTCCAATTATTATTGGCTTGACATCTGACTTCACTTCTCGCTCAAGCAATGCTTTCTTTCCCCCAATGTGTGCCATAGTTACCAGCAGTTGTCCGCATTGCAAACGAATGTTCACCTTATCCCATGGAAGTTCTTATGAAAATGGTGAGTTCTCAGGCAGTCGAAAATAGAAAACATGCAAGTCACTGTAAGACACAGTTCTTGTTAGAGTCAATCGGACTGAGCCGTTTCCACATCCGTAGGAACTCCACCGCGCAGGCAATCAATCCAGGACTGAAGCACTACTCTCACAGCTCTTCACATACACAGCCGTGGTGTCAAGCTGGATTTCACACCCTGTATACAGGGGCATAGTCAGGATAGTGATCAAGGGGGGGGGGGGCTTTCCCACACATGAACTAATGTCGATCCTTTCATGCATATTACTATTATTTGATCCGCGACACGGCGGGAGGGAGAATGTTGAACGGTCGCTGCTGGGATGATAAATACACCATAGCTTCTTACAGGTAGAGCATTGCTGGCCGTAAGCGAGGGTCCCTGGTTCAAGTCCTGGTGGTGACAGTCAATTTTCAGAATTTTCCCATTTCCAACTCCCTCAAACTGGTGAATGAGTGATTTTTGTGCATCTTCCCTTTTGGGCCCAACCTCTTTGTCTACTACTTCTTTTGAAGTCTGAAAACATGCCGCGGCTCAATCTCAGCCTGTTGTTGGGCATTTACCTATTGGACCCGCCTCTTAGCAATCACCCACCAAGCAGTTTCTTCACTGCGAAACCTTTTCCGATATGCACCATACGTTTGGGATCGAAGGGCCAGTAATCAGGATAAAACGGTATGACTTGATGCGGTGGCCTATTGTTGTTTGGACCACTGTTATGCCTCTTGATTGTGAAACAGTACAACAGTGGCCTCAGTCTGAGCAGAACAGAATGAGGCGCACACTGTCCGGAGCATCGATTTGCTCCGAAGATGGGCCACAGCCTTCTCCTCGACCGTCGACCTCAAGCGCCCCTGATCATGACAGACTCAGTGGACATCATTATGAGAGCATATCAAAGTTGCGGGAATGGCTTCCCAGGCAAGAGGAAGAGTGTGAGACCACTGAATCAGGCAAAGAAGAAGGCGACTGAGCATGAGACGGCATGGCTTGCAACATTCCAATGCAGGTTTTCTTCAGAGCAATGCGTACTTCGTTCTTTATTGAGCCCTCTGGGGGGCAAGTGTAGGAGAATTGCTACTCAAGCATGGTCTCTGACCTATTCTCTCACGTACAGCACAATGTATCTACTACAAAGTATGTCCTCTACCATGCATAGACGTGCAGCCCGTATGAGAGAGATGGAGAATACTCTTGGATGCGCCTGAAAGTGTGGTGAATACGGGATATTGTGAGAATTTCAATTAGATGGCACACTAGGCCGGCCAAAGTTGGTCCTTGAATGGGTCTGATTTACACACCTCCCACCACCTTTCATTAGGATTCGTGTCTGCATCTTAATCCTTGAGGATATTTTTTCCACCGCCATTATCATTAAATTTTGTCTGAACCATTTTTACACCTGACCTATTTACTCGTCTATCCGCCCTGTCCTTCATGACACTGACTAGTTATGACGTAATTATTCCACTCATGATACATGCAGTTGCAAGGAAACGTGGTTGCTCTGTGTGAAGTTGAAATGATGAAAATCACTGCAAAGTATTTTCATTGCTATCAACTTTAATAGGAAACTGGGCCACCTGTCTTCCGCTCTTTTCTCTCCGAAACTCAACACTTGCAGACCAGACATGAAAGAAATAGAAAAATCTCCCAAACCAGGGCCCTCGCTATTGGCGAGCAATTAATGCTCCGGACAAGCTGAGCTACAGTAATTTTGTTGTTGTTTCAAATCTTTATTCTCACGATAGCCAGTGGCCAATAAGAGTTGTTGTTGTTGCTGCTGCTGTGGTTGTTGTTGTTGCTGTTGTGGTTGTTGTTGCTGTTGTGGTTGTTGTTGTTGTTGTTGTTGTTTTTATTAGCTTCTGAAACCCAACATACTACAGTGGTCCCTCTATAATCCGGCACCATTTGTGCCACGGAAATCTGCTGGATTAGGGAGGGTGCTGGATTAACAAATCTGATCTACTGCTGCAATGTGCATGAAGAGGACATTTGGCTACTGAAAATTGTGCTGGTTTATCGAGGGTGCTGGATTATAAAGTGCCGGATTAAAGAGGGACGACTGTATTATCGTCTTGTGACTAGGTGCCCAAGACGTTCAGTGCAGATACTCCAGGGTCTTGTATTAAGGTCTGTCTCGTATATAAGCCTGTTTTGAATGAAAGCCTGGTTTTCAAGATGCACTGGCGGCACATATGCCTGATATTAGTGCTGACATACATAGAAATAACTGGTTCGAATCAGAGAACTTGCGGCCTGGCTTCAGTAGAAGCCTAGCAGTTGGCTAGCACTGACATGGGCTTTTAAACAAAACTGCCATACCGCCGGTGGAACACGCGGGAAGCATGTCAAACTTTCCACATGGCATGCGAGAAGGCAGCACAAAGGAAGACTAGGCATGCTTCTCCTGTGCTCCAGATGGCATCCCTGAGTTAATCTAGGGGGGAGTCGGCGGGAAGGCAGTGCACAGCAAGCACAAGTTCCAACGTTTGGAACCGCCACCTCATTGACAACATGAGAGTCGCACTATTGTATTCGCAAAGTGGGCAGCAGACATTCTTATCTAGGCGACACTGGGACCAAGACACAACAACATGTGACAATTTGCAAACATGTATTGCCTGAAGCAGCACGTTGTAGCCACTGTGTGATCATTCCCTGCACACTACAAGCAAACCAGGAACAACTGCAGACGGTGGTATGTTGTACAGCCCGTATGGGAAATGCGCACCCGGTTTGCCGACAAAGTGTTAATCCTGTGTAAGGTTTTGCCGAAGCGATATTACCTGTCCGCCCGAGTTGAATGCATCATGTGATGACAGTTGCTCAGCAGGACCAAGACTGATGAGTCGCATCTAGCTCTGCATGCATTACAAGGCATGACCAGTGTAAGAACAGTGTCTGTTGGGGGGGGGGGGGGGGGCACGAAATCAAGTGCCAAAATACCCTGGCAATAGATTGCCCTTACACCATAATTATTCATGATCATGGCTTTGGAGGTCGGGGAGGCGGTCGAGGAGAGCCGCGGTCTGGCCTCGGAGGAAGGGGAGGTGCCGCAGCTGTACTGGGTTGCAGGGGAAAGACACTACGAGACAGCTTGGGTGAGGAGCAGGATCTAATTTCTCCGAGTGGGCGCTTTGGCGGAGTATCCGTAGCTGACAGTCGCCTAGAATGTGGCCTTGCATCCCAGCGAGGCATCCCAGAGCAGCGTTGATAGATGACATCGCCTATCCCAGGGTCAACGGCTTGTACGGCTAGCGCAGGTGCAGCTTGTCTGACAAGCCTGGCATGCTTGGCGGCATTGCTCGTTATCACGCTGACCATGACCGGGCAGGGAAGACAGAAAGCAACACAAACGCACGCACGCACGCACACACACAGGACAGCAGTGAAGATAAAAGTGAAGTGTACAACTTCGGCAGCCTCATATTCAACTCATTACGTAGGGACTTTCCCTCGGCTGTAACTAATCTTGTACAGCGAAAACAGGGCAAAGACCTTGAACCTTCAGCCCATATTGAACTTTCAGAACATTATTTTGTGAACCAGGTTGACGACACTGGTGATAGTAATGCTAAACAATGTGGGTTTTGCTGCCCGGTTTCCTGGTCCAGTTATCCTTGGGGCAGGGCCGATGTATACACACTTGCATATGCCATCGCTTGTTTGGGCCGCACTTGGGTCAGTAGGGCAAGACCGTTATCGTGTGTTGCGTAGAGCACAGATCACGCAGAGCTTGCAAATAACAGGGATGAAAACGCACATCGTTCCGGGTATACACGCCATGATCTTGTGCTGCCTCCCTCTACATGACCGTACAGCATGACCCACTGCTGATAACCGTGCACAAAACCAGTCAATATGGGTGAACAGAAGGAGCATGTATCACGAGTATGGTACAGTTAGTGTTGTGAAACCACAAGTTCTCGAGAGTGAAAGGCCTTCTCGCTTGTGACATTGTGTTCGTTTCAATGCAGTTGTATCCCGACTCCGCCGTACCGCTGATGATTACGACGTAGTATACGCTACATGCGCTATGTGCGGTTTGCTGTGTGCGCTGTAGTTGTATGTTGTATGTGTATGCTTTTCTCATATACGCTGTCATTTTCACGCTATAACTACCTGGTGGTTTTAGTGTCATTCATTCATTCATTCATTCATTCATTGTTATTAGTCGATGGAAGTGAAATATACTGTTGAGAATAAATAGTTGTCCTCGTGCCGTGTGGGGTCGTTCGTTCCTGACACTTTAGAGAACCAGAGGATTCACAACAGTTAGCAACAATATCAACACATTATACATGTCATAGTTTAGCTGACATGCACAGATAAATGTTTTAAAAAAGAACAAATTTATTTTAAAATTTAAAGGGGAAGTTAAGGCAAAAATTAAAATTTTCACCAGTTGTAGTCTTCGGGGTGCTGAGTCGAATGGTCTTGGTCCGAGGAAGCTGAGATGCTTCCTTCCTACTTGAATCCCAATCGAACTCGCGCACTTCCACCGAAAATGGGTGACTGCGCCCTACTAGATGGGGATTTGTATGCAAAATGTCACTAAAAGCGCCATTTCGTTCTTATAAAAGCACGGATGACCGCGATTGGCCCATATGTTGTAGTCTTTTGGACGCTGAGTCGACTGGTTTTGGTCCGAAAAGGCTTCGATGCAGCGTTCCTCCTTTATTCCCAATCGAACATGGTTGAACAAGCGGTCACGTGCTCCTGGGTGCCCAAATCACCTGGTCACCACGCCAGCAGGCGACAAATTTCACACCAAGGTTCAACTCGAGTTCAACTCGAGTGACAGGACTGCACCCAAAAAAGGTCAAACAGGCTAGTAAGTTGTACCCTGCAGGCACGGTGACCAGGTGACTGGTGTACGCAGGAGAATGTGACCGCTTGTTCAACCATGTTCGATTGGGAATAAAGGAGGAACGCTGCATCGCAGCCTTTTCGGACCAAAACCAATCGACTCAGCGTCCAAAAGACTACAACATATGGGCCAATCGCGGTCATCCGTGCTTTTATAAGAACGAAATGGCGCTTTTAGTGACATTTTGCATACAAATCCCCATCTAGTAGGGCGCAGTCACCCAGTTTCGGTGGAAGTGTGCGAGTTCGATTGGGATTCAAGTAGGAAGGGAGCGTCTCAGCTTTCTCGGACCAAGGCCATTCGACTCAGCACCCCGAAGACTACAACTGGTGAAATTTTAATTTTTGCCTTAACTTCCCCTTTAAATCAGATGGTTAGCCGAGTTAGGGCGTGTTCAATTGGTAGGATTGGGATCCCAATCCATGGGATCCACTGGATTCGCACCCTTTCAATTGGTCGAATCCGGATCTGGATCCTTCGGATTTGGATCCGGTCAACCCACCTCAGGGAGCAGGGTTGGCCTGATCCAACGGATCCAAATGTGACCTTTGTGCGTATATGGCGGGTAAAAATCATTTTTGTACACATTGTGGTAGGCACACGTGGATCGAGATAGGGCTTGTTGACTTTTGTACGGCGCACGCGATGAGTACGGCTTTCACCCTTTTGGGTGACTGACTTGTGAGCGCCACTTTTATTACATTTGTACTTCGTCAACATGGCAACAGTCAAGGTCCAAAATAAAGTGTTCAGTTGACTCTGAAGGATCTGACGGATCGGAGATCTGGATCCCGATCCCGATCCTTACCAATCGAACTTGCCTTTAATTATGGTACCAAAAGGAGAATGACATTGTTAATAATTTTGGTAAAAGAAGGACAAAATGTTACGAGTTATGACTAGCTGTCCACCAACGTAACCAGATCATATAGTCAGCGAGTGCGAGAATGTGTCGAATGTCTCAGTACTCCTTGTCAGTTTTGTGCCATTTAGTCGCACTCGCTGACTGTATATGATCTGGTTACGTTGGTGGACAGTTAGTCATAACTCGTAACATTTATACAAAAGAGAAAGGACCAAGGAACTACAAGTTACGCTATACTGTCCACTAACACCACCAGTTACTAAACAATCAGCTCATGATTGATTGTTTAGTAACTGGTGGTGTTAGTGGACAGTATAGCGTAACTTGTAGTTCCTTGGTCCTTTCTCTTTTGTATAAATTAAACCTTGGCTCTCCATCCGAGTCGATTCGTAACATTTAATCCTTCTTTTTTACCAAAATTATTAATATTATTAATAATGAAAGTAATGTTCGGAATGGCTTGAAGCAGGAGGAATGACTTATACCGTAATTCCGCGCATATAAGCCCATGGGCTTATATACGAAATAATGCAGTTTGGGGATAAAATATCCAGTAAAACGTGTTCGATTTTTAGCCCATGGGCCAATATTCGAATTTTGAAGGTTCACGAAAAAGTACAAGTCCGCGCTCATAATGGGTCTTCCATACTCTACTGGTAAACTGCACTGACCTGCTGTACCATGGTAGGAAGAGTCCATTTTGTGAAAAACTCTACTTGACACGTGAGTTGAATTTGTGTCTGTTTATTAGCCCACGGGCTAAAAAACGGAGGTGGGCTTATATCCGGATATAGGCCCATGGGCTTATATGCGCGGAATTACGGTACGCCTTCTTTACAATCCATAAATGTCACACTCACTCACCCGCCCACACATACATACATACCTGCATGGTGCATGGTGTAAGACGAATCACACATACAAGCAACCCCTTCACCAGCAGGCATGCATATAATCCCTCCACTTGTCCACACGCGAGCGCATACAAACAAACACTCACAGGTCGCTCTTATAACCTCAAACAACAATCTACCCAAGATCCTT
The DNA here is from genome assembly GCF_964019385.1 of Sycon ciliatum. Classification (NCBI taxonomy): domain Eukaryota; kingdom Metazoa; phylum Porifera; class Calcarea; order Leucosolenida; family Sycettidae; genus Sycon; species Sycon ciliatum. The sequence goes on from NC_088644.1 coordinate 33,605,541, forward strand.
CTAAGGCCACACAAGTTTAGTGTAGAACTTAACATTGTTATTACCAGCCAGTCTGCCCTGTCTGCCCACTCTGACCCATTTCCAGTCAAATTATCATATTTTTGTTAGGGAACGATGCACAAAATGACGTGGATAGATTTGGATAGTACACCTGTCTGCCGAATCGTTGCATGCGTGCAGATAATCTCCACTTAAATAGCTGCACTGGCTCTGAAGAGTGTGCAATGTGCCCAATTGTACAGCCTCTACTTTTCATGTGCTTTGGGTATACAAATACCTTTATCGGGTGTTAGCGGCCGTCGTGAGTTCCCTTCGGGAACGGACACGATAATTTACTTTTTTTCTTCTTTTTTTTGGGTATCCAATGTGGTGATGCATAAGTCAACAGATACAAGTATTAATGCTCACTTTTTCAGCGTATCGTCAGAAACTTGAAACTTGAATGTGCCACCAAACTCTCCACTTGCTCGACCCAGCACGAGCGTCAGGACTTGCTTGCCAAAGTCTCCGCTATTTACACCGTACTCCCGCAGGTGTTGCAGAGGCCAGCTGACCCACAATTTGTCTGCAAAGTAGAAAAATAGACAAATGGTTCATGACAATAGAGAAATAGAAGTATAAAAAACCACATGGAGATTAGGATAGAGAGAGAGAGAGAGTAAAGTGATTTCGCCTACTAACAGTTAAGTAGAGAGAGAGAGAGAGAGAGAGAGAGAGAGAGAGAGAGAGAGAGAGAGAGAGAGAGAGAGAGAGAGAGAGAGAGAGAGAGAGGGAGGGAGGGAGAGAGAGAGAGAGAGAGAGAGAGAGAGAGAGAGAGAGAGAGAGAGAGAGAGAGAGAGAGAGAGAGAGAGAGAGATCATCATCATCTGCGTGAAAAAATAATAATGGTAAGATAGATAGATAGAAATATACTGAAGTAGATAGATAGATAGATAGATAGATAGAGAGAGAGAGAGATAGATAGATAGATAGATAGAGAGAGAGAGAGAGAGAGAGAGAGAGAGAGAGAGAGAGAGAGAGAGAGAGAGAGAGAGAGAGAGAGAGAGAGAGAGAGAGAGAGAGAGAGAGAGAGAGAGAGAGAGAGAGAGAGAGAGAGAGAGAGAGAGAGAGAGAGAGAGAGAGAGAGAGAGAGAGAGAGAGAGAGAGAGAGAGAGATAGATCATCATCATCATCATCTGCGTTGCCGAAAAAATAATAATGGTAAGATAGATAGATAGAAATATACTGAAGTAGATAGATAGATAGATAGATAGATAGAGAGAGAGAGAGAGAGAGAGAGAGAGAGAGAGAGAGAGAGAGAGAGAGAGAGAGAGAGAGAGAGAGAGAGAGAGAGAGAAAGGACAGTGAAAGGTGCCACATAGTAACAGTGTCAAACAAATGGAATTCATAGAAAATAAAAAGGACCAAGGAACTACAAGTTACGCTATAATGTCCACTAACAGCACCAGTTACTAAAAACTTCGCATCAGCTAATGCGATATATGTACATCGCACAACACTGACCGACGGTACCGACGTTCTACAACTAACTGGCTAATAGCTCTAGCACATCTTGGATGCGCACTCCAACAGCCTTCCAACTTGGAAGGTTCTAAGTTATAAGATAACATAGGAGGGGAAATGTTATCGCATGAGCTGATTGTTTACTAACTGGTGCTGTTAGTGGACATTATAGCGTAACTTGTAGTTCCTTGGTCCTTTTTCTTTTCTATAAATTTGTCCTTGGCTCTCCATCCGAGTCCATTCTCAAATGGATCTCAGCTGATCAATAATAAGATAACAGCTTTGCCAGACCCAGCATGCCACTGCAGAAAGAAGGAGAATGCAAATAATATTATATCAGCGTCCATTGGTCCAATAGCAGCAAACTCACCAAGGTGGATAGGAGAAATCTGCACGGCATTTATGGTTACGCTGATCATTACTTCGCCTGAAAGGCCAATGCGTTCACTGTCGCAGGTACGGATGACTTTAGACCACTCTCTTTTTTCTGAAAAGAAAAAGAATAGGACAAGTGCTTCCTACTTCGAAGTAACAAAAACGTGATGAAAGCTCAACTGGTCTTCCTCTACATCTACTTGGTCCGACTTATTAAAACGTGCGCTTCGCTTCAAAACTCCAGCATACAAAGGAACACCTGTACTAAAAAATCAACCAAGAGACGGTAGATAGATAACTACTGTATCGTTTCTTGGCTTGACCTTGTAGTTTTCATCGCTGCTGGTGTCTCAGGGCGCATCTGCAAGTGCGTCAACCTGCATAACGTCGACAGTTTTTTCATCTCCTCCAAGCTACACTGCGCTTCCTTGATTTTTTCACTCCATAGGCACGATTTAGACGATCGACTTCGCCTGACGCTCCCACGACACCTACAAAAAGAGGCGAACAAGTAAACCACCAAGCATAAAAAATCACTTCTCATCACCGTGTGCCGCGCGCGTACTGAGTCTGATCTGCGTCGACCTGACTGTCATGCATGCAGTCAGACCATGCGTGCTCTTCCCTGCCTGTTTCTCGAATCCACTGGCCCCGGAGACTGGCGATCTTGTGACGCATCGCGATCGCGGCTCCGAGGACTCCGCCCCATTCACGCACCATATCCGCAGGATAATTCACCCTTTCTGCGCTTCAATTTTCCAGCCAGGTTGTCGCCTGCAAGTCGACCTCAAGGGCGGTTATTTATTCCGATCAACTTCTCGACGATCTCTTCTGTGATCTTGATTCGTCGGCCGCCACATCGTGAATGACTGCGAGAGAGATAAGCAAACTGGACGGAGCGATGCTGGTGCTTTCTGCACGAGTTTCTGAACGCATTTGCTGAAATTATGCCAAGAAAACAGCGACTGCAGCAATTTCAATCCGCCAGGAGGCACTCGAGAACGATCGCCTAGGAGTTTCTGGTACTCTGTGACAATTTCCCATCGCAGCGGGGTGTTGATTTCAGCACCAGGCCTTCTCTGTGTTGCGCGAGAAGCAACAGGAGTCCTCTGACGACAAAATTCGGACGCAAAATGCTCGAGTCGACTAGGATCCTGAGCCGCTGCCTCCTTTGGAGTTGGGGCCATTTCTTCTTCAACATCACAAATCGACAACTGAAGGATAGTGTTAGGTAGCTGGATAGTTTATTCCGTCCTGAGATTATTTGAATTTGTTTGGTTGACGCTCGAAGCGAAACGCACATTTCAATAAGTCGGACCAAGTAGGCCACTGCATTCTCTGTCAATCATTGGGACTCAATATCAGCCATGCATCCAGTATTCTACTGTTGGCCTTTCCCCTGGCCCCGCCGAAATACATCATCGGCTCATTCACTCGTACATCCGTATGGCATTGGACTTCTTTTTAAAGGCTGACGGTGCAAGAGGAGAACGACAAAGGCCATTGACTCATGAACGGCGAATAGTGATAACCAAGTCTTAGGTACGAAGTAGCGGTGAGGCATCCTGCAGCTTCATAACTCGAAGAGAATTGGTGAGCACACATGTTCATTCCCTGGGCACTGCAAATTCACAACTCATTTCATTTCACAGAATCCTTTTCAACGTTTCGGCAAATTGCAAATTGTAACCACTATTTATAGAGACTAGTACGTTAAGGACACTAGTACGTTAAGGACACCTGACCAAAACCAACACAAAGTACACTGTGGGCGAGTCTCTCTTCACTCTCGCTCCCAGACCATGCTCCACAAATTCAACGCATGTCCATAACTCACTTGACCATAGGGACCTTTCACATCGGCTGCGAATCAAAAGCTATTGCTATACCCTCCCCCCTCTTCACACACATCTGTGCACTTGTTTATTTATGATTAAAATCATCTCCAATGATACCAATCTGTGGCTATGCTTACCTCTTTCTGTGGAGACGTAGATCTCATTCCGGATCAGGTCGTGCGTACCTCCTACAGGAAATGGAATGAGCAATATACAGCACTGTTGGGCAGTACATGTACAAGTTGCTTTCGGAGAACTGATCTCGAAGCACATGGGCGAATTTGCCACCTGGATATGAGCAAGAGCACGACTGTGTACTTTTGTGACGTTTTGTCACGTGGTATTTCCACATTGTGGTACTTCAAGTACATGGTTAACCATCTTTGCCGTGTTGTGCTCTTCGATTATGTTGTCACATTGCGATCATATCCTTTTTGATAAAGTGAGGCCACGAGAACGCTTTTTAAAGGCATGGTTTGTGAATGGCTGCTGGGCGATTTGCTGTAGCTAGGGAAAACATGTGCAAAACTTACTCGGAAGTGCCGGCGGAACATATTGCTGGGTGTAATCATCACAATGGCGCGCCATGCAAGCAACAGAAACAGACCAATAGACAGCCACATTAGCTTACAAAAGTGCTACGATTCTTTACAAATTTTCAGAAAAAGGTTTTTTACAGAAAAAGGTTTCAGTCTAAGCTTGATGAGCACTGGCAAGACGTACTGGTGTGATTTGTAGGCAAGTTAAAGGATGACCTAGAACCTGGAGGGGCAGAGCTTCTGTCTATCTCCAGCAGTTTCCATGAAGTTTTCTAGGATAGATCTGATTCCGATCAGCATTGTAACATACATGATAAAGTGCGTGCACTGTAACTATGAGCCCTCTTATAATCACACTGGCTGATGATTCGGATCTTATGGATTTTGGAATGATATCACTGCTTGTAGCAGCAGAGCGGCCAAAGGTGTCAAGTCAACAGTCGAACCACCGAAGAATAATCCGCTTACCAGGTCAAACATGTCTTCACTGCACAGCACCTGAGCCAGAGCAACATGATCGATCTGCCTTAGACCGCCTATCAGGTCGTGTATGGTTGGCCTCCGGGCGAGCGTCGTCCACCACTCCCAGAACTGCTCGGCAGTCTGAACATCCGGTGGCGGCTCCCGCTCACAGCACTTGGCAGCCAGGTCTCTCCAAGTTGTCACCAGCAGCGGATTCTGCTTGCAAGTCATCTCAGAGCATACCAGTTGCTTTGCGCGGTGATTCGGCGAGAGATCGCACAACTGCATGTCCAAATAATCTGCCACACACACCAGGAAACCATCAGAGTATCATTCCAAATCGTTCTTCATGTAACAAGGTCGACGCCAAAGTTTACAAATTGAAACCTCCTCGGCAAACCGAAGATAAGAAAGGTATGGACTGGGTTTCTTTTCCAACCTACCGAGTACTCTCATCCATGCAGCTATACTATTATCATTGAGGTTGTGTGTGTGAATGTGTGTGTGTGTGTGTGAATGTGTGCGCGTGTGTGAATGTGTGTGTGTGTGTTTGTGCACACGTCTGGTTGTCAACTCCACCAGTGCTGTGGAGATGTGTAGCAAGAGTGCATGGACTGCATATCTACCTGGTACTGTACGGGTAGGTGATGGCAAGGCAGTATGGTGACATGTAGGGGTGTGCATGGGGTAGTCGGGTACCCTGTTACCCGTGAGGACCTGGGGTAGACGGGCACAGAATAGTACCCGAAAAAACCCGAAGTCGCAGATGACGTCATGGACAGTGCACGTGTACAAATTCATGTAATACTTTGCATGTCTACCCAGTGTGCAAGGGAAGGGGTGCATTGTGGTGTTACCATGGAACCATTACCCGATCGGGTACCCCGTGCTACCCGTGGAAAACTACCCGAACCCGATACCTGAAGAAAATGCTACCCGACTCAGCCCTAGTTGAAATCCTGCATCGCACTTGAAAATCCGGACCATAATAGTTCGAAAACTATCACCTCTTCGCTTTTGGCCATGCTCTTACAAATTTCTCCAACGGTATTCCTGAAGAATGTATTTTTGTTCCAGCCAAAATCTTCCAAGAGCCTTCCCGGGTTGTTCCGTGCCGCAGCTCTGAGGAACGCACGGTACGCGTTGACATCGTCCAGGCGTTGTATCTTGTCGATCAACTTGTCAATGGCCTCGGATTTCAGAAGGTGAGTCTTCAGCAATTCCTCTCTATCCTCGGCGGTCAATGACATCTCCATGCTGGCTAGAACGTCTCGAATGCTGCTCAATGCCTGACATATCGGGTGTCTGTTATTGTTAATCAACTGCTTCAATTCGAACAGCTGTTCTTCTTCGGTCAGCATTTCGGCTACAGATTCGGTGCCTGTCCGGTAGCGATCAGGAGCCTTTCCTTGGCTAAACACTGCCGTCAGCAGCCACTGGAATGAAAATGAGAAATCATTGAGTGAATGCAAAGGAGACGGGTAGCTTTACGGCAGAGCAGCAAAAACGTGGTGGCCTTTGACGCAACCAGGCCTGATTGATCGCGAAGAGAAAAGATTGCTTGCTCAAGTAACAACTAACTTCGTTGATACTCTTTGTCTTTGACGCTGACAGTACAGCGAGGTATTTGTTGAAGCAGCGGAGATAATTCCCGACACCATCGCGCATGTGGAGCAGAGAGTCGTATAAACCTTGTATCTGAGGGTAGTATCGATTACATCACGGACCAGAGACTGAGTGGATCTACCATAATCTACTAATCGTCTAATGCCAATGCCTGGTGCTTTCCCGTGGCTTCGATCTTCGCCCCCTGTCATCATGCATTCGGATATGCCTCATCATAATAATTATTATAATGGTCACTTGACAAGCTAGTAATATTAGTAATGAGGCCAAACTAAAGAAGGTGTGTGGTTCGACTAACATGGACATTTTTTTTACGGGCGGGCGGGCGGATTTTTTTTTTTTAATATATTTTTTAGTACATGTAAATACACTGTATACGCGTATCGAGTAGACTCTACTACCAGCACAAGGCAGCAGTCGTACCACTCACTGCACTGCACTGCAGTACAACTACAAGTCAAGTCCAAAAGGAGCCGCCTGCGTCCGCAGACTCACGCCGCACAGCACGTAGACGTGGACGTGTTCAGTCCACGTACGTCAGTCACACGACAGCCCGCCGAAAAAAAGTTACGGTCGGGCTGAAATTGTACGGTCGGTCGGGTGAGTCGAACCACACACCTTCTTTAGTTTGGCCTGATGTCTAATGATACGTATACGGGTCGAGTTTTGACGAGGACCGATCGACATTAAATTTTTCTTCTTCGGATAGTCCTCCCGGATCTGTAAGTGTAAGCGTGTAGGTGTGCGCATGGTGCTATCCAAGGCCAGGGAGCTCGGAGTTGTGCTACGGGCTTTCACGACTCCTGGCCTGGTGCTTGTACATGTTAGTCTTACCGACGTCGCTAGCACCTGAGCTAGTTCCTTTGGCTTGATCTCAACTATCAAGGCTGCCTTGTTCTCCTGAGCTTAGACCGAGCGTAGATTCTATGGCCGTATGGGGTGAGCATTCATGCTCGGTAGTTCCTATTTTTCACAGTCATAGCCTAGGCTCAAGAAATCAACCACATACACCGTACCGGACCATCACGTGCTTGCTTGCGCCAGTTGCGGTAGTGCTCCGCGGCTTGATCAGACTCACAGGTACTGGTACCATGGTTGAACAAGCTAGTGAGTCGACAGTACAGTCACCTGGCATAGGCCGGCCATTGGCATTAGGCCCACACAGATCCTGCCGGCAATTCTTTCGGCAAAATATCGAAGAATTGAAAGAGCGGAAATTGCCGGCAAAATCGGAGCAAAATATCGAGTAAAATCGATGCCTGATACTTGGATTTCCTTGTTTCTTACCCGTTCAGCAGGATACACTGCCCAGGACGAGATTATGTCACCGAAATATCTCTGGGATTCACTGTGGATCGACTTGATTTTGGGAGAACTCAGGAACATGTGCGTTGAAACCCGTGTTGAGAAACCGACCCTGCGATTTTTATGAAACGTTGTACGGGATTGTACGGGAAGTGGATATAATACACGTTTTTCCGGAGCAAAATGGAGCAAAATATCGAATTTCTTGTGCCAGGCTCGGCAAAATATCGAAGATTTCGCAGCAACATTTTGCCGCAAAATATCGAGGCGACTGGAGCAGAATCTGTCTGGGCCTAGCGGCCAAGCAAGGCTTGGACACGACGCGTCGACGCCAACGGAGCCGCGTTGTTTTGCCGTCGACGCTTCCTCGTCCCGTGAGTCGGGGCGACCAGATCCGGGCCAAAGCTGTAGAGGCAGTGCAGCGCTGTGACTCTGCCTACTTGTCACGAGATAAAAATTGAGAGATTTGTTTCTCCATTCGCAGCCACGCAATATGCAATGCGTGTAATGAGTAGGTCTACCATGGTCTACGGTAGAGCTAGAGTCTACCACCTGATTCGTGCTACCTCAGTACCTGTAACACCAGAGTGACCTGAGAAGGAACACACGAAGAGGCTAAAACGTAAAAGCAAGAACTTCGGTTTGCGAAATGCTCTGTTTGTACTGTATTGCGAAACGTCCATGCGAACGCGAAGTACAGACCGAAGACTAAGTGGTGGAGTTCTCTATCGATGTGCATGTGGCCGCTCGTAAAGGTCGTAAAGTGTTGGGTTTCTTTATCCCGCTTTGCGGATGCTATCAAACTCCAACACTAACAGGTTAGTATTGGCAATCGCCCTTGTCCGGTGACTGTGCCAGGCTCAGCAACTGCCCGCTTTGCGTGCAGTTTTCTTCCTTTCGCCGTCTGGAATTGCCATTGGGAGAGGTCGAGAGGAGGCTTGAGTGGCCGCGGTGTTGGCGCCCTCAAAAACGTGAGTTGTGTACAGTCATGCTGTCATTCTAACGTTCGTAATGTCGCTGGTTTCTTGCGTGCAGGGTGGGGGGTTGCACGCACTCTGGACGGCAGGTAGGATGAACCATTCGAGAACGAAGTGTACATGACTTGTATCACAGTAATGACTTATGTTGTAAGCCCCTCGACTCGAGAAGGACTCTTTTCGCCGACGCAGAGGCGGCTGCGCTGAATCTTCCGCTACATCTTTGAGGTTCATTCTCACAGTCGCATTATACTTTCGAGCGAGCCTGGCCACTGTGGTCCTGCGGAGCGAGCTACCGAGAACTCAAAGGGAAGGCTGAGTTTAGAAACAAGTCACGCTTTCATACCGCCACTCCTTTTGTATGCATGCACTGTATGCATGCGCATACGTTGTAGAAACCTCAGTTCATCAGTTCATGGGCGTTTCCTTGTATAGGCAGACAATGACACCCACACAGCTAAATCTCAGTTTTTCGCTGACCACCCCGTGGCCCATCCACCAATGAACACACAGACACCCACACAAATAATTGCACCATTGCTCACTGACCGACGGTACTGACGTTCTACAACTAACTGGTCCTTTGTCCTTTTTTCTTTTCTATAAATTAATCCTTGGCTCTCCATCCGAGACCAGTAGTGTACACGACAATAGCGGTAACCTGTAAGAGCTCAATCCATGATTGGGGACTGGTTTCACACTAGCACTAATACCTAGCTAGTTTTATACCCATAGATACTTTAACTGTACTGGAAGCTAGGAAAGAGTTTGCTCCCTACACTAGAGATCGCACTATTTCGCCGACTTGACTTGACACTTGACTGACTCACGACTGCCATACGGAGCACATGAGAAGTCCATCGAACCTGCGACCGGCAAACCTGCAAGAAAGTGCCACTCGCTGATCAATGCACAGTGTTTCGGGGAACTCGCCCCTCATCAGTAGGAGCTTGAGTAGGCTGAGGAAGATTGTGCCTGAAGAGCATCACTTATATAGTGCTCCAGCTACCAATATTTCGTACTGTTGTGCCCAAGGAGGGCTTGCAACTAGCTGATTTGGAGGTGGCAGAGGTGTGAATGACCGAGGGTCCTCGACATCTGTTCTCACCGTCCAGGAACGACACTGACTCGCGCTGCTATCTGGTGTTATTTATTTATTTTATTTTATTCCAAGCAATACACGGCTGGGGTAGCCAATGACCACTTTGCGTTGCGATTGCAGGGTTTTTATAGCCAACCATGGCTAACAAGGAAAAGAGTAAGAAGTTAACAAGGTGTTTGTCGCGCTGGAAATGGAGTGTCCCTGTAGGTTTGTATCCCTGGTGATGTTTGGGCCTGGAGAGCACTATAGGGGTGATGCTCTTTTGGCACAATCTTCCTCAGCCTACTCAAGCTCAACTGACGAGCGGTGAATTTCGCAGCACACTTTGTATTGAGCAGAAAGTGGTTCATTCTTGCCGGTTTGCCGAGTCGAAGGTTCGATGGGCTTCCCGTGTGCTCCGGATGGCAGTTGTGAGTCAGTCAAGTGTCAAGTCAAGTCGGCCGAATAGCGCGGGCTCCACTGTGGGGAGCAAACTTTTTCCTAACAATCATCGCCGAAATCGCCACCACTATTTGGTACTGGAAGCTAAGTGAGTTATTGGATTGGTTAATTTAATGTCGAAGAACAAAGTAAAAGTGTGGAGGCTTCCTGCAGTTTCATAGTTACAGTTAAGAGTAGAGCCCACACGCTCTCTTCCATTAACACTGCAATAATTCAACTCATTTCACAATAATACGTTTCGGCAAATTGCCTTTATCAGGTTCACATATTGTGAAATGAGTTGAATTATTGCAGTGTTAATGGAAGAGAGTGTGTGGGCTCTACTCTTAACTGACGAACAAAGTGTCAGTCCTAAATGATTGCCTATGGCACCACCATTTCTTTGCTTCTTGTTATCTCTTCCGCCATAGTTTTGCTGCGGCGTGAAGCAATCATTCTGTTGACCGGCAATGTCACGGAGATCGAAGGACGCGGTGAAGGAAGGATTTCTAGCCAAATGCCCGCAGAAGGAGGGTCTGCTGAAGGTAATCGAAAATTCATACTTTAATTAAATACTCCACCGGGATAGTGTCTAGAAGAAGGCCGATGAGACGTGATCAGCCAGTCATCTATAGAAACCTTTTCGGTATAGTACACTGTTCTGTCAATCTGGCTGACTCTCATGCAAACGGTAAATTTTATTCTACATTCACTCATGACTAATGACATGTGCTTAATGATCAGGGTCTTAGCATGGAAATTTAATTTTTGAATTCAATATTGGTTTGCCGAGCACATGCCGCATCAATTATCGTATCGTGACGTCATAATTTACACGGACACTCATTTTCTCGATGTTCAGGAAATAGACACGCTAGAATAGTGTCATGGTCCTTGTGTTTTTGGTGAGTCTCCTGCTCTATTCAATGCGATAGCTCTTTTTCTGGTGTTTTCTTTCTTGTCCGTACTGAATGTCCCTGCAGAAATGGAACAGGAGATTCTTCGTTCTGTTCCAGCAATCCTCGCAGGAGACAGCCCGGCTGGAGTATTATGACGATGAGTGGAGCTATGCCCGCCTGGAAAACAAGCGCATCATTCCCCTGCGAGAATGTTCGCCTTCTGTGAGTTTACAATTGGCCGCGAATACTGACTTTGACGTCACTTAGGGTTGGTTCACATATCGCCTGAACACGCCGGGAGCCACTGGCGGTGGACCTCTTGAAACCTCTCCCGGCACATTGTGATTATGTGAACCAGTGCAATCGTGACAAAATCCTGGGGGGGGGTAGAAAATCGCAAGGGATCGCCGTCAAAGTTGGGCAGTGCCTAACTCTTGCGATCTGCCCCGGCACCGACCCCATACAATTTTGACCAAAAGTGGTTTGTGAACCGTTCTTGTAGTCGCTTCAAGGTGGTAAATTCAGTCAGCATACCAACCCGTCTTTCTCGGATGATCTGCTTGACTGTTGTGCAATTTATAAGACACAATGAGACACAATGGGCGACATATTGGCAAAGTTATTTATTTATTTGGTGCAGCTGAGAGCCTGTTGCCGGAATGGCGGTATTTTCAAGTGCAAGAAATACGCTGCAATGGAGTTTGGGAATTCTGAAGAAATACAATTAAAACAAATAAAAAATCGGAAAGGATACATTGGCAAGTTCTTGTGACTTCATCAACGTTTGCATGCATAATTTCGACACCATCGCTTACTAGACTGCAATAAAAGGTGTAGAAGTAGTGTCATGATCTCCAGTAAAAGGTAGCACCAAGTTGCCATCACCGAAAGACCTTGAACTACTGAAGAAACAAAGAATTCAAGCTTTCAAACCTGCCGTAGCATTGGGGTACATTCTGTACTACATGTAGTAGATTTAGTACTCGAACCGTATGCGGGACAGATCGGGAGCTGGCTCACCACCGGTGCTTCCCGGCGCCGATTTGGCTTATGTGAACCAACCCTAAAGGTTGTCACCCGATTATCACATGAGCTAAACATCCAACCTGACTTGAGAGACCACCTGGTCTCTCAAGTCAGGTTGTCTCTCCAGTCAGGTTCTCTCAAGTCAGGTTGTCCCTCCAGTAAGGTTGTCTATCAAGTCAGGTTGTCTATCAAGTCAGGTTGTCCCTCAAGTCAGGTTGTCTCTCAAGTCAGGTTGTCCCTCCAGTCAGGTTGTCCCTCCAGTCAGGTTGTCTCTCAAGTCAGGTTGTCTCTCAAGTCAGGTTGCCTCTCAAGTCAGGTTGCCTCTCAAGTCAGGTTGCCTCTCAAGTCAGGTTGCCTCTCAAGTCAGGTTGCCTCTCAAGTCAGGTTGTCCCTCAAGTCAGGTGGTGTCTCGAGATCGGTGTTTTTTTGTCATGAAGGACAGCTGTTACTGTATTAATTTTATGATTGATAATTATAATAAGGATTATCTGGTGATTGTGCGCCTTGGTATGTTGAAGTTTGACAACATAGAATAGGCAGGGAACAAAGACGACCAGCTTGGGCCAGCAGGTGTGAACTGAAATAGCAGGTCGATTATTTTGTGGCATGTTGGATAACGAAGAGGTGTGGGAGTGGTCTTATGTGCGCTTTAAACTCGTACTGGTGGTACCCAAAGCAATCCGGTATTGGTCATGATTGTGCTAATATTCGAGAGTCCGAATGGAGAAAGTAGAGATGTGGTATGACCAAAGTAACTAGTGTGGTACTCATGTTAGTTGTGTTGTTTGTGTTTGCATCTGTGTGTGTCTGTCTGTCTGTCTGTCTGTCTGTCTGTCTGTCTGTCTGTCTGTCTGTCTGTCTGTCTGTCTGTGTGTCTGTCTGTCTGTCTGTCTGTCTGTCTGTCTGTCTGTCTGTCTGTCTGTCTGTCTGGGTCTGTCTGGGTCTGTGTCTATATTGTTTTGTGTGTGTGTGTGTGTGTGTGTGTGTGTGTGTGTGTGTGTGTGTGTGTGTGTGTGTGTGTGCGTACATATGTTTGCGCATGTGTGCCAGGGTATCCTACAAACGCATGGTGACAAGAATAACCCCTACGTGTTTGATGTGAGAACACCAATCACGTCACATCGCTTGGCAGCACCATCTCAGGTAAACACATAGGTACCAATATCAGTGCAATGCCAACACATTTCCAAAGTTCCTATCCTACATGGTGAGGTGGTGACACCTTGGTGGAAAAATGGTTGGAGATTGCCGAAATGTCCTCGACTATATCCCCCTTTGTCTGCTATGCAACTGTGTCCTCTCTTGATAGGTAAAGTTACCTGTGATTTGCAGATAAACCTCTTTTTGCGATGAAAACGAATGGATGAACACAGGGTGCATTTCTCTGTACTGGATGGGATAGCGTGATAGCAATCACTCCTCCTCTTCCCCTCCATGCGCTCTCAGCCGACTGCCCTTGGTATCCACTACACCCACATCAATAACGGGCAATCAATAACGGGGGTTCTTGAACTACCCGTAAACTCTTCGTTGAAATATTGATGTGGGTGTAATGGCTACGCATGACGGGGAAGAGGAGGAGTGATTGTTGCATTATTGAACAGTTGAATGGTACCTTTCATAACTTTAGTGTGGTAGCACATAGATAATTTAGCAACACAGAATGAGCTTCATGCACTGACTCTGGCCTTATACCTAACTTCAACATAGAGTAGAACCTGTAACTAAAGACCACCGTGACTAGCGACCAGTCAGGTACTACAGTAAAACCTGTAACTAAAGACCACCGTGACTAGCGACCAGCCAGGTACTACAGACCACTGCACCAGGCACTGACGGTCTCACATTCATAATATTATTATTATGGTTGTGCGGTGCAAACCTCTGACTAAGGACCACCTGTCACTAAAGACCGCTTTCTGTGGCCCTACGGGAGGGGTGGTCGTTAGTCACATGTCTTACTATACATATATTAGCCTCCTTCCACAAAACAAATTTTTAATGAAGTGATCTACCTTTATGAGCACACTGATAAATCGATGGGTCAATATTTTGTCCCAGGGATTGAAAAGGGCAGACAAGCTCTGAAGTTAGTATGCCGGGATTATTTGTCGACAGGCTGATCTCAACTTTTGGCTCCAAGCCATTAAGGACGTCGTGGAAAAATGCCACGCCGGCGGCAGCGGGGGCCAGGGCTCTCAGGGGAGATCGCAGCGGTCATCACTCGGCAGGTCCATGACCATGCCGGCACATAGAGATCAACCAACGGTGCGAGTTGCAGGTCACGCCGCTGCGCAGCACGTCCCAGCCACAGCTATGCCGTCCGACCGGATGGACGACTTTGGTGACCCGTTTCAAACTGGTGAGTGCATGTGCCAGTTCAGGGTAATACGTTGACCGTGCTGTTCAGCAGCATGGCAGAATTGTCAATACTAATATATCTGTTGATAATTTCTATTCGATTTTCTACTTGTTGAAGTCGTGCCTCCGGGGAGCGGTTTTCCAGCCGTGCTGCTACCCACATCCAACTGGGACCTTGTGGCCAGGTACATGGATGCGGCTGATGGGGTTCTCAGCACTTGTGCCTGTGGTTGTGAGACTCATCCCCACCGTTGGGCGCTGCATCTGCTGCTGGATTTTCCGTGTTTTAACGGCCGTTGTGAGCCCCCTCGGGAAAGGAGACGACGAGATATTAAAATTAGTTGCAGTACTAGTATGGCAATAGTGCAAGTATGCGAATGTGAATTTTAACATGATGTGAATGCCAAGCGCGACTAGAAATGCATTGAAGTGAAGTTACTTGGCTTGGTTAAACTTGGTCAACACATGCTAGTGTTGTCTTCTACACGTATCTCCACATGTACAAGGGTTTGATACCAGGCAGCACGGTACACCAAGCATGGGCGGTGCAGTCACTGCCGCAAACCAGGCTGGCGGACCCGCTGAGTTCGGTGGAGCAGAGAATAGCATCTACAACTCAGCCGACACGGGTGAGTCACGGTTGAACCACAGTACTAGAAATGTCACGCGTCCGTGCGCGCATACACACAAACACACATTCATATACATGTACGCACACATTCACCCACATTCACACACACACACACACACACACGCACACACACACACACACACACACACACACACACACACAAACACACACACACACACACACACACACACACACATCTAATGATAACAAAATACGGAGTCACGGCGGCAATGGCCAGAAATTGGGCACACTGATACTCTCCTAACGTCCTGCCTTACAGTACACTGTAGCTAGCTATTGCCCGGCTCTCCTCCGTTGTCAACCTTGTGCGTACATGTGCTGTCCATTTGTCTTAGGTGAGCGTGTCCGAGTGCGGGTCAAGAACACCGACGCTAGCTACCGGCTGGGCTTCTCTGGAGATGTGTATCTGATAGTCACGCCGAGTACTTTGCAGCTGCAGCATGTGATGACCGGTGAGCTATTGATATACCCGGCGTAGTGTCTTGCACTAAAGCCTGCCTCGTATAAAAGCCGGTTTTGATTACAAGCCTGATTTTCAAGATAATATCTTATACTGTTGACACATACTAAGTAAGTCTAGTTTTAGTGTTAACACACATACAGGTAGAAGTACCTGTTTTTGTATAGAAGCCTGGTGTGGATAGAAGCCTAGCCCAGACATCAGCGTCTACAGAGAACTGCTGTTTCCCAGCAGATACGGAGCTCAATACCGAGTACAGTCTGTATCGGCTATACAGTCACATGGGTTGTCAGGATACAATGGCTAAAGGGATATCAGAACAAAATATCAAACGCAAAATGCATTTTTTACTCTCAAAGTATCGTTGTGATCTCTAATTGGTGATGGTGCCATCGTGAGAATAGAGAATTCAAATTACTGTTGCAGTGAGATGTCGGATATTACGATGGTATCCCAGCATCGGAAACTGGCTCTGCTGTAGTACAGGCATCCAGGCACTAGCTATCTGCCCGGTCACCTACTCTGGTTTACCGCCCCGCATGCGGCACTATACTGGTTTCTGAATCTCACTGGTGCTGCTGTAATACAGGCATACAGCACCCTTCCGAACCTGACGCACTGGCTCTGCTATTGGTGGTATTATGCAGAGCGCAGGGGGCCTAGCTGAAAATCACACACTGGATTTGCTGTAGTACAGGCATCCAGCATCAGAACCTCAAACCATAAGTTAGTATGCTCATACCTCGGTTATCCGGACCCCAAAGTTACGGGCACTTTGGTCTACCGGGCACCCTTTTGGCGAATTTCAATATTACTACTTTTTGTAACTTTTTGTGGAAATAGTGATGCCATATGCCATATCTATGGCCTTTCCCCATCAAAATATATTATGTGATTCGCAGATTCTGAGTTAGCGACATTTTTAAGTTGCGGGCAGTGCCCGGTCCCGGACCGCCCGGATAAACGATGACGTATGAGTGTACTAGAAACACCCATCTGAAACTCGTGCGCTGGTTCCCCTCGATCTGCTGTAGCGCGGCTATCAATACCTCAAGTTCCTGAAAATCACACTCTGGCTCTGTTGTATTGCATGCATCCAGTACCCACCCAAAGCTCACACCCTGGCTCTACAATCACTCCTTATCTGGTCTATCACTGTCACACCTAGAACCCGCCTGGACCCAGACCTTCTACAGAGGAAATTGAAAACTTGGAAAACGGTGGGCACAAGTTTTGCGTTAGAATGTTAGAATGTGTCAGTATTCCTTGTCAGTCTGGTGGGAAAGGACCAGATAACCGATAATCTGTTGCACTGTCCTCCATGGCGCTTTCTGTGCATCTGTTCCAGCTGATTCTCTACCAGTCAGCAATGGCAGCAATAAACGAGTTTCGGATATGAGTACATGTCTCTGTTCTGTGTTTCATGATGACAGATGAAATACTGTGCAGTTGGCCTCTTTGTTACATCCGGCGTTACGGCAGAGACTCTAAGAAGTTCACCTTCGAGGCAGGACGCCGCTGTGCTGACGTTGCTGGACTGTTTGAGTTTCAAACAAACTTCGGTGACGCCATATTCAAGTAAGTTGAGTGCCGCTGGTTGAAATGGTCGAGTGCGTCTCTTGTTTGAATCTGCACTCATGATGTTCAGAGGTGCTCTGCTGCTCTCTGTCTTCTTCTAAACAGGAGATGCCAGGATAACATTGCTCAGCTCCACAGGGATTTCAAAACACAGGGCGTACTGCCGCCGGGAATTGCACCCCCGACAAGTCCAACCTCAGCGCCTTCAGGTTAGGACTAGAAATGGACTGATGACATGAGTTGGTATGACCGTTCAAGTACTGGTATGTTCTCAGTGTGTGTCCCCTGTTCCACATCCAGTAGTGCACACGCCACTGCATTCCTCTGCTCAAAGAACATACAGAAAAACTTCAACATCTTTCGTTGAGGCAATATATCATATCGGCTATAAGGAAAAGCACAACCTCCCACGTGGGGAATGTTATGGACTTCCACTACAATTGTTGAAGTCGCCACCACTATTTGTTGTACCATGATTGTGTTGCTTGTAACACATTCTTTAATCATGTGGAATGCAGCTACGGTGGAGTTCCCGCAACAACCTCAACCGTACCGCTCCAAGAAGAAATCAGGCCCCGGCAGCACGCACGTGTTTGATGCGGTCGGTGCCACTCTACCCCGGCCAGCACGTCAACGAACCAGTCTGAACAGTATGGCCAGTCCTGGGAATGATGCGGCAATGGCAGCATCTGGGAATATACATCCCGGAGCACAGCAGGCGGCAATTGCTGGTCCTCCTAAGCCAATGAGAGCAGGTCGCAAAGCCTCGGACCCTCAACCTATGGATGTACGTATATATTACGTTGCCATGGATCTGTTTTACTACATTTTCTGTTCTGGAAAAGTATGAGAGAGAGAGAGAGAGAGAAAGAGAGCGAAAGAGAGCGAGAGAGAGAGAGAGAGAGAGAGAGAGAGAGAGAGAGAGAGAGAGAGAGAGAGAGAGAGAGAGAGAGAGAGAGAGAGAGAGAGAGAGAGAGAGAGAGAGAGAGGGGGAGAGAGGGGGAGGGAGGGAGGGAGGGAGGGAGGGAGGGAGGAGGGAAGATGAAGGTGTTACCACACCATCTCCCTGAGTTCTAGAGGGAGGGAGGGAGGGAGGGGAGGAGGCGGGGAGGGGGAGAGGGAGGGGGAGAGGGATAGAGAGGGAGGATGAAGGTGTTGCCATACCATCTCCCTCAGTTCTACCACACACGATACTATGTTATAGGGGAGGCATTGGATTATCAGGGAGAAGAAACTGAAAATGACGTGAGATCTGCAACACCTAGGCTTTCGTGATATGCATCTGGTAGTGGCAAGACTGGGAGCTTGTGACATTTGCATGGCACCTGTGTCCGAAGTCACTCCCCATTCAGAGCTTACCACCGTGTCATGAGTAGCGGTGTGTGCTGCCTTTGATTGTTGATGTGGGCTCCTGTAGAATATCTGTTGGTCTCTTTGCGGTACTGTATGATGGTGGGTTGCTAAGTTAAGAGCTGAACACATGCACACGCCGGATCACGTTTTGTACATCTGGCATTCTGAAGCACAGCCATGCTGGCCATGATCACAAGAGAGTAAAAAAGCATGGTGGAGGGAGGGGAGGAGGCGGGGAGGGGGAAAGGGATAGAGAGGGAGGATGAAGGTGTTGCCATACCATCTCCCTCAGTTCTACCACACACGATACTATGTTATAGGGGAGGCATTGGATTATCAGGGAGAAGAAACTGAAAATGACGTGAGATCTGCAACACCTAGGCTTTCGTGATATGCATCTGGTAGTGGCAAGACTGGGAGCTTGTGACATTTGCATGGCACCTGTGTCCGAAGTCACTCCCCATTCAGAGCTTACCACCGTGTCATGAGTAGCGGTGTGTGCTGCCTTTGATTGTTGATGTGGGCTCCTGTAGAATATCTGTTGGTCTCTTTGCGGTACTGTATGATGGTGGGTTGCTAAGTTAAGAGCTGAACACATGCACACGCCGGATCACGTTTTGTACATCTGGCATTCTGAAGCACAGCCATGCTGGCCATGATCACAAGAGAGTAAAAAAGCATGGTCACACAAGCTGCAGTGAGGACAATCCGGGTAAGAATTGCATTGACAAGTGTCTTGTTTGATAATGACCACATGTTTGCTGCCTTGTTTGCTGACTTGATGATGTGTCCATGCAGGCCGTATTATCACCGACCAACACCCCTACCACCGCAGCTAGCCAGCACGTCCCGTACGACAAACTCAAGCCAAGGCGAAGCAGCAGCGGCATGTTGTCACAAAACCAACCCGCACTGATCGACCTATCCGACCCATCTCCACCTCCTGTCATGACATCAGATGAAGTCCAGATCAATCCGTACGCAGAAATACCGTCTTGGGATTCCCCAAGCAATACCGCCACTACCACTGCTGCCAGTACTTCCGTGGCATCTAGCCAGCCTCGACCAGCCGTCCGCACACGGACTACAGCCGGTGGCACGAATGGCAGTAGACCATCATCCATGCAGAGGGGATTTGATGAAGTCAGCGACCAAATGTCTGCCCTGGATCGTGATCTGCAACAGCTTTCAGAGCAGCTCGAAATCTCACCCAGCACAAGCAGAAATACAGTATCAGCATCATCCACCACTACACCCCATGCTGCAGCTGGGGATGCACCGAAGCCAGCTGGCATCCCGAAGAGAAACCCGTTCGCTCGCTCTCCCTCCATGGAGGAGCAGCAGAGACTCCGCAACACCAACACCACTAATCCCACTAATCCGTTCTCACCGGGTGTTGCTGCAGCCGCTCAATCTCCAACAACCGGGTCGCCAATTGTGAAGTCACCATACACGCCAATGGATCAGCCACCAATACCAGTGGCGAACTCACCATACACGCCAATGGATCAGCCACCAATACCGGTAAAGAAAAAGAAAGTCAAATCTCCTATGAGTGATAAGAACGCCGACTACGAACCCTTTGCTTCGCCTGGTGCGGCCGCTCCACCACTGCCCGAACCCTTTGCTTCGCCTGGTGCGGCCGCTCCACCGCTGCCCGAAAAGAAAGGTTCTGGCAAGGCCAGTGGTGTTAATGTCTTTGATGTAGACTATGAGCATTACGAAGACCCTCCGTTGCCAGTGCCGTTTGGAAAGCCGCAGACACCGCATAGCACACCACAGCTGCCTAGCACACCAGGCAAGGGCCATCGCACGCAACCGGAAGAAGACACTGATGAGTTTGGATACACCAAGCATATCAGAAGCGGTAAGACATTTGAGATGTTTATCAGATGTAGTGGAGCAATGGTGTAAACACACACACACACACACACACACACACACACACACACACACACACACACACACACACACACACACACACACACACACACACACACACACACACACATACACACACACACACACACACACATACACACACGGCGAAATGGCGGTAAATCCACGCCTGCCCATACAGTGCTCTCTAAGCTGCGAAGTTCTGGCACCGAGCACACCCTTCCTTTCCACCGGCATCAGTTTGCACCTGGCACCTAGTCCAGTGCACAGCTGGTGATATCAGCAGAGCTGGCTGCTACACCATTACGTCGCACTGGGCGTAGTTACTAAGTATGTACCGCGTTTTCCGGAGTGTAAGCCGCACTAGAGCATAAGCCGCACCAAGACATTTGTCACGAAACACAGACATCTACCCTGTTGGTCACTGTTATCTCCATCATCTTAGTATAAGCCGCACAGATTTTTCTGGCTGGATTACTAATGTGTAAAGTGCGGCTTATGCTCTGGAAAATACGGTACTGATACCTGTCTATTAGGTCTCACAGTGTCTAGTGTCCTTGATGTCAATAGTACTCTATGGCCAGGCAAGGGCACAGTGCACTATACAAAGGCAGAACAACAGAGACCAAGCAATCTTTCCGTAACTCTAAATTTCGTGTTAAAACCCACTGGACCCTCACTGGACCGTCTAACGGTGTTTATGAACACGAAACTCAAGTTAGGGAAAGAAGTTTGCTCACTGTTGTTCTGCCTTTGTGGCATTTAGGTCATTGTATCCTGATGCGCTACGCTGACTTGACAAGGGTAGGCACTATGTTTAGGTCATTGTATCCTGATGCGCTGCGCTGACTTGACAAGGGTAGGCACTACAAGTATGTGTTCTGTTATACATCTGTTTGTTGATGTCCTCACATATAGTGCTGCTCAGTCAAATCCGATTGTGCGAGTCAAGTTTGTGCCCTGCTCCGTTTCGCATGCCAATGTTCACAGCGCCCGGCCCGTACTGCACTCACATGCCAGTGTTCACAGCGCCCGGCCCGTACTGCACTCACGTGCCAGTGTTCACAGCGCACGGCCCGTACTGCACTCACGTGCCAGTGTTCACAGCGCCCGGCCCGTACTGCACTCACGTGATCATACTACATTGAGCATGCACTGTGCATGGGGACCCAACCAACCAACTTTAGTACAAGTAAAACCTGGTGTAAGCGACCTCTGGGTTTAGCGACCACCTGCTCTTAACGACCGTTTTTCCATGCACGGACAGTTCTACACAGACACTGCGGGACCTGGTTCTAAAGACCACCTGGCTTTAACGACCGCTTTTGCTTGCACCGTGGGGTGGTCGCTTAAACCAGGTTTTACTGTAGCTGTCTTACAGGGGTGACCTTTGTTGTTCTATAACTGTTGTTCTCTATGATCCGCAGGTCAACAACAACAGCAACAGAGTGGTGATGCACCTCCACCGGCCGTACCCAAGCCCGACTACACCACAGTGCGATTCCAGGGCGGTAAAGGAGAAGTAGCGACGCCATCAGCCACTGCAGGGCCACATAAATATGGCAACATAGGGCAAACAGCTGTGCCCGATCTATCCTCCGGTAAGAGCATTGACGTGTGTTTAGGACAAATGGTTTAAAACATTTTCCTAGCCTGCATGCTGATCTTTTCACTAAACCTCCAATGCGCAACACACAAACAGATCTCAGCTCAGTACTAGTTCACCACGTACAACGATGGGTTTCTAATCTTTACCCGGGAGGGCATCATCAGGGATGCAGGAGAAGATTCAAAGATGCATGCTGATGATCATCGAATAGACTTTCTCTTTAAAAATGGGCGCATACTGGAATATCTTGAGAGAGCATAATATGGCAAGAAATGGTGAGTGTGGCGATTCACGATCTTCTATACCTGTCACTGTGCAGTTATGCTTGATGGGATCCTATTTTGTGAGTATGTAAGCACCCCACAGCAGTGCACGGCCGGTGTTCGTAGGTCTGGGATAGCCGCAATGACAGGTAATGGATCAGTCTTCGTTGAGCAGCACTGTACATGAAGTCTGACCAGTGTGTGTGTGTGTGTGTGTCTGTGTGTGTGTGTGTCCGTGCGTGCGCGTGGGTACATCTGTGTGCATGCGTGCTATCTTCTTTTGCTGATCATTCGTCGTATTTTGCACAGTGAAACTTCGTAAAACCGATGTATCCAGTGACAGGAATCCAGCAGGCTCTCGGAACACACCCAGTGCCAGTACAAATGCAGACAGCCAGCAAGCTGCAAGAAGACAGCTCAATCCCTTTGCACCGGCGGTGCCCGCACCAATGCCGAATGGAGATCTCTTTCACCCGGGCACAGCGGACCCCAATCAGCTAACCCACACTGGCTACGGCAATGTCCCCACGGCCGGACAGGTTGCCCCTAACTCATACGGCAACGTTCCAAGCAGTAACTTGTCTCCATTTGACCAACTTGACAATGGGGCAGCAGCCGAGAAACCACCACCACTACCAGTGGACAAACCAGCTGACATGCTGACACATACTGGTTACACGAATGTGAACAGAGATCATAGCTCCATGGCCACGCCGTTTGACGATGCACCTCCGCCGCCAATGCCCAAGCCAAGTAACTTGGCCCCGTTGAGGGCTGGCGGCGGCGGTGGTGGTGGTGGTTCCAGCAGCACCAACAGAGCATACCCCGAGCTATTTGATCCATTCAGCGGAATACCTGACAGCTCAGCGTACAAGAATGTCAACAGGCAAAGACCAGCAACAGGCAGTGAGATACTAGAGACCTATGAGCAAGTAGAACGCGATGATGAGATTCCCGACAGTGGCTCAGACACAGAGGATCCTTTTCGCTAGTAAAATTTAATAATAATAATAGCATTGCGGTTCTCTGATAGCTTTATAACGGACCAAGACTGAATGAGAAGCCGGACTTTAATTTTTCCTTGAGATTTTGAGTATTTAGGACATGGTGTAAGAATACTATTTAGCATTTTTTAGTTAGAACTTTTGCTCGTGAAAATGTGCATGCTTTTTTCCCTTCGCCTGCTATAATTTATTCTAACAATTCGAGTGCCTAGGAAGGATGGTTCAAGCCAATTGAAGTGGCCATATTTTCCAACAGGCTTCTTTGTGATCTCTAAGAAATCCAGTGTCTGCCCCAGCAGTAGCACTCGGACGAAATATAATATCTCTAAGAAATTGAAAGGAACGAAAATAAGAAATTTGAATTGGATGACAATATCAATAATTTGTATACTATAAAGCATTTCAGTCAAATAAGTGAGAACTTTGAAATGTATTTTTTTGCTGTCACCGCTGCTTGAATTGGTTCAAAGCAACCGTTTGTCTTGCTCTGTCAGTCACAGTTCCAGCATACAACAGAATAGTGGACAACATCTGCATAGAGGACAGAGAAGCAAAAGTGAAACATTCCACGTGGAAAAAATGAGTTTGGAAACTGAGCTCTGATGCCTTTGTTTTGTTGTGTATTATTGCTACCCACACCACGTTTGTGGAAGAAGTATTCATGTTGTGATATTGAAGGATGCAAAATGGTCAACACACACACATAGGACTTGAAATTGGTGTCAGACCTGGCTGGGGTAGTCCTATAATGCCCACGCCATGGTCATCCAATCCACCCCTTAGTGGCTAGCCTTACATGGCATCTGCTGGGAAAAACCCCCAGGGCCCATTATTTTCCTGCACTGAAAGTACCCCTCCACAAACCCCAGGGCCAATCCTTTCTTTTTCTGTACCAATAGTGCCCTCCCCAACCCCAAGGCCACATTTTTTCCTGCTCCAACTACCGTAGTGTATGCCGCCTGTTTCTAAGAACCACTTTCTAATGCACCAATATGTGTAGATCAACCATCTGTCACTAAAAGCTACATTTTCCTATGCACCAACCTGCACAGAGAGACCGCCTGTCACTAAAGACCACTTTTTATATGCACCAACCTGTCTAGAAAGACCACCTTGCCCCTTTCCTATGCATCGACCTGTGCAGAAAGGGCAGGTAACGTGGCACCTCACCTTAATGCTGTCATTACTGGCTGACTGGTCATCACTGCCTGTAGAGAAGAGCGCCGACGACCACCACCAGGCCGAGTAACACCATGCCAATGCCCTGGAAGGAGACGAAATTCGTGCTGTCCTGTGTCTTGAACAGCAGCGATGTCAGGCGCCTTGTCGTGGCTTCACTGAACGGTGGGTAGCGCATTCTGGAGCAAGAAATTAACAGTATCATCAGCAAGAGATATTGCATCTAGCACACCGTCATGGATAGGGTCACCTGCACACTGAGCTAGGACTGAGATCTGATGATGTCGGTGCCAATGTGTCTGGCAATCACATGGAGTCAAAACCAACAAATATATTATTTTATTATTCATGCAATCAAGCCTGGCTGAGTAAGCACACGATGTATAAAAACCAGCATTTGCTTCTCGGGGCATTCGGAAAACACCATTGAATGATGGTTTGAAAATAATAATTTTTGAAAATTTAAGAAGGGTGCAGGACACCAAACATGGAGGTCTTACTTCATGTTAACTGCCTCCATGGCCTGCTTGCGATGCATGATGGCCCGCTTGTGGGAGAACGTGTCGAAAGTAAACTTGCCATGATACGCGCCAATGCCACTCTCTCCAACACCACCGAAAGGCAAAGTAGACACTGAATATAATGAGAAAGTCAACACAAAAGAGAGTTTTTCTACAGGTTTGGATTAAACAATAGAGAGGTTAAGATGCACGTTATTTCCGACGTGACGCGCAATTTCACATCAAATTTGGCGTAAAACTCCAAATTTCGATGTGAGCTGCAGGTCACTCTCGTTGTTTTCGATGAGCGAGCCAATTAACCCGAGCTGAACTTTCGCGTGACGTCAGAAATAATGTGCATCGTCAAACCTCTGGAATCGAGTGGCCTCACATCATTGTCATGTGACTAAATTTGTGTGGAAAGGGTACATGTCATGCGGACAGTGGAACCAACATGGCCGACATCACATGACCCACTAGTGGAGGGGGTTGATTTGAGTTGGGAACTACCAATAGTACCATGGCTTCCCAGTATGGTCATGTGGTAGATATGGAACAGCTCCACCAAATGGTACAAATTATTTTAAGAATTGGGATCAAGAGGATCAGCTGAATCGACACACATAACGGTCTTTTTGTACGTCAAGGAACGAGCCGTCATGCAAGTTGGAGTCCAATAAAATCAAATTCTATCCGCTTCCCTCAGCCAGTCTTAGTGTTCTTTGGGGAGACTTCCGGCCAGTCCAGTGCCAGTGGCCGACAACAGTGTCATGCATCATACACAGTCAGCCACTGACCATGGTGGAGTTCATCATATTGTTACTGAACAAACAATGAATATTTACTTGTGGGTTGGATATGATGCCGGGCACTGAAAACACCAAGTCTTCATTCACTTCTTGAAAGCATCGGATAAGCAGCTTCATCTTCAGCAGATCCTATAAAACATTATCAGTCGCAATGTTTCGCTTTCTATTGCCAGGTGTGTTTTGTTTTTGTTCTTGAAAAGCCTGATACTAGTCTACCAGTACAGTCAACTTTGCGTATAACGACACTCGGCAGGGCATTAGAAAAAAAGTGTCCCTATTCGCAAAGTGTCCTTATACCCGAAGTCTCATTATAATATGTATTACAGTTAGATGGGACTCTGCTCTGGGCATGAAAATCCTGTCGTTATTCGCAAATTGTCGTTATATCCGCAGTCGGTATTAGCGAAGTTGACTGTACTGGTAACAAACTAACCATGATGGATGCCATTCTAAAACAAAAAGTTTACCACACAAACAAATTCACCGTTCGCATACAGACTCAGACTCAGTCATCTGTAAGAACGCCTAGGAACACATCATACTGAATCACATCATACTGAATCACATCATACTGAATCACATCATACTGAATCATCAAGGTGCAGATGTAGCTCCTGGAGCAGAAGCTGTTTAAGACAACTCAACACTAAGTGAAGAAAGGGGGGGGGGGGGGTTGTCAACTGGCAACCGCTCTATTCAGTTGCTATTCACCCACCAATAAGTACTATTCATTAGCACCTACCAGTCATGTTCATTATGGAGTCGTTTGCAACCATGGCGCCTGACGAGGTGTTCTCTTCGAACTCGCGGATAACCGACTTGTCCTTGGAGAATACATAGGCAGCCAGAGGCTTCTCCCTAACAACATCAGAGAACAGTAACAGGCCACTTTGTAAGAAGTGTCTTGGACTCCACTCTTTCCTGGGAGGTTAATGTAGTTTCACAAATTTCCGGTGTAATTTTATTTTCGGTACTTTCGGTGCATCTGTTTCATACCTAAAATGGCAATACACCGAACAAAACTAACAGACATAAACCAATAGGGAACTGCTTCTCTGTACCTAAAATTTCTGTTCACCTCACCTTGCCTTTTTGCCCTCATACCGAAAATATTGAGCACCGAAAATCTCTGAAATTAGAGTACATGAGAGTGCATGTCACAGCACCTGTATAGTGATTTCACCAGGGAGTCGTAAAATACCGGTATTTTACGACTCCCTGGATTTCAGACCTTTGTCATGTGACTGGATTTGTGTAGAAAGTGATCATGTCATGTGGACAGTGGAACCAACATGGCTGACATCATGTGACCCATAGATGTAGATGCGATAGTTGACTGGAGTGACAAGAACTAGCTTACAACCAACATGGGTGTCCCGTATGGTCATGTGATAGATCAGGAACCACCATAGCCCGACAAGACTGACCACAAGCATGCTCCCATTTTTCATCAGTGTCGCCCTTTGGCCGTCTCAGAGGAGCATGAAGGAAGGTGCATGCAGTGCTTTCTACAGCTCCCATGCATTGGCCATGCATGCACTGTAGCGTCAGAGATTGTAGAAAAGAACTCTTGTCGACTTGCTTCTAGAATGACTGCCCCAGGGAACAGTGTACGTAGGAGTAGGAGTGTCTGGAGAGCATCAGGAGCTGATATGTACATTCAGTAACAATATAGTGCTGCTCACTGACATCCCAACGAGAGAGTCAATGCCACACTGGGCGCTGTGCAGCCCTAGGCATGTGACCACTGGGATGTAAACTGGTGCAGAGCGCAAACGCGACTGTTGGGATCGGACTTTCATTGAGCAGCACCGCCGTTGTAGTATTGTGTTTGTGGATACCATTGGACCTTTAAAAAAAGGATGCAAACAGCATGCGTTGAACTTGAAAACGTTACCTTTCGTTGATGAAGTCAATTGCTGCTTGCAGGCCAGACACGGGGACAATTGCCAGGATTGGACCGAAGATCTAGATACGAAAGGAGATGTTGCAGAGGAGAAGAAATGAGAAGTATATTTGTAGAATAGGGTTAAATGCGGAGGATGGGTGTGGGCATGAAACCAAGGATAATCCACATGGAGTCAATATGCATCCTCAGGTTTTGTGTCTCCACCTCTCACATGTGCACGTGTGTGCGTGTGTGTGGGTGGGTGTACGAACACATATGCATACACCCAAACACACACCCCAACACACCCACATACACACACACGCGCGCGCGCGCGCGCGCGCCGCACACACACAAACGCTCCACCCGCACCGACTCCAACACCAGCACCATACACACATGCACGGAAATACGACAGTGTGACTGTACCTCTTCTTGCAGAACGGCGTCATCGTCATCCCTGACATCAGTCACCACCGTCAGACCCATGAACAGCTCAGACTTGTCCAGACCGCAGTCAATTGCAATTGTACCTTTGGTGTTCGTCTTGATCCTTACCAAGCGGCTTGAAAGATTCCACCAATCACACAACCACATGAAAAACGTTACCACAGATTAAACATTCTATTCATTAGTTTGAGGGGAAGTTGCAAACAGGAAAAGTCTGAAGAAAAAAAAAACGAGTCATGGTACATGCACCAGGACTCAAACCAGGGACCATCACTTATGGCCAGGGATGCTCTACCACTACGCTAGCATTCTAGGTAGTGACTAAGTCACTCTACATGTTTGGATCGGGGTGAAGCTTCGGTGACCAAAGCTCAACTGGACCTCCTCCCAGTGTGCTCAGCAGCAAATATACTCCAGCCTTATGGACGTACTTCAAGTAGCCGGGACCCTGTGTTGCCGCATTGCTGCAAACACATGGGCTATGCATGTAACAGGACTCTGGCTTGTGTTTGTGGAGCTTGACTTTCTTATCTCGAACACAACCTTATGCCAATGAGTTATACGGAAAGAAGCATTAGAGAGGAGAGATAAGGTGTGCCAATGCACGGGGAGTCCCTTTAGTGTGTGCGAATTCATTTAGGTGTGTATGTGTGGTAGCAGATCACATACTCAAAGTGCCGTTCATTGATGATTCGGCCATAGCTCTCCGACGACTGCATATCCTGGAGGAGTGATACAGACCAGCAGGACACAAGGCATTCAGCATTCAGGGGTAGAGCCGGTCTACTGTCTTCACAGATCCACAAATACATTGTACTGCAAGTACAGTCAACTTTGCGTGTAACGACACTCGGCGGGGCATCAGAAAAGGGTCCTTATTCGCGATGTGTCCTTATACCCGAAGTATCATTATATGTATTTCAGTTAGATGGGACTTTGCTCTAGGCATGGAAATTCTGTCGTTATTCGCGAATTGTCGTTATATCCGCGGTCATTATTAGCGCGAAGTTGACTGTATTTCCCACTCCTGAAGCGTACAGAGCTGCCTTTTCTACATAGAAACTTGGTGGGGAAACACCCTTGGAGTCTTCAAGACCTTGTCCTGAAGCTGGTCTTGTGAACTACATTGCACGTGCAGGTGCACACATGCCAGATTCGATACGATAATCATCATCAAGTCATGTATTGTCACTAAGATGCTGAACAAGTGGGTATGCATCGGGTGAGTTCCGTAAGCCCCAACATGCACAAACTTACATACGAATGCCGTTTGAACCCGAGCCAGGTATACCATGCAATTTCACCTACAAATTTATTTGACATGTAGGCTTGTAAGTGAAATTGAATCGTATGCTGTTTTGATTGCAGTAAAACGCAGCTGCAAGAATGCTTTGGTGAGAACCGTGCCCCCCCCCCCCCCCTCCCCCCTTCCCCTGCTCTCAATGGTTGGCCCAGCCTCGTCCATGTACATGCACACATTGGATACTGTGCGCAGTAGCCTACTAGTACTAGGGCATGGATGCATTGCACAAAAGAATACAATCACATGCCGGGATCCTTACTCCAAAGAAGGTCTCAATGGACTTCACCATGGCTACCACCAACTTATCCTGGATCTCCTTAGTGCACAGCAGGTAGTCAAACGAAATGCATGCCTGGACATAGGAACAGAGGAAACGTGTTTACAAAGGATACACATAGGATGTACTATACCCAGTGTGCTGGAAGTGCCCAAAAGCCAATGGGAAGAGAGCTCAGAACACGATTAAAAAATACACGATTCACGCTAGACTGGGCTGGGGGCCAGGGTTTTCCGCATCTGTAGGAACGCCACCACCCCCAGGGATCACACGACAAAACCGCCCATGATTATATCCAAGGCTATTGAGTCCTGCTGGATATGTACCATTGTGTCGAGTTCTTCTCCTCATTTTAGTTCATCATGCAGTGAGTGTTCAATAGTAAAAAATAAAAATAATAAAAATAAAAACAGTCGCTCAAGAGTCTCAGTCCGTCAAGACTGGAGGAGCAGCATCAAGCATGCGGGTGCGGGCCAGCTGGTTTGGTTTATAGCATGCCCGGAAGCCGGGTCATTCTATCCTTCGTTGTCGTTTGACGCAAGCAGTGCTTTACTGCAGTGTGCATTGCTGGTGCGCATACTGATATACAGTGCTGCTCAATGAAATCCAGTCGATGCACTCACGTACACGCCAGGCGTTGCGCAGCCCTAGACCTGCCAACACTGGGCTTCGAATTGGTGCAAGGCGCAAACTTGAGTGCCGCGACTGGATTTCATTGAGCAGGACTGTACTATTTCAAGTGCACCCTGGTCTATGCCCTTGTCAACATAACCTCTTGCCTAGTACATGCTACAGTCCATTCAGAAAAAGATGAGCGCTGGCTCTGGAAAGCTCCCGTGTTTGGCGATTTTGTGGTACACTGTGCAGTGCCGCAATATTCGAAACTTGAAAAAGGGTCGAAAAAGGCACCTCAACTGCATGGGGTTCGAACCGCAAATGTACTGTTATGCAAGTGGAATTTTCATGGTTTTTACCCAATTCAGTGCTTTGGGGGCAAAACTTGGCCGAAATCCTATTCTTGTTATGGCTTGCTTTTTGGAGAAATAGACTTCAAAAACACAATTGGAAGAGCATTCCATGGGGGATTGCCAAACAAATTGTGACTAAAACTCAAAATTTGACCCGTTTATGGCCAAAAGCTAGGAAATCATCTTTTTTATGAATGGACTGTAGGTGCTTAGGTAGCCAGGAGCCAATGTCTTCTGAGTACCGCATAGCTTCCCTACAGTATCCTCCAGTATGAAAGGGTTACCAAGACATCATAACGCCGCTACCTACTGAATAGTCAAGTACAGTCTGAATCGGCAATGGAAAGTTGCTGGAATGTGGATTTTTCTGTTCAGGCTACGAATTCAAACCAGGTACTTCCCCCTCTAGTCAGCAATGCTCTAACCAAGCGCTGTCAGTATGATGAAATTCTTCTACTTTTTTTAAATGCAATGATCATGCGCAGCTCAGCACCTGCATAATATAGTAGATCTGGCACAGTAGCAAAGCAAGGGAAGTTAGTTTGTCTGAAGATACCCACCTGGCCGGCGTTCTGTGCCTTGTTGGCGATGATGCGGTTAGCAACGCACTGCAAGTCACTCGATTCGTGGATGAACGTGGGACTACGGGAATAACACAAAGCGGACACATGCAACAACCACAGGATTATCTTACGATGGAGGTGTCGGCGAGCAAACGATGGGGGGGGGGGGGGGGTCACCAGGGTATCATACTCGCTTTGCATGCACTGTATTTCAGACTCAACGCCCCGGCCCGGGTGTGGGCTATACTGGAGATGATGCATGCCCGCCCGGGTGTGGGCTATACCGGAGATGATGCATACGGTATCGAATATTAGTATGCCATGTGTGGCTCTACTGTTATTCAATTTGTGTGGGAATTGCACTTTGGAAAGACACCGCACCAACTCAACGTGTACAGTCACAAGGGCGCAAAATTGATCCCCTTGCTCCACTTTGGCAGTGTTTGTATCAGTTGCTCCACTCTCTGCTCTCTGTGCTCTGTAATGGCCGTACACACAAACCACTGCTTGTATGAGCTGCTTACGATTTACCACCCAGCTCCAGCGTGACGGGTGTAATGTGCTCGGCTGCGGCTTTCATCACGATGCGACCGATGCTGGTCGCACCGGTGAAGAAGATGTAGTCAAACCGCTGCTTCAGCAGAGCGGTGGTCTCCTTGGGTCCACCGCACACCACAGGGAAACAATCCTGGACGACAGACACAATTGAAAATCAAATAATTATGCTGTTAATCCTCGCATGATATTTACCGCATTCTCCGCTGTATAAGCCGCACTTTTAAGCACGCATAATCCACCCCAAAAAAGGTCAGTGTGGCGTACACAACGATGGTCAAATAGACGGAGATAAATAGGGTAGAGGTCTGCATTTCGTGACAAAAATCTCGGTGCGGCTTATACTCCATTGAGGTGTATACTCTGGAAAATACGGTATAATGCCTTCCTTGACTGGACTTCATTGCCATCGGTTTGGCCAGTCACCCTGAATTCCAACAATGAGACTAAACAAAGCAAAACAGCTAGCAGTTCACAGGTTGAGTGCACGATGCATGTCTTGTCTCCCACTATAGGTTGTGACCCAATATCGGGTGTGACCCGTTATAGGCTGTGACCCACTACGAGCTGTGACCCGCTACAGGTTGTGACCCGCTACAGGTCTTGACCCACTACAGGTTGTGACCTAATACAGGGCGTGACCCACTACAGGTTGCGACCCGTTAAAGGCTGTGATCCACTACAGGTTGTGACTCCCTACAGGTCTTGACCCACTACAGGGTGTGATCCACTACGGGTTGTGACCCACTACATGTTGTGACTCACTATTCGTTGTAAGCCGCTACAGGTTTTTCCCTGGCACAATGACCTGCTACAGGCTTTGATCCGCAACATGTTATGATCCACTGCAGGCCATGATCTGCTACAGGCCAAACCAATGTGAACAGTATGCTTCTATGATACGTCATATAGAAGTACTGGTGCAGTAGGGCTGAAAGAAAGAAAATATATACTTTTCAAAAGAAACACTGTCCGTATGCTGCTCACCCTAGGCAGATACTTGTTTAGGTTTTCGCGGACCAGTTTCTCAGATTCCACGCTGACCTCAGATGGCTTAATGACAACGCAGTTACCTGGAGTGGACAGGACAAATGCACGGGTATTCGTGTTACCATAAGCGACTTGAGATACGAACGTGCCCACACAACCATGAACAGAACGTTGATACGGACGGCAAGAGGTACCTAAAGATCGTATTCAAAATCCTTCCTTCGGTTCATAACAATTGTCACAGTTTTATGAATATAATATACGAGTGAGCCGATTAATGAACTGGAAAAGCTTAGCAGGGAGTTGTACTTCCTGGCAGCTTTGCCGAGTGAAATTGTTCATGGCCTTCTCGTGTGCTCTGGACGGCGGTCGTGGGTCAGCCAAGTTTCAAGTCAAGTGGGCAGGAAAAGCGCAAGCTCTCACGTAGCGAGCAACACACAATTCCCCATTATCGCCGAGGTCGCCACAACCTCTTCTTCATACGGAAGAAGTCTACATTAACAAAATCTGTGCTAGATGCATCAGGATGCTGCTCCTTTTTGATTCAAACCATTGTAACATTGCATGTCTTCCTATTCAAGGCCATGGCCCAGGTATTATGAGTGAGCTTCAGTAATTCGCATCCACAGCATTATAATCGCATGCCCGCTCTTGCGATATGGCTAAAAACATAGATATCTATAAGTAAAATTCATGCTCGCACATGTGTCCCTCAAGAAACTGCAAGAAGAAAGAGGGGGGGGGGGGGGGTGTCTAGAACTACACAACATTCATTCATATTACCAGCAGCAATGGCTCCACAGAGAGGACTGAATAGAAGATAGAACGGATAGTTCCACGGAACGATGAGCAGCACAACTCCGTACGGCTGAGACTGGATGTAGGTTTTGTCACCGATGAAAGTCTGAACGGGGTGAGACAAAATGTTTTCAAAATCGAATTGAAAACTCAGTGATACAGCAACAGAATAACTGAATACGCAGCACTCTAAAGCATTATGGAGTCTACGGGGTACTTTCCCAACATCTTGTACAATGCTCCTCGCAACCTCATTGGAACATGGTACAGCTACCAGCCACACTGGTGGACACTTTTAAAGTGCATTTCAAAACAAAGACATTTTTCAGGTAAACATTTCTTGCATTTCAGTCATGATGACCATCATCAGGAATGACGTGGACATGGGGAAGGATAATGTTATAAGAGGAAGCTCTGGGCTGGTGGGATTTACGGCACCAATAATAATTATAACAAATGGTGGCAAAAATGGACAGGGCACAACAGAAAATTTGCATGATGTGCGAGACTTGTCAATGTGCAGTCCTGGGGCAATAAGTGAAAGGTGACGGAAGCAATGCTGGTAGACTCAGCGCTGGAATGGCAGTGAGAATCAGCAAAAATGGTGTAACATCTTTTACATTTTGCCCGATAGGAAAGTATAACAGCTTAAGGTATGGTATTGGCCTAGCCAGCAGTAAGGTACTTCTTTTTTACGGTACCTTCGGAGGGAGAGTGCTTTATCTTTCCCCTACCCCACCCTGTCAAGGAGGACAGTAGCAGAAGACAGAGGCAGAAAAACAGCGCTAACTTGTAGAGCAGTAGAGAGATTGGCGCTAGCACCTCATCACAGGAGGACCGACCCCACCCTCAATTGTTCTTGATAGGTCCTACGTCTCTAATTTCTACGCACTTCACGAGTCCTTCTTTTGGGGTCTATCTAGCTCCGTGACAAGTATGCAGATAAGAATGAAGACCTGAGTCTCATTGCGGTGACGGGTCCTTTGGATGGTGGAGGCGGTATAATCTTCACCCAGGGCTTTCCGCTACGACATGATGATCATCATTCTCATAGTGTTCCTTGGTCCGAGTCCCAGCACTGCACTCGGGGCTTTTCTTTTGTTGCTTTTCGCCAATTTTAGTGCTGTAAATCCCACCGGTACAGAACACCATCTGTCACTCAGCCTCTTCTTTCACATGTCCACTTCATCCTGATGATGGGCACGACGGCCTGCGACTGAACGATGAAAGTTTTAGCGGAAAATGCCTTTGTGTGAAATGCAGCCACTGAGCACTGAGTGCCACTGCCAATGTCCGTGTTGCTGACAACTGTCGTAGTCCACATTCATCTATCAATGTTAGGTACAATGGCCTTCAAGCTAAACACCCACTACACCTAGATCGCCACCCTACCCTAAATCGTGAACGTTGACAAAGCCTTCTCCCAATCCTGGCAAAGGCAACGCTAACCGCCGAGACCTCTGGTCGGTCGACTTGCTCGCTGTACATCAGGCACATTGTCCCTACATTCCCCGTGTCTTGTTTTGTGTTCGTCTCCACATGTCTCTCAGTAGTACTGAGTAGGGCTGAAAAAAATGATGTAGATGGCAGGGGATGCATAGCCATGGGGGACTTGATAGCTCCAGCTAAATTTCCTGAGAGCTGCTGTGTTGGAAGGGCTTGTTAGCTGGAAAGTTTAGTGAACTGCGGCCATTTCGGCATAACCAAACCCATAGAATGAGTAGGAATAGGCTGTTCATGCCATATCGCAACACGAGCCACGTTTCGGTATTCCACGTACTGGCAGACATTGTTTTCATGGAAGTGCATTCACACAGGCACGTACACGCTGTTCGTACAGCTGTGCGTACACTGAGCTATTTTTTTAGGACACAAACTGCGGGAATGACAAAACAAATCTCGATACCGTGGTCTGGATATGTTGACTACGTTTCCATATCCAGCATCCGTCTTCCTGCCGACTCTCCATGTTCTCATGGCTATTCGGACGAAAATGTTACGTACCCCACTTTTTGGGCGTAGTGTGAATGGCCCATTAAAGAG
Organism: Sycon ciliatum; assembly: GCF_964019385.1. Lineage (NCBI taxonomy): Eukaryota > Metazoa > Porifera > Calcarea > Leucosolenida > Sycettidae > Sycon > Sycon ciliatum. The sequence continues at coordinate 33,641,115 of NC_088644.1, forward strand.
CCGTTCACTCAGTGTTTGCAACAGTGTACTCAGTGTTTGCAACAGTGTACTCAGTGTTTGCAACAGTGTACTCAGTGTTTGCAACAGTGTAGAAAACAGGTACATGTACTGTGAAACCTGTCCAAGACCAGACCACTCATGGCACCTTAAAAAATGTGGTTGCTGTGTACAGGTGGTCTCCTTATCCAGGGTCGTTTGACTGGAAATAACACCCTTTGGTCCTAGTTGTGGTGGTCCTCTGAGTCAGGTGGTTGCCTTGACAGGTCACTCTACTGTACATGACTGTATTTCACTCAGCTGGAACACTGTGTGCAAAGTGATTCTAATGCTGCTCCGGCACTAGTACTAACCAAAGGCTTGGAGACCTTCTGCGGTGACATCCACGACTTCATCATGTCCAGACAGTGTGTGACCTCGGCACGACTGACCATGATCTCAGAAATTGTGACCTCAGCATGTGTCTAACACACACATACAAACACACACACACACACACACACACACACACACACACAAACACACACACACACACACACACACACACACACACATACACACGCATACACACATAATGCACATGCATGAATGGATGAATACACACATCACATGACACACATCACATGACACACATCACATGACACACATCACATGACACACATCACATGACACACATCACACATCACATGACACACATCACATGACACAAGTAACACACAGACATAGATGTACGCACAGTGAAAATATGCATACAGAAGATTCTAGGAGGGAGAGAATGGGAAAGAGCATTACTAAATCGAAGTGCAGCATGTTTGCCTTTTTCTTGCCGTGTTCAGTTTTTCAGGTCCTTTTTATTATCAGAATTTGACTATGCATCTGCTGCCTATGCCTCTTTCTTATCGTCTTATCAGGATAAGCGCCTAAATAGTTTGTTCAAACGTGCGGCTCGCTCGGTGTGCGGGGCAGCCCCTCGCACTCACACGGCTCCCTTACTTGAACGCATGAATGCCCATACCCTCAGCATATACACCCACATGCACATTCTTGTATTCATTTGGCGCTGGTGAACAAATTTTCAAGTACTCTGTTTGCAAGCTTTTTCACCCGTAGTCCCTCTCTCCGAACATGAGGAGGGAGCAGCAAGTTACTCATCATTCCTGTGTTCCCCACTGCATCCTCAGCTAAGCGCATTAGCCATGCTGGAGCTATCCTGTGGAACCAGCTCCCAGACACAGCACGCCTCGAAAGAAAGCGCTCCACTTTCAAATCGCTAAGCCTGGCCTTTCTGTTAGGCAGTACCGTCAACTAGGATGAACTCATCTCCTTCACTACCTCTCTCTCTCTCTCTCTCTCTCTCTCTCTCTCTCTCTCTCTCTCTCTCTCTCTCTCTCTCTCTCTCTCTCTCTCTCTCTCTCTCTCTCTCTCACTCACTCCTTTCTTCCCGGTTGCCGTGCTTGTGACTTTTTTTCCCCTGCTGCCGTGCTCATATTAGTTATCTAACTATCTTCTTCTCGGTTCTGTTTGTCCGCTTATTTTTATATTTTTTCTTTTCTCTTATTATCAGTGGGACCATTGTCATTAGGTTTAGGCCTGTTTTGGAACTCCACTCTAAATAAAGCCAAACAACAACAACAACAACAACAACAACAACAACAACAACAACAACAACAACAACAACAACAACAACAACAACAACAACAACAACAACAACAACAACAACAACAACAACAACAACAACAACAACAACAACAACAACAACAACAACAACAACAACAACAACAACAACAACAACAACATTACGTTGGTACAGCATAGAGAAAGTGGGAGCGGTAGAGGAAAAAAAAAGTATGATAAGCATCTTGCTTATCCTCTGAAACATACACGTAGTTAGTGTATGTATTATGTACATGTAGGTGAGAACCAGTGTTCTGACGAAAAGGTCACCCACATTGGACTTTGTTGGAATGAGTGCGCTAGGATGCCAGAACAGCGCATTGTATTGTTAACTAAAAGTGCGTTGATAGACTCGGATGGAGAGCCAAGGATGTCGTAGTTTCTTGGTCCTTTTCTTTACTATAAAATTACATGGTTTACCTTTCCCACGTCAGCTTTCTGGGCAGCACGTATGGCCTGCTCTTGTTCCTTCAAGAACTTGTCAATTTGCAGAAGATAGTTGCAGCGCTGTTCATAGCTCTTCAGTTTTCCAGCCTTGAACGATGCCTTGGCTTGGTCAACAACCTGACATGGTGGAAAGGACAAGAGGATAGACGGCAGTGTGTGAGTCATGCAGCATTACACAACAGAGAAATTCACGCACTGGATAAATATAGTTCCATGGCAAATACAGGGGCGTCGGGAGGTGTTCGACATCGGCACGGCCATGAAGAGGTGGAGGCGGGGGCTGTTCTCCCCGAACATGTTTGGAAAATTGGGCCCAAATACTATAGCCCATATTTTGTATTGCCGTTGTGTCTCTTTCGCTTTGCTGCTGGTGTGTCGTGGCAATGTCGACTGGAGCACGCAGTTGTGGTGTGGTGGATGATGAAAAACATGAACGGGTAATCAAGTCCAAGTATGGAGCACATCCAATGGCACCTACGCACAATCTTCCCGGAGTTTGGTTTGTGGGGCAACTTGCCAGGTCTGCTTTAGCCATGTACCGTAGTGTCTTGCATTAAAGCCGGTCTTGTTTACAAGCCTGTTCTGAATACAAGCCCGATTTTTTAAGATAAGCGGGTGGCACACAAGCCTGGTTTTAGTGTTGGCATACACAGGAATATGTGGTTTGAACAGAAGACTGACTTGAATAGAGCCTTGCACGGATATCGGCTTCTACAGGAATAAGCCCGGCTTTATTACGCGACATTACGGTACAGAGAGATGTCAACCCAGTCCCTGCAAAACAGGCCATGGACTATACACAGTCATATTCACAAGTGCACTAGAGCTGGTTATACCTGCCAAATTTGGGACAAGTTGCCCACAACAAACTGGACCGGCCACTTGCCCAGCCAGTGCTTGGAGAGATAACCCAGCGCTGTAGGCCTGGGAACTGCGCGGCATAGTGAACTGTGCGAGTGCTGTAGCTGTGTGCACCTCCAACCTGACGTACCAGTGCCAAAGGAGCTGATTTGATGCAATGTAGGTCGAGCATGAGCAAAATGAATGCTAGATCTACTGAAGTTTTACACATGCGCATAATCCAGGCCGACATCGGAAGGGAATCCAAGTTTCCAAACATTCTGTATGCTGCCGATCTACAGTATGAGGAAGAGTAGATCTACAGAACTCCAGGGTTATGCCAAGGTTATGGACTCTTGGTATGAGCTGGGGGTTCGTAGATAGAATCAATGAATGACGTGAATGCATGCGTGTAGCATTGTTGGGAAGGAACACTAATGTTGCCAGATTTTCAATCAGAATCTGTTTGTCAGGCAGTTTGATGGAGTTCTGCTGGAGAGCATGAAATGCTACTCTGTTGCTCACTCCGATCTCCCAGAGTCCCACCGACCATATGCATGCACCCACTACTGCGCTATTTTGCAGTAGCACAGGACGACCACAGTGCATGCTGCTTGACATTTTTTTTGTCTGGAACATTATTTTTACAACACAGCTCTCTCTGCAGAATCTAACGGACTACATGAGATTGCATTATGGAGTAGCTGCTCAGGCTCATTGAACGCTACTACTACTAGACTTGCTCCACTCACCTCTCGCATTTGGTCCTCCATGCTGCAGTGTTTCAGTTAGCGCACAGCTTCTAAACCTATCCACTTGATTGCCCTCGGCAACTTTGTCCGTCTTTGGAGACTAGAGCCAAGTAGAGGGAGCTAAAAGGCCAGTTTTGCAGACTGCCCAAATGTACAAGTTCCTTCCAGTTGTTTCTAGGGCGACGCACCGTGAGCTGTCTTCATTCTGAACCATTGTGGTGGTTCAATGACAAAGGTAAAGCCAAACAAGACAGCCCGTTGAAGACTTGACGTCGACGTGACTGCTTTCAGCTGTTCAGAGTTCAGTATTCGTCGTACATTTGCCACGTGATACACTCGCTGAATAGATTCGTACATGTCACCCGTATTCAGGTACTAGCAGCAGGACAAAATGAAACGACGCTACATCCGCCATCGTCCCTCGGAACAAGGAGCAGACCAATTCCATGGACCAAGGATTCAAGGAAGGGAACAGAATGATAAGTTTCACAATCTACGCATTCAATAGTAGCAAGAGTAGATAAAGCGTACCTACTCTTCGTAGTACCGGTACTAGTAGTAGTCTTCACTGAACGGCCAGCTTCATGCATTTTGATGCTTTGAAGTGCAGTCGCGATTATCCGAACACATTGGGACTACCCCTATTAATTAATAGAGCCATTGGGCAAAAGAAGTCATGATTATGACTTATGAGTCCGCGGAATTCCGGAACCGCTAGTGGGCTCTATTACTGTATTAGCCTAAGTACATATCATTGCACAGTGGAACTACATATGGGCGCTATGTATACAGTATACGGAGCGAGCTGTTAGTACAATGTATGTCATATCGCTGTGCCGCGACTTTGCCTAATCATCTCAACTGATAATGCAATTGCATAGCCTCTATTGGTGAAATAATTTGGATATCTGGAGCTGGGATATTTTCTGTGCCTACTAGTACTAACCCTGAACTAAAGATCAGGGTCTAGCTTTTCGCTGTATCGTATTCACATTAGCACGTTGCAAAAAAAGATGCAAAAGATCCCCTTCTCCCTTCCTTGCCGTGGTTGACTAACACCCTCTCTCTTTGCATTGGCCGGTGTTCTCACTGTGCTATGAGATGCTGTAATAAATAAATAAATAAATAAATAAAATGGCGGGTAAGCGACGAGGGAGGGGTAGGGGGGCATATTCAGCTGATTCGGCACTGTATCGACCGTGGTGTCGGATGGGCAAAAAAAGGTTTGGATAGCCAACGAGACTTAAATTGTATAAATATAAGGTCATGCGGTTATGACGTACTACAAATCTCAACACAAACTAGCACTGTTTGCCATGTCTACCCGTAACAAAGAACCGTTGAACCCCAATATGGGGTAATGAAAGACATCACAGCAACCGGTTATGGCTCAGTTGTAGCAGGAAGGTGCTCAGCCTCATGTGCAGCCAGCATTGGTCCAGTGAAATAAGGATCAAATCCGTATGTGCACGTTCTGAAAAGATAGGGCTGCACAAACCCAGGATAAACCCAGGATCAGCCCATTGACAGCCTAGGGAACAAGCAGTGTCTGCTCTAAGATGTCAGACCAATCGGGCACACGTGTACCTGGCACAACTCTTCCAACCGGGTCAGAGCTGCCGTGTCCGTTCAAGTGCGGCTCGCCTACTGCATGTGCATCAGGGAGGAGTAAATATGTTAGGACTGCCTGAGGTACAGTATTATGTAGCATATGTATTCCCAACCGGGTCACAAGTAACCCGGTGTTCTTTTTTTCCAAACGGGTCCAAGTATCCCCCAGCCGGGTCGCTGACCCAGCTCTGGGGCGGACACTGAACAAGGCCATTCTGTATTCTAATAGCCTACGACGAAGAGCAGCGGATACTGAACAGCGGACCATACGGCACAGAAAAAGTAACATACATGTTACTGTATACTTTTAGATTACCGGGATCGCTATAAGGAGTATAAACGTACTACTGCATTTCCCCGATTATGTTGTTGTTGAAATTTTATTTTGTATCGCAGACCAAATTATAAGTCGCACTCGATTGTAAGTCTCATCCCCATTCTTAGGTTTGGGCCATAATGGATTAATGCTTTGATATTATTCACTTCAGTAGTAAGTCATGCTCGATTGTAAGTCGCACCCCCTTTTTTTACCCTGAATTTTAGTGTAAAAAGGTGCGCCTTCTATCCAGGGAAATACGGTATAAGGATGCAGACATTACTAATCACCATAACACTATGTCAGAAGCCTCTTTTACGGGCAAAAGAAACACAATGGATGAAAATGCAATACAAATGCAAACCCAGAAAACCAGAAAAGGAAAAAATGTAACCCCAAAAATCACCATAACACCAGATGTAGTTTTTTTATACAGTACAAATTTATTCCACTCAGAAAATGGTGGACATCACACAACTGCATTGTATTTTTTTAAAATTTTATTCCAGACTGGTATATGTACATGTATCCGAGTACTATAAACTAGGAATTAGTTGTAACAGTATGAGTATGCAGCGTCACAAGCAGCAACCTAGTAGTAGAAGTCCATCATTTCCACCAAATGACTATGTGCAATACCTAACCTAACATGTCTAAAATAGGAAATACTACACTAATACGGATTGTACTGTTTCAACGTCACCAAACGTTTACACGTATGAATACTTCGGAAAACTTGAGGATGCTGAAGATAATACTTCAATTAAAAAAAACCGTTGAAGGGTGGGTAGTAAGCACTGGTGCATGTGATGAATCGCTCTACCGTCAGAAACAAGAACAATATCTCAGGACTGAAACTCTCTTCAGCTCTTCTAGGCTAGGTAAAACATCGGCATGGTGTGCACAATGCTGGGATGATGTTCTCTTGTTGTTGTTGTTGTTGTTGCTGTTGTTGTTGTTGTTGTTGTTGTTGTTGTTGTTGTTGTTGTTGTTGCTCTCTTCCATTCTATGTAGGCATGTGCACTTTCATAAAAAAAAGGTGAACAAAATACCGGCATTGCACTCTGCAGTTACAGCAGTGCACTGCTAGGATGTATCCGCAAAAACAATTGCTCAGCAGTGGCACGGGTACACGAAGTCCTATGTTGGAGAGGTGACAGGAAAGCAGCACTTCTGTCAACGTGAAGTAATCTCTACACTGAATACGTGGACACGATCTTCACGGCAAAGGTGAGAGAAACGTTTTAAAGCCACTGGTAGTCCAAAGTAGTAGTAGTGGTCGAGTTGGCAATCGGCAGCCATGGATGTAAATCTCCATGTTGGCACTCATGTGCAAGCTAGCGGACATGGCTCAAGCATCAGTCTTGCAGGCTGTCTGCAAGCAAGCACCACATCAGTATCGCTGTCAAGACAAGAACTACTCTCTCCTGCGAACACAATGAGGTTGATGCAGATATAGGCGCGTGTGCATGCATACTAATCGTCCAAGATGCACTGCCGCAAACGCTGCGATCACCAAAGCACAAGGCGCGATCAAGAGTACATAAACAAGAGGGTGCAACTCTGGGAAAATCATCCCACGGCGAAGTTTTCTGTTTACGTCATACTCATAGTGCCCATTGCCGCACCTCACACTGCTTCACATGGTCATTTTACCGTATCATCAAGGTATGTTCTGTTGCGCATTGCTGCTTGTCGTACCAAAGGTGAACAGCGCATGCGGCTTTCCTGCTATCCCCTTAGCGATACGGTAATTTAGCACCGAGCCTACGGTATGACGGGTTTTCTATGATTCATGATGACCTAAACAAAAACTTCGCCGCGGGAGCAATTTCGTGCAGAAGAGATGCGGAGTTGCACACTCTTGTTTCTATACTCTTGGCGAGATTCATCTGTAACACTAGCTATGAGAAAAGCATGAAAATGCGCCTAAAGAATAGGATTCTTTGCTGGATGACTCGCCATCAAGCCACTGTACATGACTAGAATATACACACAACAGTGACAACAGCGATGGCATTTAAATAGCACCAACATTACAACATAACAGCACATGACACATGAGCTCCGTACCTTGCACATCGCGTAACGCTCAGTCAGTCCAGGGCGACTGGCGCTAGTAAAGAGTGACGCCGAGAGTGACGCCGATAGCGACCAGCGCACCAACGAGAACAAGGCCGACACCGATGTACAGGCCATAGTGCGGAGTGTCCTCGGTGGTGAAGAGCGCTGCCATCAAGCGCCGAGTCTTCTGCGCAGTGTACGGTGGATAACGCAGCCTGTACACATCACAGAATGATGAAATACTAATACATACTTACGAAGCCTATGTCCATTATTCACCCCAGTGTCTGGAGATATGTGGATTTTGAAGGAAAAAACAAAACAAAAAACACCAAGAACAAAGTACATGTACAGTACCAGGCACGTAGCTCGAATGGGGCAAGTGCACCCCCCCCCCCCCCTAAAAATGTCGACCTAGGTTCAGCATACACATAATGACTATGAATGACATGCACCAGCCATCCTACACATATGTGGATGTGCACCCCCCCCCCCCCCCCCCCCCTAAAAGGGGGACCAGCCAGGCCTTCAGCACAGTAAAACCTGTCAAGGCGACCACTCGGATAAGGCGACTACCTGTCCCAGGGGACCACTACAACCATGCAGGACCAAGGCATGCTACCTCCAGTCATACGACCCTGGATAAGAAGACCGCCTGTACACAGCGACTACGTTTCCAAGGTCCATTGAGCGGTCGCCTTAGACAGGTTTTCCCTGTACATTGGAACTCACTTAGTACTAGTAGAGTGAAACCTGTGTAAGACGACCGCACAAGGGACCTTCAAAACCTGGTCTCTGTTACCAGGTGGTCTCCTTATCCAGGGTCATTTGACTGTAAATAGCATTCCCGAGTGCTGGTTTCAGTGCTGGTTTCAGTGCTGGTTTCAGTGCTGGTTTCAGTGCTGGTTTCAGTGCTGGTTTCAGTGCTGGTTTCAGTGCTGGTTTCAGTGCTGGTTTCAGTGCTGGTTTCAGTGCTGGTTTCAGTGCTGGTTTCAGTGCTGGTTTCAGTGCTGGTTTCAGTGCTGGTTTCAGTGCTGGTTTCAGTGCTGGTTTCAGTGCTGGTTTCAGTGCTGGTTTCAGTGGTCGCCTTGACAGGTTTTACTGTATGTACTCTGATAAGACGTACACGTGTTTAGGACGGACATTGTCCGGGGTATGGGTGTGTGGCTACATACTAGTACAGTAACAACTGTGACTAACGACCACCGCTTGGGGCCAGAGAAAGCGGTCTTTAGTGGCAGGTGGTCCTTAGTGTTAGAGGTTTGCACCGCACAACCATGCGCGAATGTGAGACCGTCCGTGCCGGGAGAAGTGGTCTGTAGTGCCAGGCTGGTCGCTGTAGTCACCGTGGTCTTTAGTTACAGGTTTTAGTGTATCGAAGTATGTTAGGATTACAAGTACCTTGCATAGTACTAAAGTACACTTTCCTGTTCCCCGTGCGGGTATGCCTTATCAGAGTTCTACTGTACCTCTACAATCACAGATGATTTCATACATACGAATATGTGTGGGGAATGGTGTGTATTATTTCTTGCATTTTAATCCATTGTGTTAATTTGCCCGTAAAAGAGCCCTGGAAAAATGTAACTACATGTTATAGGTCAGCAGCCATTTTCGCAGTTCAGGAATGATAAAAATGTACGAAGTAGTGGTAGCGACTTCGACGATAGTTTTTATAGGAAAGTGTGGGGAGCAACAGACATTCCAATAAACATCTGCCATTCTGCTTACTTCTTATTGACACCCTCCAGTGCTTGCTTGCGATGCATGACAGCACGCCGGTGAGAAAACGTCTCAAAGGTAAGCTTCCCATGGTACGCGCCCATACCACTGCGACCAACGCCACCGAACGGTAGATCAGGAACTAACAAGAGAACAACAGACCATGCAACGGCGCCAAGGACCGCACGCACGTACACACGCACACCCACACACATCGAAAAGCAGTAGTATTGTGCCATTGATGCACGTTGAAAGAGAAGCATGCAAATCTATGCATGAGCTCATAAGTGTGAAAACGCTATGCTTTGAGCATTGAGCACCTTCCGGGGGGGGGGGGGGGGGGGGGGGAATTCCTGGTAGTTTGCCATGTACTCGTAAGTACACTTGCCTCCCCCCCCCCCCCCCCCCCCAACACACACACACACACACGCACACACACACACGCGCGCGTACACATCCTGACACTATATCACTCAAAAGGACGTAGGGCATAAAGCAAATGAATCATCTACACAGGCAATAGGTTCACCAACCTGACATGTTCATTGCAGAGTCATTCGACAGCAAAGCTCCCGACGATGTGTTCTCCTCAAACTCGCGAATCACAGCGTTATCCCTGGCATGAACATAGGCCGCCAATGGCTTCTCCCTGCAGGATGAGAGAGAGTAGGGGAACACACAATCAACTCAGTGTTACAAGAGCTGTCAATGCATGTATGACTTGTGACTGTGAACACTTCCATGAGCATGGAACACAGCGCTGTTGGAGGAGAGAGTCAAGGTCGCTAGCGGCAATGATGCCATGACTAGCTTGGTGAAAAAGTAAGGCTATCTCAGGACTGGCGGAAGCAGATTTTGATTGGCCCGGCCATATCCTAGTCTTTCATACTTCCGCCCCCGGCCTGACCAACCGGACCGGCTTCGCCGGGCCTGTATATCTCCAGATTACAGTGTAGAAATCCACATGCTAATGTGACAATGCCATGACATTTGCTATACGGTCATGTACAAGCAACGTTGAACTGGCAAGAAGCGGCCAAAGCAAGCTCAATGGTGAACGTAAGCCAGCCACCAACACAAACGGGACACTCCGAGCGCAGTGGCATCGGGTCCTTACGCCTACCTTGCTAAATCCAATACCCCCGCCGGTATTACTGAGGTTTACAGGCATATCTAGAGCTAGAGGATACGAATTTTACATGCCCCATTCGAAACAGCTACGACGAAACAAAAAGAAAAAATGCTGATACTTTTAAGGTACACTCTATCGGTCAGGTAGACATCTAACTGAAGCACGTATCATCAAGAGAAGTTACTTAATTACTTGCTATTGATGAAGTCGATAGCTTCCTGAAGTCCACTGACTGGCATGATAACGAGCAGTGGTCCAAAGATCTACACACCAGCAGGCAGTATAACAGGGAAGTGGGGAAGTTGGGAAGAGATGAGCCACAGGCCACACAGCTGAGAACCAATCAGTCCCATACACACATGATCACATGCAGCACACATTCTTCTTGAAGTAAATAAGATCTGATCAGACTCCACAATTTGCACAAAATAGAAAAAAGACGGAAGAGAGAGAGAGAGAGAGAGAGAGAGAGAGAGAGAGAGAGAGAGAGAGAGAGAGAGAGAGAGAGAGAGAGAGAGAGAGAGAGAGAGAGAGAGAGAGAGAGAGAGAGAGACAGAGAGAGAGAGACAGAGAGACAGAGAGAGGCAGGGACAGAGAGAAGGGAGAGGGGGGGGGGGGGGGGAGAAAAAGAGAGAAAATTAAAAAAAAAAAACATTCCTGCAAGCTTTGCACTGCAAAGCAATGTTGTGCTATGAGTTACAGAGTATGCACAAAAACACATCAGCAGAATAGAGGACACTTGGCAGCAACAGAGAGCACTAGAAAATAGGAAAACAGCCATTTAACGTCGGACTACATGCCACGACTACTGTTGGTATGCAATATATGCAGTGGCATGTCACGCATTACTTTCAAACATGCCAGCTAAACAAGTAAAAATCACTAAACGGTGCCGGATTGTGCACTCAGTTGGAAAATCAGACAGAAAGAGCAAAAACCCTGAGCCAGAAGAAGAGCACCCACCTCATCTTTCATGGTGGAGTCATTCTCCTTGACATCAGTGAGAACAGTCAGACCCATGAATAGATCAGACTTGTCCACACCACCATCGATTGCAACCTGGCCTTTGCTGTTCTCCAGCATGCCATATATTCGACTAGAATGCACACACGCACAAACACACGCACGCACACGCACACACACACGCACACACACACACACACATGCACACACACACGCACACACACATACACACACACACACACACACACACACACACACACACACCATGCACACACACACCATGCACACACACGCCATGCACACACACACACACACACACACACAAACACACATACACGTACACACGCGTGCACGCACACGCACACGCACACACACACACACACACAGAATGAATAAGAGCTACACGGACTTGACAGTATGCAAGAGACAATTGCTGTCCTCAACACAAGAAATAGTATTACTATTTTAGGAAAAATCCTTTAAGGGGCCGTCCATAATTATCGAACCTTTCTCACAAAACGAAATAATTTCGTATGGGGTGGGAGGGGGTTGACCAATTTCGTTTCAGAAAACATTGATGCATGTACATGGCCGTTGGAGCAATGACAAAGTTGCAACTTTTGTTGTACATGTACTTGTATATGCATGTACGTCAACATTTTTTTACGTTCTGAGGGGGAGGGAGGGAGGGGTTGGGTCTAAACTAAAATAATTCGTTTGGTGAAAAATGTTCGAAAACAATACTCAATACAGAATGAAATGGAGGGAAACATATTAGCACATGAAGAACCGAAGCCTTTTGTAAAAAACTGTTTGTTAGGAAGTTAGTGTTATTTTGACTTCCCGCCTCCCTGTTGTAGTTCTTGTACTCTTTGGCGCAACTCACAGCGACTCACACCATCATTCAGCCTGTGTACGTTCAATCACAATTTTTCCCGCCAATATGCTGTATGAATTATTGACATCATTGTGCTCCGTCACAATATCACCATGCACTGTAATGGTGCGAAAGGCCTCATCAGATTTACAACTGGCTTCGTCTCATCGTGTGCCAATATTCAATACGTTCCTACCGGTACGTGTTACACGAAAACCTGATTGTAGAAATGCTATAATATGTACAGTGAAACCTGTCTAAGACGACCGCTCAAGAGGTCTTCAAAACCTGGTCTTTGTTACCAGCAGGTGGTCGGTCTCCTTATCCAGGGTCGTTTGACTGGAAACAGCATTCCTTGGTGCTGGTTTCAGTGGTCTTCTAGGACAGGTAGTCGCCTTATCCGAGTGGTCGCCTTGACAGGTTCTACAGTACATGCAACTTACTCAAAGTGGCGTGCATTGATGACACGGCCCCACGACGCCGAATTCTGCATGTCCTGCACAACAGTTAGCACGCCAGACAAGCACAAACAAAAACAACTTGCTATCGCCACCGCAAGAGAGTGCAACAGCGAGGCATCACGGGGTTCGTTGCGATACCGAAGAAGCCGAGACGCAGGGAAGAGAGCATGGTCGGAAATACGCCCAGACCAAGCAGCACTAACAGCATACTCTCACATGCAGGCCAAAGATGAGACACAAAAATACTACGGGTTAACACATCGGCACAGTATACTTCAAGGTTAC